>NC_079160.1:44906624-45222700 GCF_947563725.1 Argiope bruennichi
TTTGAAAGGAAACTACTAATATGCAAATTACCAAATTAATGTGTGCATTAATAATGTGCACACTAATGTGGAAAATTCTTGATTCTATACTTTAAAAGAGCAAATCAGTTAATTTGCAGATTAACGGTTTTCAAATTTTGATGGTAACATATATAAAAAGAAATAATGAAAGTCTTAAAATAAGACATTGAGATTTTGATAAACCTAATTTTTCGGATTTTAACGTTTTTGCTGTTTATCTGTCATTTGTGCATGTGTGTAAACAATATAACTCAAAAAATACAAAAATATAGTAATTGAATTCAATAGATTGTCTTTGCACCAACATTATAGATTTTGTGAAACTCTTAGATGAAATCAGTTCTTGAAAACAATATCCGTATATATATGTATATAAACACACTAACTCAAGAACACCACAAATTATATAAATTATATTTGGCATATGATTTTAAAAGTTTGGCTGTCTTCTGAACTACCTTATTGTTTGTATATAAAAAGAATAATTCCATAAAAACAATTTTTAATTTTTTTTATTTGTCTCCGAAAAAATTTTGTATTTTAATTCTCTTCTCTTTTTAATCCTTAATATGTTACACATTGTTATAAAAATGATTGAATGTTATTATTGATTTTTATAAAACTCACTACTAGATGGCGCCAGGCGTAGGAACTAAAATTTAAATTACTGAAATGATATTTTTTCATCGAGGGCATTCTTGTTTGTAAAATTTTAGAATACTTACACGTCGGGAAAAGAGTAAGAATCGACCATAAAATTCAATCTTTATGAACATGAAGTAAGTTAATTAAAAGTATATAAAAACAAGACATACTGAATGGGTGAATTTTAGAAAACCATCTTTATATAAAGATTGTAGATTTGTATTTAATTTTTTATTTAACTCGTTAAAGTGTAAATTGTAGGTTCCCTTTTCAAGTATAAGATTGCGGTGATCTAAAAATATAATAAGCAAGATAATTTTTAGTATATAATTCTGAAACTTAATTCATCAAATTTTGAGTCCAATTAATAAACTGAAAAGCCTCAAAGTGTAGAATTAATATGTTGCAAAACTCATTATTTTGTTCAAATACAAGAAGTCAAGGAGAAAGTAATCTCAGATGTTCAAACATGGTATGATTTGATATTTTTCAATGGATAATCAAGCATATTGCCATTCAGTCGCAAACAACAACATCTATTTTGTTATTTCAGGATTTGCGTTAAAGTTTTCATTTGGAAAGCAAGCATGTGTAACACATTTCTTTATCTATTCTATTAAAGCATTAAATCGTAAATGTATTCTCATTTTCCCATTTCCTTAATTGGGAATTAATATTACTTAAAATTCAGCTTTTTATGAATAATTCAACCAAATTTCCGAACAAAGAATTCTGAAAAACTATTTTGACATTTCTGCGAATAATTTATACATAAACAGTCGAACAATTTGTTCTTACAAGAATAATCAAATTTTTATTTTTAATAAGAACTCTGTTGTTGCGATGAACAGAAATACCTGCGAATAGGTTAATTTTTTTCATTAAATTTTTATCTATTATCGTTTTTTATAATGAATTAATTATTAATGAATTCTTAGATTATTAATGAATTAATATCTCAAAAAAAGTTATTAATAAATGCAATGCTTTTAAAAATTAATCAGTAAAAAAAAGTCACTAAAATAAGATTCTGGTTCCAAAATTTGAAGTAAAACGATTTTTTCACTTTATTTAAAATCTTCAAAAGATCAAAATGAATATTTAAAAAGTACAAAGAATTATTATTTCCTATTAAGGCTCAAAACCAAATGTAGCCATTAAAAATGCGTACACTAGATTTTGTCTTATTTTCTATTTGAGCTTGATGCCTTCACTTAAAGGACGGCATAATAGCTAAAACTCTGATATCATAAATTTTTATAGATAATCGTTAATAATAACCTCAACTTCATTTTTTTAATCTGAAATTTATATAATGCCATATTTATAAAAATTGTAAGCAATATGCTTTCATAGATCGAAATTGTAAAATAAATCCTTAAATATTTTCTAAATATTATACTTTCTGCATATATCATTATACAAATTTAAATTAATATATAAATAATGTACTTCAATAATTATTGAATATATAGATAAAAATATTATCTTTATATGTGTTATTTTTTTGTAATTATGCATTCTGAATAATTCTTATTTTATTTAATTATTAGCAACCAGACAGGATATTATCAAATTGCATAGATCGACAATTTGCATAAAATGCATTCATTCTCGAAATTTTAATTTCATAGTAATTCCAGTTAAAAATATCAAAATAATTTTTTTGAAAAAATAATCTTAACAAAGTATTAAAAAGTCAAAGATTTTTTTCTATGAAAAATTTGAAAGTGAAGGCAAAAATTTTACAAATGTGCATATCTTTCCCACTTCGCACAGGACAAACTGAAAGCAGTAAAAAATATACAATTAGATGACGTATGTTCATGACTGTGACGTCATCTCATGTGATATCATAGTACTTTGATACGAATAAGAAAAAAAAACATATCAACTATGCTTAATGTTTTGGCTAGAGCCTTTTTTTTATATAAACAATGTTTGAAAAACAATCCTTTCCAGCAAGCATATTCGTTCACACGCTCTCAACCAAATGTTCGACTGTTTAGAATATCAAAACATGGAATGGAATTATTCATCTGGTAATGTTTAGAATAGGGACAAAAAAATTATACCTTACAAAAATCGTTTTCCATCGGAAATCTGTGAATAACAAACAGCAAAATGTATTTCCCGCGCATGCATTATAATCTTTTCATGGCACACAATTCATATGAATGAATTCAACCCAAACCTTTATATCTCGAAATGAGATGTCATAAGACTTTTTTTTAAAAAAATCATTCAAATAACATGTAAAATAGTCGATGGGAATTACGAATCTATTCGATAAAAAAAGAAAACAAAAAAATATTTCCTTCATTTCCGCTGCAGCAAGTTGGCGGAGAAAGCGGCGGAATTTGTAAACATCTTTCGTCACAAAATAAATATTAAAACTCAAAGCAGTAAAAAAAATCGTTTGGCGCAATCTTGGAACTTTTAAGTTTGAAACCATGTTTTTCTCTTTTATTTTAATTTTCAGCGTTCTTCCTATTTCGTAAAATTCGGCATTTGTAAATCTTTCAATCTATATTCTTTCAAAAAAAATATTTGAAATATTCGAAAAGCTTTCAAGTTTTTCTCAAAAGAAGATGCATCGATTTGTTCTACATATTTTTTTTACCGTGGAAAGGAATAATTTTTTATTTCAATTTTACTTGTTAGATGTTTTAAAAATAAAAGAATTTAAGGAGCACACTTCGTTAGATAAAAGCGAATCTATCTCATCCATTTTTTTGAATTTAGATCGAAATGGACCATACAAAGTTTCTTAGTGCTTTGTTCAAAGCAAAAATGGGAAAAAAATCTTTGCATTTCAAAAAAAGAGGTTTTAACAATCAATGGATTTTCACGATTTGCTAAGAATCTGAAACATTTATTTGAATGCTAGCATTAGAAAAACTTATAAAACTATATATAATTTACTCTTATTGATTTACATTTTAATATATTCCATTTTCACAAATTTCTATTCTATTTTATACGTTAAAAGTCTTTTTTAACTGCAGATTGATTTTATATAGTGAATTTTCAAATCATAAATTAAATTAATACTGGTGTTACTTGAACAGGTTTCTTATTTAACATTTCATTCGTTAAAGTTGACATTTATTTTTCTCAATTGTAAAACTTTTTTTTATAATTATAAAAATTTTAGCAAAATTTTCACATATATGAAAATCATAATTTGTAATTCACTGGACAAAGACAAAATTATAAATATTTCATATTTCCTTCTTTCTTGTTTTTAAAATGAAAACAATGAAATGTATTATTAACGAGCCAAACTTAAAACTATTCATAAAAATCAAGTGATTTAAGAAACAAACATAAATAAAATTTTAGTTTATTTTTATTCTTCAGTTAAACAAATGAAAATTAAAAGGGGTTATCTTAAATTTCAATCATGATTTTCTAAAATAATTTGTAACATCTTTTCAAATAAAAGATCATTGATTCATATCGATTTATTTTTCTATCTACATAGAAAAATATTATATTATAAATTTAAATTCGTTTACTTTTACCATTTTGTAGTGCGATATCGTTTTCCTGACAATTTCATCACTAAATTAAAATTCTTTTAACGTTGTATGAATACTGTAATTATAACAAAATAGTTTTTACGAAAATAAATTATTTTATACAAAAATGTCTTAGACATGCTTAGAAGAAAAATACAATGTCTATAACATCGAAATGTGAAATCAAACTTTATTCTTCAAGTAAATACTACGAATGATAAAAACCAATTTCTCTTGAACACTTTTTTTAAGGGGACAGAGGACTCTATTAAACATTTTTAAGAATTATTCATTTATAGTTATGAAATATTTTATTTTATATTTATATATGTTAAATAATTAAGTACTTTTAAAATACTCTTTAAAACAAAGTATAATATTTTTTGAAATAAAAATATGTTATAAAAATGCTAAATATCTAAATATTTTTAAATAAATAACTATTTTTAGAAATTTTAAAATGTTCTACACATTGTAAGTTTTAAAATTTTCTATTTTTTTCTCATTATCCTATAAAATATTATTTAGAATAAAACTGGATATGAATTTGCTATTCGAAGTAAAATTTAATTTTATAGAAACGTTTGTATCTAAACGCACACAATTTTCATAAAGATTTTGTGTTTTTCGGATCTAAAATTGACTTAACTATTTAAAAGAATTCGGATTCTAAAATGCATATCCGTTTATTGCTTATTGTTTAACTGAAATTTTTATTATCAGTTTTATACAATTTCTTCAAAGAGACTTCTTAAGACACTTTGAATGTTTCAGCGTATTTCAGTGAAGCTAAAACATTATTTAAGACAAAAACTCTCATTCAAAACATATTCATTCCTACTAGAACTTCAAACATTCATATTATTGAAGAATACATTCTATAATGCTATTTTTTAAATACAAACATATATTTTTATCAATACAAATGAAACAATTAAAAATAATTTTATATTTCCATTATTTTTTTGGAAATTTAAAAGTTTACTGTATTCTTGACTAACAAATATCGTTTGGCGCAATCTGTCTCTTTTATTCAATATATAAACATAAACTTATTTTTCTCAATATGCTAAACATTTCAGTTTTCATCACAAATAATTCTTATAAATGCTTTTCGAAACACAAGAAAAATTTTAACACTTCAAAAAGTAATTAAAAATTTTTCTCACATTAATATGCAATATTTCCTATGGGAATTGTAAACATATTCGTTGAAAGAATACTAGAGTTTCCGCTACTACTAGAAGCTTACCAGAATTTGTATGCATCATTTATTCAGAATAAAAACCGATACTAAAAAAATAAATGAAATAAAATTTAAGTTAATCTTGGAGTTCAAAATTTCACAACACATTTCATCCATTTATTTTCTTTTCGCATTCTTCCTTTCGTTTTTGGTGAAATTTCAAATTCTCGAATCTTCCAATCTACATTCGTAAAAAGAATATTCGAAATGTCTTGAAAAGCTCTCAGATCTATTTGGAAAAAGGGGAGTTCGTGTATTTCGGTTATTCCTTATTTTAAAGAGAAATAGAAAAAATAAAATCATTGTTTCAATTGTCCTTTGTTGAGTGCTCGGATAGTAGTGAAATAAGAAAACTCTAGTAATGTCGAGTGAATCCATTTGATCCGTTTTATTGAATTTAGAACAAAATGGTGCATAGCTCGGAACATATAAAGGCTCTTTTAGTGCTCTATTAAAGGTAAGACTGAGGAAGTTAGCTCCTTTCTTTTTAAAGTAAATTTCTCTTGACATTCAGTTGTCTTCAAAGAATTTCGAAGACATCAGAATGTTTATCTGAATGCTTGCATCATTTTTAGTTTTACGATTGATCAAATTTTGTATTCAATTTGACTGTGATGAAAGACTCCTTCAGTCAATACATCAAAAGTATAAATCATATTTCGGTCTTTTTTAACAACTGCAAAACAATTTATGTATATAAAATGAAATAAAGAGTGTTTCAAAATTAATGTTAAATTTTAATTTGTCATCATTTATGCAGTAAAGTGTTGGCAACCCTATTTTAAAAAAACCCATCTGACAGCAGTTCATAGTTTAGGGTTAGTAAAAATGGAACGTTACAAGATAGAATAATGGGTTAACGTAAGATTTGAATTAAATAAAAAGCACAGTTTTTTCTTTAAACTGTTATATTTTATAGAATTGTAAAATACACATGATATAGTTATGTATGGAATCACACATAGGGTAAATGGCCTCCATGGCTTTTCTGACATATAGGCACTTGTCGAAATTTTCCATGAAATTTACATAAATATGACTGAATTTCGTTGACGCACCGTTGAATGTCCTCCTTCAATGCATGCGTGCTTGTGGGCTTTGACTTCAAGTAACCTCATAAAAAGAAATCCAATGGTGTTAAATCACACGATCTAGAAGGCCATTTCTCACATTTTTAACCTGTGGCCGCCATTCTTTTATTATTTTTGAAATATTATTCAACAATAAAAACACGTTTCTCTATCGTGTAATAACTCCAATTTTACTAACCGTAAACTATCAGCTGACAAATGGTTTTTTTAATACGGTTACTAATATTTTGCTACACAAATGATGGAAAATTCAAATCTTGCGTTAATTTTGGGACATCTTTTACAAACATGAAAAATGGAAAACGGAAACAGAAAGTCATGAGATATTACTTGTTGGTCGGGGAAATACCGACGATATTCAATTTTTTTTTTTTTTTTTTTTTTTTGCGTAAAGACCAACAAATTATCGTTCAAAATCATTTCTCGGCTTTTTGTCTAAAATCAAGTATATTCTTTTTTAAAGGAAGTAATTAGAAAATGAACAATGTTTAAATAAAGAATATATGGATGAAATATATAAATGTTAACATAAAGTTAATATAAAAAAATGATGTCCTTATAATAACTGTTAAAGCAAAGCATTTACATTGTTGCCATATATAGAATGAAAAAGAAAGAAAAAAGTTCAGACAAACAATTTTATACGGTATCACAAACCGTCTTTTCTTGATAGCAAAAAATAAAATCACAACAATGAAAACGAAAGCTTTAGATAACTAAACTTCACTGTTTTTCATAAATAATTCTTTTAAATTACTAATTTGTGTAGTTTTTGTGTTTTTACTACAAAAGAATTTATTTATTTCGAACTAACCACTATTAGCGATTACCTGGTCCACTGGAATTATTGATTACACAAAATTTCGATTGAACCTGTTGTATATAATTCAGTCTAAATGACTGAAAAACTCCCAGAAAAGCATTTTTTGAATTTCAAATTTTGATAGTAATGTAAGAGATACTTTTTCAGAAATCTTATGCAGCAATGTCCATTATGCTATATATCTCCTTAATTTTCTATTTGTTTCATCTAAGAAAAAAAATTACCTAAATTTGATGTTTAGTTTTTTTTTTAAAGTGGAAATTCCACAAAAAAAAATTCAAATTCAATTTTAATTCCAATATTTTTGAAGGTTACAATAACTTCTTTTTGTATACTCTTTATATAAGAAAGTAAAATGCATATTTAAATCCTTCAATTGTTATAAATGCAAATTCTTTTATATCTATATGAAGTATTTGAAGATATTTCATTAATAAAAGAAAAGTTATTTTAATTATTTTCTAAATATCAAAATTTATTACTACATTCTGTTATAGTTTATACGATTCCATACGTCATACGAGAGTTTTCTCTTTCTGTATGTTTGAAAGGCTTGGAAATTTTTCAAGTATTCTTGAAGTTGAATCGATTTATCTCAGATATTTCTTATTCTAAAGAGGCAGTAGAAAAAACAAAATCATTGTTTCAATAGTCCTACGCTGAGTGCTCGAATAGTCGAATTGAAGACTTCAGCAGAGAGCTGATTTGATCCGTTTTATTGAATTTAGATCCAAACGAAGCAGTGCTCGGAACATATAAAGAGTCTTTTATTGCTCCGTTAAAGGCAAGATTGGAAAAAGTTAGCTCTTCCCTTTCTAAGGTAATTTCTCGTGACATCCAGTAGGTTTTTTTTGTTTGTTTTTTCAAACTTTGTTTTCAAAAGAAGTAAAATATTTCTTTGGAGGTTTCAGAATGCTTTAGATTCTGGCTAACTCATTAGAATGTACCTATCTTCCTTGATTGACTGTTTCTTTTAATATATTTTAATTAATTTCATCATTTATTCCTCATTTCTTATGATGGCGAATTTACTTTTTTTTCATCATATTTTACGTTATATAATTTTATATTATATTCCATTTGTTACAATTGATAGATATTTTACCACGTATTGATTTTTTGCATGCTGAAAATTTGTAAATTCATGGACAAAAACTTCTTTCAATATTTTACGTATTTTATTAATAAGATTCTTTTATAGTGTGTGCGTGGGTGTGAAACATATTTTAGCAGTTGCGTGACCAAATAGAAGAAACTTTTGAAATTTAAAATTTCGTTTTAATTCATACGGGAGGCATGATTTGTACAAAAAATCTATGATGAAATTGACGTCCGTTTGCATCGCGATACGACAAAAATAGAGCAAAAGAGACCGAAATTTCACCTTTGGTGGTTTTTACTATGAGATTCTGATAGGTATTTCTTTCACACGTATAGATTCAGGATAGCGAAATTTATGTATCTTTAAAAAATTGTGGGCAAACACTGATTAGTTTAATTTTAGTTTAGTTACATTAACGTCCCGTTTGAAGCAACACTAGGGCTATTTTGGGACGGACCTCGTAATTTTGAACCGCTGTCAGATGACGAGGACGACACATGAGCTGGCACCCTCCTCTCCACACCACATCAGCGGGAGGACGTTTGATCAGGACGGATTTAACGTGCAACAGATCCCCTTACACGACGGTTCTTCGGTGGAATCGGGTCTCGAACCTGAAACCCTCCGGTTTCGAAGCCGAGACCTTACCACCAGGCCACCGCAGCCTTAGGGCAAACACTGATGAATTTTAGAATTGGATTTTAAACATGTAACACTTAGCTTTCCCATTAGAAGATTTTACCGAAATTTATAATTTGCAAAAATAACATTTTAAAATATAAAATTGCTTAAAATATAAATTATATAATTATAAAAATCAATACAATTTTTCAAAGACTGAAAGTGGAAAGAAAATTTCAATGGATTTATAAAGAAAACTGTAGGAACTAAGAAAATTGAATAAAAAAATATTTGAAATATTCGAAGAAAAAAAAACGACTTTTCATCATAATCACCAACCATATAGATAAAAATGAAAAGATTAACATATAACTTAAGATAGGAAAGTTGGATAATCAAACAATAATGCTTTAGATATCACAAAATAACATCGAAATAACCTTTAGATGATCTTTCAAATCAAGAACTTCTTTGGATTCTTCTATCAAGAATGTATTATTCTGGTGTAAATGATAAAAACCATTCATTTGCTTCCAGTTCCAGTTTTAAATTGTTATGCTCAGTTCCATGATAAATCAGCGTCGTAGTGCTGGTAAAAACCATCAGCAACTAAAGATGCAGTCATGGAAACAACTCCTGAGTATGAAGAATATCTTCCACGACAACGCATCCAATTTTCCAGTAACTAACTTCCAGCTTTGTCATTGGAGCAATGCTTTGCAGGCAATTCCAAAGGAAAGTAATGAATACTGAACCTCTAGGATGTTATTCCCTCTTTTGTGCAAGTATAAAACTTCGACGTCTCATCATTAGCTTGTGAAGAAAATCGATAGTTTGTTTCAGGACCACGTGTGCCTCGCCTGCTTTTCTCTCTATTGATTTGACTTTCCTTCGGGGACCATCTGGAGCTATTGGACTTTCGGTTTCCTTCTGTCTGGGAACCACCCCACATTCGGAGGAAGGATATTGGAAAGGGAGGGCGGCTTCCATGCCAATTTCAGGGACCAGCAATCCAGTGATCAGGAGATAAGAAAGTAGTAAGTTAATCAAGTCCATTCTATACAAAGGGGTCAGGTTTTGGGGCCATGTGGTCTCAACAAAAAAAAAAAAAAAAAAAAAAAAAATGGTTTGTTTTTGACAAAGTCGCGTCGTTTTATTTGAAAGGAATCCCGGTGAATTCATTTGAAATTTAATCTTTGTGTTTCGTTTTCATTTCTTATTGAGAAATAACTTTTCTCAAATAAAGCTTAAGAAAAAAAAATGGTTCCTTTTCGTTTTCAATTGAAAGAATGTCTGCTGTTTGAAAAAAATAAATAAATGAAAGTTAAATTAAAGATTGGCTAATTCATTTTTCTTTTTTAAGGCACTGTAAAGTAAACGCCTGTTATCATATGGAAGTCTAGTCTTAACCACATGTAATTTAAGAAATGGGGAGTTTGCTTTATTTAATTGATTTAGTTAAGTCCTTAAGTATAGTTAAGTTAGTTCAGCTGGAAGAGAGACATATTGAAGTGTCTCCGATATTTTTTAAGGAGAAATAGAAGATATTTTGGAATTGGCTTTGGTGCTTTAAATAACGATCAGGAAGATTTTCTTATTCCCATCCCTGATTTCAATACCACATCAGTGGGGTGACCAATTACCTTCAAGATCAGTGGGGTGACCAATTACCAATGGTGGGGGGCACCTCGTAATTATAGATGAGAAGCTTCCGGCATGGTGGTTGGTTCTCACCACCCTTGCAAGTATACGAAAAGGTGGAGGTTGGGTAGCACATACGGGACGTACTTCCTTAGGGAAGAGTTATATCGTGGGCGGTGATGACCCTTAGAACTCAAACAAAGTTCCTGCTAGTGTTTCTGCTGCAGTGGTCTGGTTATTCAAATTTTTTCTGTGTGCCTTCGGGCGATTCGGAGTTGTTAGTATACAATTATCTTCAGGATCAGATTTAAAGCACATCAGATCCATATAAAAGCTTATAGTTTATTGAACAATGGTTCGAATTTGATACCCTCAAGTCTCGAAACCGACAGTTTATCACCTGTTACCGAAATGAAAACCGAATTAAGTATAATAATTTAGAAGAAGAGTTAAACCAGTTATAAGGGACAATTTCTACCATGGATCCTCTCTTTATATTATTTACAACTAGCCGCATTTGGCGACCAGTTGGTTTGCTGGGAAAATGAGTGTTAAAAATTTCAGTTAAGTATGTTTTGTAACTTGATCTTAATGGTTTCTTTGGAAAATTATTTTTAAATTTTTGATTTTGATAGATATACAACTCATAAATTCTAAGAACTTTAAACTTTCACTCTGCCATACATTCCCAAATTTTTTATCAATATCTTTACATGTTGATGCCAAAAAATGGTAGAAATATTTCAAAATGGACACAATTTTTTAAAAAAATTTGCCATTATTTGATTCTAAAATCACACCTTAATTATAAACATTTGAAAGTTTCAAAATTTGATATACATAAACTAATGCACTTGGCAGAGAAATATCTCTTATAATTTGCTGTAGAATAGTGATAATCAAATATAAACAAATCATTACACGAACGCTTCATTGGATATTTTTACAAATACACTTAATCAATGTTTCTCATATTAAAGGAGTTCGAAAACATTGTTAGAAATTCTTTGGAGAAGGCTATTATATATCATCGACAAAGGAAGAAGAAAGAAATATATTTGTCGCAACAATGAAAACGATTTGAGTTTCATTGCAAAAATTAAGTATATTGATGTAAATACACTTAAAAATATTTTACTTCCGTTTTTCTTTTTTTTATGTAGAATTCTTAATAGCATTCTAGAATTATATACAAAAAATTGAATGAAACCCTTTCCAGTTTATTAACTCATTTTTTTTTCAAATGAAATAAATATATAATTATATAAACATTTTAAAGTTTTTCATTCCATTCATAGACTATATTAGTTATTTTTATATACTCGTCATAATTTTTTTAAAATTATTAACTGAGATGCTCGACTTTCGAAAGTTGATGAATCCACCGAAATTCTTATGGTTACCGAAGAAACTATTTGAACTAAAATAAATGAAAACCATGTTTGACTAGTCAAACTATTTAAACATCGTGACAATAATCAAGTCGATCTTATACTTTGTTTCTTTTAATACTTTATTGACAGCTCCCGAGTTAATTCAGATTTTCTAGTCCAAGCATTGTTGACTTCTTGTGAAAGCTTATAAGCCAATTAACAGCTACGCTATCCGATCAATTGCTTTTGTATCGTGGTCATGTTACTGGGCTGCGAACCACAAGGTCCCAGGTTCTATCCTCATTAATTCAATCCACTACAGACTCTCATGAGTTAATTTGTGTTTTCGCTAATCAGTTTCAAATCAGTTATGAGTTCAAAACCGTTAATAGGGACAACTTCATGTCACATAACAGTCAACAATATGTTAACATCAATGTTAAAACAACTGTACATACTCAATTCACACTTGAATAATACGCATATGATGGCTTTATGCATATTTACTTTTCGAAAATAATTCAGCATTTTAAAACAAAATCAGTGGGAGTGGTCTCCTTAAAACTTTCTCGCATACTCTCTAATAAACGAGTTAAACGAACTCCTTACATAGAATTGGCGCACAATAGTTAAGAAATATTAGTCATTGGCGTGAAGTTAGCGTTTTTAATGACTTTATTGTGTCATCCTTGGAGAGTGTTTTGGCAATTAATCCCTGGCATGCTGTCAATAGTATGAGAAATCGAATTGGATTTTTAAACGCGTTTTTACCAACCGATAGAAACAAAAATTTGGTACTGAAATATATTTATATTCACAGAATCCGATACCAAATTTAATGTATTTAAGTCATTGCATCTTTGAGTTATTTCATTTACATGTTTTTGAAACTACAGACCGACAAACGGTCAATCCGATTTCGGATATGATTTAAAATTTGGAAGGTGTCTAGACTATAAATGTTAGCTCTGTATCTCGAATTTTATCTCCTTTAGCACACTTTATTATGCAGTTACAGGGTTAAATTATATTAGAACAGCTGGACAGACAGACTTCCTCTGATAGGATTTTACTCAAAATTTGATAGAAATTTCTAGAATTTTCGTATAAATACACCAAATTTCGTCTGTCTAGATCAGAGAATTTTTTAGTTATCTTTATCAGAGACAGACAGTTCGAAAAACATTTTCCAAAAATGTTTTTCGATCTCGTTAAGGTCTAAAATGTAGCAATTCGTCAAAATCTCGAGTTCGAATTTGTTGACGATTATATACATCCTCTATACTATGTATATGAGAGAGTAAAAAAGGCATGAAACCAAATCCCAGTGTAAGACGGCATGAAGCTGGCAGAAAACGTTACTTTTTCTCTTGTATCCACTCCAAATAAATGTGAAATATTAAAGAAAGCGCTAAAAGGAAGAAAGTCGAACTGACACTGTCCGTGATTAAAAAAGTAAATTATTTGTCATTAAATAAAGTTAAGTTAACTAAGCTGATATTTCAGCAGATAGATATACTTTATCTCTTTTTAACATAATTAATTATCCTTTGAGAAAACAATTTAATTATATATATAAAAAGCATTCTAATTCTTGCTATTCACGCTTCGTTAAATTTATTTTAAACTTCAGCAACAATTTTAATTAATGGGTTATATTGTGTAAAATAATTTTTATATTATAAATTTTAAAAGTTTTAGCAATACGTCAAAACAATGTACTTTAAAAGTTTGTAGACATTTTAATTATGTTATAGTTTTATTGCAGAGTTCTTTACCCATTATTCCTGGAACATTTTTTTTTTACTTCGTGAGATTATTTTATAGAAAAAACGTGTTCTAAACCGAAACAATGGTGACAAAGTTCTCAGTAGTAATGGATGGCAATTTTCATATTTTATACTTAAAATTATAATATTTATTTTTAACAGAAGAGTTAACAATTTTTTAACACTTGACATAATTTATAAAATACTATACTTATAAACTATCTGCTGTACTTAAAAATAGCAGATTAAAATGATTAAATAATCAAAAGTTCTCCTATTCAGAGCAACATATGACAATCATTCATTGAAAAAGTAGGAAACTTTGTAGATGACAAAATAATGTATGGATGGTGAAAACTTTCAACGAATAAAAAGATTAATTCCAAATATGATTAAGAGAGAGAGAACTACCAGTAAAACATGTGCGCATGCGAAATTTTTTTTATGTCAGGCATTCATATTTAGTGCATCAATGTAAAATAATCTCAAAGGGCTCTTTGCGGCTTTTGGTGATCAAAATATTTAAAGCTCTGTCATTCTACAGGTGAACAGAACGTTCCTCCGCCACTGTAACAAAATCAGATTTACTTCCTCAAACCAAAACGAATCGATAATGTAAAAATGATAATGCAGCTTCTTCAAGTTGCATAATCATTTTTCGCAGTCATTTAACACATACCATATCTTTTTAAAGTCTCTCCTAAATGCAATATGCCGCTGTTTTGTATTTTTCACTTACTGCGCATGCGTTAGTAGAATTTGAAAGGATCTTTTTGACGTGAAAAATTAATCACTTATCATGTTCTTTAGGCTTTTTATTTTTTATTTTTCCATCTTTTTTGTGCAAATATCCGTCATTTTAATACGATACGCAGTGAAAAAGAAAAATTCAGGGACGCCAAAACGACAATTTGTAGCCAATCATGGAATGCCTGAATCTATCTTATGAAATTGTGGCAAACATAAGTCAATCCCTTTTTGCGCATACGCTGTCTACTGGCCGAGTGTAAACCAGGCATTAGAATAATTAACGTAAACAGCAGCCTTCTCTGTAGCAGAAAAGAGAGCTGAAATCTTTATTGAAATTTCACTTTTTCAAAACCTCAGTCATCCTGATTGTTGAGAAACTATGGACTAAAGAACTAGATCATACGCAATCATCAATATTGTCATAGATACTATATCATACGCAATCATCAATATTGTCATAGATACTAGATCATACGCAATCATCAATATTGTCATAGATACTAGATCATACGCAATCATCAATATTGTCATAGATACTAGATCATACGCAATCATCAATATTGTCATAGATCATACGCAATCATCAATATTGTCATAGATACTAGATCATACGCAATCATCAATATTGTCATAGATACTAGATCATACGCAATCATCAATATTGTCATAGATACTAGATCATACGCAATCATCAATATTGTCATAGATACTAGATCATACGCAATCATCAATATTGTCATAGATACTAGATCATACGCAATCATCAATATTGTCATAGATACTGCATCAAACATGATCAACAATGTTTTGTTATTTAAATTCCTTTTTGATATTTATTTCATCACTGCTTTTACAACATTTTTATTTTTATTTTTTCAATTTTTACGATTCACCATCTTTATTATCAGTTTTACTGTTTGGTATTTTAAAACTGCCTTTTGGCAATCACCCAAACGCAATTGTGTGATTGTAATGATTGGTTGATCGAACTGCTATTTAGTGACCTATAGCTTTCTTTGGTGCTTTTCTACTAAATAGGCAGCTTCGTAACCGCCAACCCTCTCTTATTTTCGCCCATCTTGAGTGGGGATGGGTTTTTGTACTATACATACGAGGGTTATCCGGAAAGAAAATTTCCCAAAGTTCCAAAATATAGCACTGCAAAAGGAAGAAAACACTAAGGAATAGGCCTGATAGATTGTGGGTTTGGCTATCATATGGGCAGTTGTAATTTTCCGAATGCTTACGTTAATGTCGCTGTAGTACGCAAATTATGTCGACTCTTATTTCTTCTCCCGCTGACTGCCAGGTGAGGACCGTAATAAAGTTTATGAATGCAGAGGAGATCACTGATCGAAATCCATGGTCAGTTGTGTTTAGTGTATGGATCGGATGCGATGAGAAAGCAGATGGTTCTTCGTTAATGTCGCAAATTTTCCGAAGGTAGGCAAAATGTCCATGACAAACAACGCAGTGGCCGGCCATCTCTCATCGATGACGACATGTTGGAGCAGGTGCGGCAGTGTTTTTTACAGAATCGTGATTTTATGTAGCGATTCCCCGTAGCTATTACAAAATATAATGCATGAAATCGTCACGAAGCACCTGTTATTTTGGAAATTATGCACCAGGTGAGTGTCAAAATGCCTTATTCTCGAACAACAAGCTCTCCGATGGGAGGTATTTGACTACCGATCCTGTTCCCAGGGACTTCCACCTGTTCTTGCACCTAAAGAAATATCTGTTAGGGCATGACTTTCCCTCAGACGAAGACTTACAGACAATTGTGACAATCTGGATCCATTTCCAGGCGGCAGAATTCTATGATACTGAGTTACAAAAACTTATCTTACGGTATGGCAAAAGTTGTGACTCTGGTAGTTCATATGGTGAGAAATAACTGATATATTGCTCTATCTTTTGCAATAAATCTGTGTTTTGTTTCTTTTTATGGGCCATTGGAAACTTATTGTCCGGATGACCCTCATATTAAGAGACACTTATGGGCATAATCTCTATGCTTATAGACATCATATGCATATGTCAATTTAAATGTTTCATATGACAATTAGAAAAACTGCAATAAATACTTTGCTTTCAGTATCTTGTCAAATAAATTGTTCCTCATTTTATGAAGAAGAGCTATTTTAATTTACCATGGATTTACTATATTATTTCATGGTGATGCCTTCATTTTGTTAAAAAGACTAAATTTCTGGAATAATAATAATAATGAGAGCAATTACATGGAAAAAATTGGAAGTTATAAATTTATTTTTAGGTTGTGTCTCGTATCGTAATTTGATGTCAAACGATCATTATTAAGTTGCTATTATTTTTAAATACTCTTATCTAGTAAATTCCCATTGGGAAAATCAAAGATTTCAGAAAATGATTTTAAAATATGTCATCTGATATAAAAATGCTCGTTGAAAGTGCTAACAGAGTATTTTTTACTTATTTCAGTCTTAAATGTTTTTACAAAAACAGCTGCATTTTATAAAAATCTTGTAAATCTGCTCTATAACATTTACTATATAATCTTGTACTTCATCTGTTACGTATTCTTTTATCTCTCGTATTATCATAAATAACATTTGTTATGTTATCTTTTATATAATCTTAGACAGAATCTGTTATATAATATTTTATATATTGTTCTTTATTGTGTATATCATCTATTGTGCAGTCTTTTTAATCTGTGGAAGGTTCTTTTATATATTTTACTGAAGTTATCTATGGAAAATTTTTAATTATTTCATTTACAAAGTTTTTGGAAACTATTATTCCTCTGACTTTTTTTATGAGATTTCGGAGTCTCAAGACAGAACAGGAAGACTCAGACATTTTAATGTCTCTTCTATTGTAACAATATAAAGTAACTGTAGTTTTATTGCTTGAAATAAAAGAAATAGTAAATTATAAAAGTTGTCTAATAATTTAAATATTAACTATTTCAAAGCACATTATAAAGAAGTTTTCTTTAATAGTTAATGAAATATATAAAACTTCCCAGACAAGTCATTACAGAATTATTGAAAGCTTAGACAATAAAATACACAAAAAATTAAATAAAAAAATCATTTTAACAAAATTTTTCATGTGTAAATATTTTTTGTATTTGCTTTTTTTAGTTCAGTGTTCTATAAAAAAACGAATCCTATTATTATTAGTATTTTAAATTCACTCCATTCTGTTAGATTGCATTTTGCTTTTTTAGCAAAACTATTAATTCAAAGTAACAAATTTTGATTAAAATTTCTTTGTCCGTGATTTTAATTCCAATTTAAGCGTAAAAAAAAATATGATAAACTTCAGTAACTTTGCTGACGCTTGAAAAATAACTGCGGTAAAACTGATTAAAAAAATTCCAAGTTATTATTTTCTAGAATAAAAATAATTAAATAATGCAAGAAAATAAACTTTTTTGTGTCATCTTTAATCCAATATATCTTTCTTAGTTGCATTAAAGCAATATATTCACTATTTTTAGAATTGTTTAGAAGTTTTCCGATTTTTTTTCTCTGAAGATAAAAATACCATCTATCGTTTTAAAGAAAGAACTGTTTTGTTAATTTAATAGAACCAAATTTAACTTGAACGTTAATTTTTTGTATTTTTATTTGCTTAAAATATATAACTTAAAAAAAGAATTTTAATTACTTTTTAATATCAGTACCATCTAAAATGCCTCCAGAATAGAGAACATTAAATTCATAAAACATTTTGAGATATTTTTCAATTAAAATGCTTGTTCATACTGTGTTAAAAAACACAAAATTTTGCAAAATATCATTAAAAATCTTTTACCAATTATGAACTTATCTCAAGATTATAGACAAATTTCACAGGAATTCTTGATCAATTCTTAAGGTACTCTTAAAAAATAAATAATTATTAATTGATTAATATTTATCAAATTAAAAATGGTTTAAATGGTTTCAAAATAATTAATGCTTAATCTATAAAATAATTAGAGATTTTTCTTTCTTATGTCTGAATTAGTTTTATTAATAAATTATACAGAATTAGCTATCTTTGAGGATCAATTGGTTATCCACATATATTGGTTCGAAAAAAATTGGTAAAATAAACTGGTTCGTAAAATGAATACATTGGTAAAATTTCAATCAAGTTTTACATGCATATCTTATTCGCTGTCCTCTCTACTATTTTTAAGCATCAGATTGCATTAGGTCCAAAGTCGTGTCAATTTAATAGCCTTGTATTTATTCTGTGTATTGAGTATATGAGCCTTCATAATGGAGTCAAATTTCATGGCATAATAGAGATATTTAAAGCATAATTTTCCAGCCATTTTGTGTAATCTATTTTCTGATTGCACATACAGTGGCTCAAAAAATTGAGAGTACACCTTACTTTTACTTGATAAATCCGACTTTCAATATAAATAACTCATTACCGGGAAGTGCAAACATGTTTTTATGTTTACACGTAATAAATGGTTTAATTTAAAGCAAAAACAAAGAACAATCAACGAAAAACCTCTAAACTGAAACTTTTCAGAAGCATTTTAAATAAACATACGCAGAATTTTCCCTCAAAAAATTGAGAATACACCAATGAAATTTTTGCAATATCACGCATCGAAACAAAATGTCACTATTAAATTGTATGTCTTTTGACTTTTATAATGGCCTCTAATCGTCATGGTACCGATTCAACCCATTTTTGGTGGTATTTGAGGATATTTTACCCCATTCTTTTTGCAACACTTGTTTTAAAAGGGTTTTGTTTCTAATTTTGTGTTTTTGGACCACTGCTTCGAGTGTGGCCCACAGATATTCATTGGCATTGATGTCGGGGTACTGTGGTGGTGTGTGTAACTGCTGCTTACAATGAAAAAGACACCATATTTTGACGTTACGCGCATTTTTTGGGAGACCGTTGTCCTACTGGAAAATGACATTTCCATCTAAACCCAACATTTTAGCACCTAGCTTTGGATTGCTGTGAAGTACATCGTAGTAAACCATATCGTTTATAAGGCCATCTATAAAATCAAATTCCCTACCCCGGATGAAGCCATGCAACCTCAAATCATGACAGAGTCATCATCATGTTTAATTGTAGGACGTAAACTTTTTGGATCCAAAGCAGTATTAGGTTCCCTCCATACAATACGATTGCTGTTGCTGCCAAAAATGTTGAGTTTTCTTTAATTACTAAATATAGCTTTCTTTCAAAGGTTATTGTCTTCAATTAATGAGTTTTTGCAAACTTCAAATGTTTTTTCTGAATTTGCAGGCTGATGAACGGTTTCTCTCTAACAATGCGACTTTTATATCCAGCTTGTCTAGTGGCATTCCGCACAGTTTCAGCGCTTACACTTCTGATTATGATTTGAAAATTTTCTGCAACAAGTTGGATGAACCATATGGTCGCAACAATCTAAAGGAAAGTGTTAAAAATTTGGGTCTAGATGGGAATTCCGTTTTCCAGCAGTACAACGATCCCAAACAGAATGCACATAACGTCAAAATGTGGCGTCTTTTTCATTGTAAGCAGCAGTTACACACACCACCACAGTACCCCGACATCAATACCATTGAATATCTGTGGGCCACCCTCGAAGCAGTGGTCCAAAAACACAAAATTAGAAACAAAACCCATTTAAAATAAATGGTGCAAGTAGAATGGGCTAAAAGATCTTCAGATACACCAAAAATGGGTTGAATCGGTACCATGACGATTAGAGGCCATTATAAAAGTCAAAAGACATACAATTTAATAGTGACACTTTGTTTCTATGCGTGATATTGCAAAAATTTCATTGGTGTATTCTCAATTTTTTGAGGGAAAATTCTGCGTAGGTTTATTTAAAATGCTTCTGAAAAGTTTCAGTTTAGAAGTTTTTTGTTGATTTTTCTTTATTTTTACTCTAAATTAAACCAATTGTTATGTGTAAAAATAAAAACATGTTTGCACTTCCCAGTAATGTGTTATTTATATTGAAATTCGAATTTATCAAGTAAAAATAAGGTGTACTCTCAATTTTTTGAGCCACTGTATTTTTTTTGCGGTAGTCTAACTTCACTTGCTAGTACCTAGTTTACATTGCATTGATAATAAATAGATATTCTTCCTTTGCAACAAATATTTTTCTTCCTTATCACGATCTTAAAAGTGGAAGAAAAAATCATGCAATTAAAATAAATATTTGAAATAAGAATGAAATTTAAGTATACCAACAAAAACTACACAAAAATTTATTGAAGAAAATAAATTTTCAAAAAGTATTACATTTTAGAGTAATTTTTAAGGGAAACAAATTGATATCACTGAAAAAATAATTTTATGAATTTTAAAACTATGTAAAAATCGCTATTGTGCAGATATAGAAGTTATTGCTGACAGATGACAATCTTCGCTTCATTTTTATTTAGTTAAAATTTCAAAAGAATAGGTCCACGGCTCATTTTCCCACTGTCCAAAATATATTTATGCTAAATATAGTGGTGTGATCTTTAAAATCGCTAACAGATACATTTTCTTTTATTATTTGTGCTGATTTATCAAATTTTGGCTTAAAAAATATTAACATAAAGTGAACCTACATAGAGTGTTGTGTCACTGAATTCATGCGCAAAACCTGAAAGGTAGGTGAAATACGGATAAAGAAGTTTTTTTTTTTGTACAGCAATATAGGGTCAGGATGAAACATTTTGATGGAATAAGTGCTGAAAATTAAAGGAAAGCTTTACTTACATAATATTACAATAATTGACAAATGTTCCCTCACCAAGTTTCGCAATGAGGTCGTCATCAGAATCATCTGGAGTTCATAGACATTGCATTTTTCGGCCTTTCTTGCATTCACTTCTACATACACTTTTCATTTCCGACCCATATTGCTGTACAAAAAAAAGCTTTATCCGTATTTTACCTGCTTTTAAAGGTTGGCTCAGGAATTTAGCAACACCCTGTGAATAAGTATTTGAATAGTAGATTTAGAAATATTCTTCAATTCACATGTGAAGTTTTAATGAAACAATTGTCAACAAGACATTGTTACTAAAAACCGATTGCATGTGCGTGCGTGTGTTTTCGTGCGTGCGTATGTGATTTAACTACGGATATAAAAATTTTAAAAGTCTAAGTAAGAGTAATCAAATTTTCCGTCCATAATAGAAGTAAAAATGTGTTAAGTGGGAAAAAAAGGGAGAAAAAGCCATTAGACTAAACACATTTCTTAAAAACACTTCTCTCCATATATGTCACGTGACTTCATTATATTAATGATATCGTTTGCCCACAAAAAATTAGCCCCTAATTTATTTATTTTTTGCTAGAATAATCATATATTTCTCATTCTCATTTAAACTGCACAAATTCCATTTCTTGCAAAAACATTTTCTTAAATATTTCATCCTACAACGAAAAAAAAGTTTAATTATACACTTATATACTTAAAAAATTAATGAAAATAATTATCTTCTAAAATATTGTACACTGCAAAAGTTTAATTAACTTTATTTTGGGACATGAGTTTCGCTTCAAACAAAGATGTGAAGTTCATTTAGAAAATATCAAAATGTCAGCTTTATTGGTACAGAATTTAGGCTACGAGTACAGAATTTATATGTTAAGAATTTCTAATCATTTTTATGTTGTACTTTAATTTATTGTATTTTATGATGGATTACTTTATGACCTTATGACTTTTGTTATTAAACTGGTAGTATTTTTTATAGTTCTAATTTTACTTTGTCCAGCATTTTTAGCTACCGTCTGTAAAGGCAAACGACCAGCAGAAAATATCATTTTAAATAAAAATCACCCTTTCCTCTAATGTATAAAAGATAAACTATTTTTTTTATCTTCCAGGAGAAATTGAACCTCATTTGTGTTTCGCTGGGAGATGCATAACTGTAATTTAATTGGCTCAAAATGTTGCCAATTTAATGGCCCTTCAAGAGAGACCACTATGTTTTTATCGACATCGGATCGAATAAAGAAGAAAGGAATAAATAAAATCACAATAAGGTTATTAAGCTTCAAGCGATAACTTGCCAAATATGCCAATCCAAAACATTTTAATAGCAACCCTAAAATGTGGAGCTTTGTGACATCATTCAAGATGGTAGGCCATTGAAGAATATTTTAACTATTGGCGAATGTTTTGTGAGCTTGGCGACGAATGTTAACATCAAGTCCTAAGATTATTTAAATTTCATTTTACTTGTCAATTAAAACATTAAAACCCAAATTGAATAATATCTAAATGGTTTTAGGAAACAAGTGCATTTTATTAAAATATTAATAAAGACAAAAGAACCCATGAAACTTACCTGAAGTAGAAGAAGATGAATAAAGACAAACAGAGTGTAATAATCGATAATGTGGATCCAATTACCACAATGAGAGCAATAATCGTTGGAGTCCAAGAATTCGGGTACAGCTCCTGTAAATATCCAAAAGAAATTAAAGCGATTGTTCCTCAAGAAAGCTCATTATATTCTTCCTGTACAGTAAACAGTTACTTAAAATTACTTTCCAATAGTTAACTTATTCGAATTGGATTAATATCTCCGAAATAATTAAAGAACAAACTTATGGCAGGATAGAAACACAGATTCAACGAGACATCAATATCTGCAGTATTACTTTAAAGATGTAAATTTATATTTCATTGTTGTTTTTTTATACAAAAAGGCAATAATAAAATTTTGTAATTAGTAACGGACATTTGTTTGAAGAACTTTTAAATGCTCGTTTTTTTATTTCCTATTCATATTCGATTCAAATTGTAATTATTTAAAAGCTTTTAAAACTAATTGTTCTGTATTTTTCAAAATTTAAAGAATCCAGCTTAATATTAGTCTATTTCATAGCGTTTATTAATTATGTTAAAACGCCATCATTTATAATTGGTAGGTATATTTTAAGAGTTTGAAAAGGACTCTAAGAATACTTATTAATATTTCAACATATTAAAAAAAATCACTTCTTTATATAAAATATTAATTCCTGTAATAACTTCTTATAAATGAAACTTTTTGCATAGGTTACTTATTACTTATACAACGCATACACTGAATAATTATTTCCACACTAATGTCAAGGACTAGAAAATATTAAGAATTTTAATAATCAATTAAGAGTTCTCAAATTGTTAAACAAAATTGAACGTTAAGTTGTTGTTTTTTTCCATCTGTATTTTTTCATTTCTCATTTTCCTCATAGCTATTTCCTTTATATGTATATGTATTTTTCAGTTTGTTAGATTCTCATTGTAAATTTTTGACAAGAGAATGTCAGGAACTTTTTTTTTCTTGTAACAAAATGCATGTTAAAATAAAAGGATAAAAACATTATTCTAAGGACAATAATCTACTGTCACCAATCTGTAATATTGCTTTCTTATTCATATATAGTAAAAGAAATTTATAGATATTTTTATTGAATGTTGAATGAATGCCAGGTCAAAACATGCCAATCTTGGAGGACATTTACTGGCGAATTTGAAATATTGGCGACAAACATTAAGGTTCTTGAAAATACAAGAATTATAGCAATATCTTTGTTAAGAGCCGAGATTCGTGGATACTTCTAAAGAATTTTATACACTGTTAAGAAATTGTAAAACGAGAAATAAATTCTTCTTTCGATTTCTCGCTGCGTCTCATATTTTCTTGTCGAATAAACTGTCATTATCCGGTATCAAGTTGTTGGACGCATTTCAACATACGTCCACAGGATGATTTTCTATAATGTAATAATTTTCTGAATTTTCTGTGATAAAAACACTATTTAGCAACAACTAATGAAATATTGGGGGAATTCCATATGGAAAAAATTCTTGAAATCAGTATTGCGATTGAGGCTGTTCGATTGTGCAAAGATTTCTATCAAGAGCGCTCATTGCAAAATTTAACTATTTTCACCAATGCCACATAAGGCATTCATAATTTTAAATGAAATTACGAATACTTTTATTCAAAAGAAAAGGGATAATATCTTTATTAGAAAATATACGAGAAAATTTTGTTAATACTACTTTTACTAGGTTCTCTACACTACCATAAATTGAGATATTTTAATTCTATTTTCCCAGTATAATTTTCTTTATTCAGAAATCTTTATTCTTTTATATATCTTAGAATTCTTTATCCTTTTATAAATTTTTTTTTCTCTACACTTTAAATCCTCCTTCAGACAGAAACAATAGATACTTTTGTTCCATTTGAGATCTTCCATTCTACTCAGTGTTTTCACCCGGCATATAAAAACACTCTTCGGCGAAACAAAGCCAATTTCAATCCAAATTTAGAAGTCTAAGCATAAATAGTTTGTTTATAAAACCATGGAACTCTTCTCAATAGGTCTTCTTGGTATTCAGATGGAGTACCGTGCTTTGCTTGAGTGGCGTAGTATTTCGGAATATAAACCGCCTCTTCAGACGAAACTATAAACACAATATTCAGAAAGAGCGGAATATGTAAAATTGCAAAAGACGGATCTGAGTTTATCATGGCAATTTGAAATTTTTGCTATGGTTGAGAATCCCGAATATACTTGGATATTTAATATGTAATTTGAATAGCTCATCCCTACCGTGAATAATGCTATATCACATCGCAAATCGTCATTGGTAGAACTGAAGAAACTGTATAACACTATTCAGTTCTGTTGAACTTATAATAACTTCACACTATTATCTGTCCACATTCCAATAAAGATCATAATTAGGCATTATTTGTTTCAATACATTGTAAATATTTTATTAAGTTTTTAATAAGACCACGTACTTATTTTTTTTCTATATTCGGCGACATGGTTGCAAAAGGAATGTCAAAGCGGTATTCTGTTTATCACCAAATATTCTTTAACATGTCGTCTGTGATAGTGAATATTGTTACAAAAATTATTCTACAACAAAATACCGTCGATCAATCATAATAATGGAGCTCATTTAATCGCTAGTTCAGCAGTTTACTTGCTGTCTAATCGTCTCAAAATCTGTTACTTGTCGGCGACTCCGACTACTCTCATACGCACGACTTCTGACGATACACACAACTTCTTCCCTGCAGCTTCAGTGTGTCCGTCTTTTATAGTTCCGGGAGTCGGGGCTAGAATCTTCAGACCAATCAGGGCGTATCAGAGTGTATCTTGGTTCCTACTGGATGGATCTTGAAACTTCTCGAACTTTCCAGTATATTCCATTTTGTCGCCAAAGTCGCCAAATGGCCGCCAAGCTCTCAGGTCATTGACGCACAGGACAGATCTTACAAAGGGTTTTAACGGTTTTTCCCAGGATGACACTATTCGTGCCGGGTAGCAAAATTACAGATTTGTAACAATATAATAGGAGGATCTTTTATCTTCCACATAGCTCCTATCTTACTGGGATGTACGAATTTTGCTCATCTTCAATAATTATTTGGTTGCAGCACCTGAACGATTTGCATTTTATTAGTATGCAAGTAATTTAAGATTTTTCGGCCATTCGCATTCCTCCCCATCGGGATGTATGATTTATTAAGAATAGATTATGTGGAGCTCCGCTATTATTAATACCAAAAGGATACTTTTAATTGCTTTTATACACTAATATTGCCATTTATGAAAGATAAAAACAGGTATAAAAGGCATTCGTAAATTTATAGAATAGAACAAAGATTATTTGACTTACTGTGACATTTCACTTAATGCATCAAAAGCATTTGTAGATGTAACAATTTTTTTGATTTGAGCTGATAACCCACTAAACGCTTCAAAAGTATACATAGATTTAATAAATAATCTTTAAATTGGAATGAAATTCACTGAATACTTTATCAGCGAGAATCTAACGATTTCAAAGCTACCTGTCGCAAATCATTCAAGACATCAATGAGAGTTCCAAGATAAATTGTATAAATTCATTATCCTCTTCATATGCGAAGAAAGCAAAGAGTGAGAATAGAACTTGGAAATTATTAAGAGATACTTTAGAACTCACTCACTGTATCCAAAAACACATTTTTGGAACTATGTCTGACTGTTGGTCTGTTTATGAACATGTTTACGCAAATAGAACGAAATTTAAAACATAATTCAACAACATGAAATTTTGTATGTGAACTTTACTCCATCTCCAGAAATTCCTATCGAATTTTGGTTGAAATTCAAACCAGAAAAAGCTATTTTTTCCTTTCATGTTCAGGTAACAGAATAACTAAAATGCATAAATAACTTGCTGTATAAACTCAAGAACCTTTAGATTCGCAGATATGAAGCGTTTTTTATCATATCCGTTAAAAGGTTGTCCGCCTGGTGATCAGTACATTTATGATTATGCGACTGCAATAATTAAACTAGAAGAAATTGTCTCCCAAACACTTTCTAATATATTTTCTAATAAATGTATTACCCCCCCCCGGCATAAAAGTGTAAACCTTTGGTTAGACTGCTGAAAATTTTCTAAAACTTTTGCATTACTAGCATTTCCATGAATCATTGGTAACAAATAACTGAATCAAAATCAAAAATATAATTTTAAA
The DNA here is from genome assembly GCF_947563725.1 of Argiope bruennichi. Taxonomy (NCBI): domain Eukaryota; kingdom Metazoa; phylum Arthropoda; class Arachnida; order Araneae; family Araneidae; genus Argiope; species Argiope bruennichi. Next base: position 44,933,740 of record NC_079160.1, read on the forward strand.
ATAAAGATAGAAACAAAAAGTTGAAAATGAAAAGGCACAGAAAAAAAAGAAGAAATTATGATATTAGAAGGCTTACTGCAAATGATGATAATTGAATTTAAATTACGTGAGAATATTTTTTTATGGTTCTTTATTTTTTTTTAATTTGGTTCAGCGAAATAAATATTTAAACTCAATAAGAAAATAATAAATTAAAAAAAGATATTTATATCGTTTTTGTTTTAACTTAGAGAAAAAAATATTAGATTAATGATCATGAAATGTTTCAAAAAATAGCGTAATTAATATATCTGTTGCCAGAATTTTATTTCAAATTAAATTTATGAAAGAAAAAAAATATTTTTTCAAAACGTCTCAAAATTCAATAAATTAATTCAAAGATGAAAAAAAAAATTTAAAATATCAATTGTTTGCCCACTTCAATTCAAAGTTGATCTTTTTCTACAATCATTTGAAACGATATTATGGGCAAACATCTACTAACAAACATTAAAACAACATAAAATATAAATAAATTTTTCTACTTTGTCTTTTAATATTCGATTTCAAGGTACATATTAATACCCATTACCACTACATGTATGCTAAATTTGGTTTGGTTTGGTTTGGTTATATTAACGTCCCGTTTGAAGCAACACAAGGGCTATTTTGGGACGGACCTCGTCATTTTGAACCGCGGTCAGATGACGAGGAGGACACCTGAGTTCGCACCCCAATCTCCACACCACACCACACCTCACCAGCGCTAGGACGTTTGGTCATGACGGATTTAATGTGCAACAGACCCCCTTACACGACGGTTCTTCGATGGAATCGGGTCATGACCCTGAAACCCTCCGGTTCCGAAGCCGAGACATGTATGCTAAATTTCATGGCTGTAAGTCTGACAGAATAGTCTGAACTTCGCAGATATGCACAAACATAGAGAAAAAACATTTCCTTTTGTTGTTGTGTTGTGACTTATGGCTCTTTACAGTTATCTATCAGCGATTTAAGCCGAGTGAGCGTCTCTTGTTTTTTCAGTAGCGCTAACTGGGACCAAGAGTATGAGTTAGCTACTTCATGTGTCACATTTGCTTGCACAGCTCCTTTTTACAGGGGGGGGGGCACATTCACACACCTCACAGATAGAATAGAGAGTAAGAACCATGACCGAACCAGGGCTCGAACCCGGAACGCCCAGATCATGGGAAAGATGCGATTCCTCTATGCCTGGACGCCGACACATTTCTTTTATATGCATATACACTATGACTAACAGATTCCATTATAAATAATGACTATAAATTTGGTTACTAAGCTTCTATACACTATAGCGATTTAAGCCGAGTGAGAGTCTCCTGTTTTTTCATTAGCGCCAACTAGGGCCAAGAGTACGATTTAGCTACTTCATGCGTCACATTTTCTTGCACAACTCCTTTTTACAGGGGGGCTGGGGGGGGACACATTCACACACCTCACAGATATAACACAGAGGAACCTTCTCCGAACCTGAGCTCGAACCCGGGGCATCCAGATCATGGGAAAGATGCGCTACCCCTATGCCTGGACGCCAGCACATTTCTTTTATATGCATATATACTATGACTAACAGGTTCCATTATAAATAATGACTTTAATTTGGTTACTAAGCTTCTATACACTATAGCGATTTAAGCCGAGTGAGAGTCTCCTGTTTTTTCATTAGCGCCAACTAGGGCCAAGAGTACGATTTAGCTACTTCATGCGTCACATTTTCTTGCACAACTCCTTTTTACAGGGGGGCGGGGGGGGACACATTCACACACCTCACAGATATAACACAGAGGAACCTTCTCCGAACCTGTGCTCGAACCCGGGGCATCCAGAACATGGGAAAGATGCGCTACCCCTATGCCTGGACGCCGGCACATTTCTTTTATATGCATATATACTATGACTAACAGGTTTCATTATAAATAATGACTATAAATTTGGTTGCTAAGCATCTATACACTACAATTCTTATCACACTTCCATATTCACTGAAATAAAGAGGTAATTTTTTCCTGTTTCTTGAAGAATAATCGGTCTTCTTCACTATGGATAACAATAAAATATAAAGAAAATATCTATCCAACTACTATGATTATTATCTTATTTTTCTCATTAGTTAGGAAAATGTACCAGATAGTCACGAAAAGAACATTTCGGTGTTTTATAGTACCATCATTAGAGATACGGACATCATATATACCCTAGTGTATGAATTTCTATTTGTGCAAATGTTTACTCTGGAAAGCTAAATGCCATAACAAGACTTCACTGGGGTAAGTCCATTCCCATGGGTTATGGTATTTCGCACTTTTTCACCCAAGTCGTAGGAAATGGGTGAGTAAAAATAGAGCTTTTGATTTCTGTAAAAGTAACAAAAATAGAATTTCGCCTATTGGACTCAATTCATTTGTTTTTGAAAATTTATTCAATGCGCGTTTCTCTTTGCATGTTTTTTCACAATGTAATTGTGGTCAAATAAAATGATATTTATTATCGAATTCATGAAACTGAAATTTGGATACTTCCATTTTTAAAACATTTTCCCTTTATACTAATCATGATTAAACTTCTGTCTAAAATAGATGCCCCTAGCTTCTTAATATCACAAGTGGTTTACTCTGACCAGCCCTGGGGCCCACGGAAAGATCTAAATGACAGGACCGCCACGACAGCATTGGCAAGAACTAATGTTGATTCCTAAGGGCCATCACCGACCACGGCATAACACATCCAGCGGCAGGTATGCCCCGTCATTCGTAGGCGGTAGCCGATCCCACTCCATTTCTATACCCACCCGGGTGGCGAAAACTAGCCACCATACTTCTCATCCTCGTATCTGAGGTGCTGACCTGGGAGGTGCAATTTTTTAATATGTAATGATTTAATATATCATTTAACGAAATAGTACTTCACAGCTGTATTTGCAATTCTAATGTGTAACCATTTTTTTTTAAATTGGAGAAATTTCATCGTCACTAAAATAGGTGTCTTCCACAGCATTTGCATAAGTCAATGAATACATCCGCTATTGAGAGAACCCGATGTATGAATTGTTTCATAAGTAATTTTCGTCAATATATAATCAAATGTAGAATTCTTCGCTTCTATTTTTTCGAGAAGTAGCACGTGTATATTTTCTTACATGTAATTCATGTTCTAAAGCTATAAACAGAAGCTAATCATTTTCTATTATCTTTCATTATTCTATTCCAAAGTTTGCTCGAAACACTAATAATTTATATGAGTAGTCTTGAAAACATAGCACCGGCGATTTTTCGAGCCATAACATATCAAATTTGGTATAACATTTCACAAAATTAAAATTTTAACATTCAGAGTTATCAAATATCGAAGATTTGGAAACTGGACAGTTTTGTATGCTCAAGGCTAATCATTATCTAGCTCTAAGAGTAGTTTATTTAAATTTTGAAACTAACAGGAATGACAGAATAATAATTTCACATAAGAAAAAAATAATATTAAAAATTCCTCTCAGCAAGCTGGAAGTCAAATGTGGATAAATTTTCATCCAATATCCCCTAATTTCTAAGGTATTACCTTTATCGAAAACCTGTAATTTCAAACATTTTTCGCCTTGATGATGCGGTAATTTGGCTGATTGGATTTATTTTTCTATCTTCAATATTAAGGAAGTTATAGCGAAATGAAAATTTCTATCTCCCACTATTTCCATTCCCTTTGAGCTAATTGTTGTTTCATTTAAGAACTCATCCGAGGTTTCTACATTTCTAACAACATATTCCAAGCCGGTTAAAATCCAAAGGAAATTACAGAGTTATCTTATTCACAACATAACATATATATATATATATATATATATATATATATATATATATATATATATATATATATATATATATATATATATATATAATGTTTTCCGAATCCTCTCTGCTAAATAATATGTAACATTATTTTGGTTGAAGCAGAGTGCAGGTTTGAAGACATAGACAAGACGTTGTAATTTTAATTCTCTTTAATATCCATCTCGGGAAAGCAATTTATTTACAAGCAGACTCAGCGCGACACAAAAGCAGAAGTAAGAAAGAAGCAAAAAAGGAAGAAACAAATGATCACTAGTCATATATAACATAGGATTTCCAGCCGCGAGCCGATGGAATGACCTTTGACAAGGGCAAAAGTATCACTTTCATTTGATACGTAGTACTGATGGCGCATTATTTTTACAAAGGGATTAATTAAACCGAAAGTGGAATTGGATCACGAAATAAGAGAATATTTTAGAATGAAGTTACTATGGGCTAAATTAAGATAAAATCTTGGAAATTAATTAAATTGAAATTAGAATTAAATATCATTACATATATATATATTATGAAATCTGGAAATCATTTTTTCTATAATTCACCACAAGATAGCGCCTCTTTAATAAAATCAAAATTTTATCAAAACTGATTGATTAATTAATGTTAAAGTTCTTCAATAGTTAATTATTGTATTATCATCAAATAATTCAGAATTCTAGTATATCTGGAAATGAGCGAAAATTGACTATAAAATTCCATCTTTGCGAGCAAGAAATAAGTTAAGTTTTTCGTTTTCATCACTAAACATAAAACAAAAAGATACTTATACTTATACTTAAAAAGATACTTTTCATTTGTCTAAAAATGTCAGACAGAGAATATTTTAGAATGAAGTTACTATGGGCTAAATTAAGATAAAATCTTGGAAATTAATTTGGATTAAATTAAAAGTTTAAAATATCATTACATATATATATATTATATTATATATATATTATATTATATATGTATAAATATATATATAAAGCGAAGAGTGGTTTCGTGTTCTAGGGATCATTATCGGTTTGCAGAAATTTTCCTAAAGTCATGAGATGTGAACCATTGCAATAGGTAGTTTTTTTTTATAGGAATCTACCTATAATGTAGCCATCAAAAGAATGAAAAATAAAGCAGTAATAAATTGATGTGTCTAATATCTATTTTGTTAAGTCTTCAGAGAACTATTAGTATATCCAGTCTAATCATTCAAATTCTTATCGTTTTATTTTGCATGACATTACTATAAGTTTATATGAAATAGGAGTTCAAACTTAATGCTAGTGACTTCGTAACGTTTATGTGCAGATTTTATCTCAACACTTTCTTTCTTCATAATAATGATATATCAACATCAAAGGATATAGTGCAAATTCTACCATAGGGCACCGATCAAAAATTTGCCAACCTCGGTGATAAATGTTGCTGCTGATGGAATTGGCATTAAAAATGAAGCTTGGTTACAAATGGACTTTGCGAATGGAACTGCAAAATTTATGGGCTCTTATGATTTGAAGTATTGACAAAATGCCATCCGCAAAAGGCTAACTTTGCCCGCTCTTTTGAAAGAGAAAAAGAAATTACTGTATTTGGTTTGGAATTTTTTCAATGCAACGAGTCGGTCTAAACATATATTCTTTCCCGATGTTTGGATTGATGTAACAAACAAAATGATAATTCCTCTTAGAAAACAAAGATTTCAATTGATCTTCCATAAAATAATATAATGCAATAAATAAATTATTAAAAAAATTATCTATTTCTGTTAATAAATTAGCTTTTGGCCATAACATGATGAAATTTTGGATAAGTTATTCTTATAGAATAAATGAATACCAAAAAAGAAAAGTGTCTAAATGTACACATAACAAGCAGAAAAAAAGAAGATTCTCTTTGATCAAACCAGCAGAGGTTGTCTCCCTAAAACTTTCCCGTATGCTCACTAATAAAAATGTTATTCATAGATAGATATTCTATGAATAACATTTGTCATAGATAGCATAATGTTAGTCATAGATAGCACTAGTGTGCAACAGTTAAGAAATAATTTAGAATAATAGCTGAATTTATCCTGCCATCCTTGTCGAGTTTTTTTTTTTTTTTTTTTTTTTGGCGATTCATCCCTGGCATGCGTTTAATAGTATTCAAAGATCGAATTTGAGTTTTCAACGCGTTTTTCCCAACCGATTGAAACAAAACTTTTACTCAAAACTACGCTTGTAGTCACAAACCCTTTACAAAATTTGATATAGTTAAGTCATTGCGTTTTTGGTTTGGTTATATTAACGTCCCGTTTGAAGCAACACTAGGGCTAGTTTGGGATGGACCTCGTCATTTTGAACCGCGGTCAGATGACGAGGACGACACCTGAGCTTCCTCTCCACGCCACGCCACGCCACACCACACCAGCGGGAGAAAGTTTGGTCATGACGGATTTAATGTGCAACAGACCCCCTTACACGACGGTTCTTCGGTGGAATCGAGTCACGAACCTGAAACCCTCCAGTTCCGAAGCCGAGACCTTACCACCAGGCCACCTCGCCCCATTGCGTTTTTGAGTTATCGCTTTGATATATTTGTGAAAACACAGACCGACAGACGGTCAATTACTGAATGGATTTGACTCAAAATTTTATTGGCGTCTACACTATAGATATTAAATCTGTTCTGAAGAAATTGATCCACCCAGCTCTGTTTCGTTTTGTAGATATCGTTTTAACTTATATTCGAACAGCCGGGCAGATGAACTCGCTCAGAACAGATTTTACTCAAAATTTGATAGAAATCTGCAAATTGTTGTACAGACCGAATCCCAAATTTCAACTGCCTAACTCAAAGTGTTTTTGAGTTGGCTTTGTCACAGACGGACAGACGGATATTTTCTAAAAATATATTTTTTCGAATTCAGGGGAGGTCTAAAACGTGGAGATGCGCCAACATCTCGAGTTGGAATTTTTTGACGATTGCTATACTTTCTCTATATTACATACACGAGAAAGTAAAAGTTATTTTTTTTCAGAATTATTTAGCTCAAATCGTTTCGATCCGATATTTAAGTTTTTGATTTCTCAAGTATGTTACCCATAGTTAGAAAACAAATTAAAATACAACACGAAATGTTTTCTTAATTTATTGTAAAAATTGAATACTTAACTTTGATTTCAAAGCTAGAGGAAGTTGCGCCTCAGTCAGTCATATTACTTGTAAAGACACGGATACAACCTTATTATCACGTAAAAACCACCATCGTCTGGTGGGTGCAAGGCGAAAAGTTTAGCAGTCGCGGTAACTCATAAAAACCCCTTTATTTTGCAAGAACACACGAATATACATAGCAAAACACAGATGAAACATGTACAAAACATGTACTACAAAAAATCAACTACAAACGGAAAACAAATCGATAATAAGCTATCGTAATGGCACAAAATACTCAGAGGTTACTCGCAAAAGATCAAAGTTCGAGAGAGCGACTTCGGTCACATGCTCATGTCTTGGTTCAACTACCGACTCTGTTTCTCGACCTTTTGTAGTTTCAGTGACTGAACAAATAATGATCCAAAATAAAAGTCGAAACTCGAGTTCTAATGGAGATATTGTGAAAATTCTTGAATATTCTCTTTTTTGTCGCCAAACGGTAGCCAAGTTCATCGCCAAAGCTGATAATTAATTCGGCATCCATTCAACAGTCATTACTAAATCTGCAGAACTATCTTCCTTGCCAGGACACTTACAGAGCAGGGAAGCAATATTAAAAATTCGTAAAATTCCGTAGGTTTGTTGCTGTTAGACTATTTAACACAGCTTAACGAAGAAATTGTACATGACTTAAGTGTTCAACATAACCACTAATTAATAATAAATGAAAATAAATAATATACATGAAATCAATTTTTTAATGCAATTGTGGCACCAAGGCAGATGTATGTGTGTGGGGGGAGTCACCTGTAAGTCAACAGCAAGCAGCTTTTATATAAAGCTATATTTTTGGTATTTGCATTTTGGGATTACCCGACTTTGTCCCTTAATAACCATAATGGATAGAAAGTTTTTAACTGCTATATAAAAAAGACCTCTAGAATACGTAGGTCAATTATTACCCTATTAACCCTGAGTTTACGAATCATGCGATTAAATCGACAATATTGCTTACCTGTATATTTGTAACGCACCGTGTAAAGTTGGTTATGTTTCCAACCCACAATCCATTCTCATCGCAGCTTCGAACAGCCAACATTTCTGAAAATAAAAAATATACATATAAATGAGAAATAAACTTGATGAAGGGAGGGTTTGAGTATGCAAAACAACATTTTAGATTACTTCTTTCACGCTTCAGCTGGTTGGAATGTAAAAAGTCATCCCAATGAGATCTGCTACGAGGGTTCGAATGTAAAAAGCTATTTTTTGTTTGTTGCTTTAAAAGAGGCTGAAACGTAGAAAATCGTTTTCTGAAACCTGTCCTAATACCGGCTCAAACATACAAAAAAAATCGTTAATGTTTTTCTACTATATAAAAAGGATCGTTTTACGAATATTCAAATGCTGGGTAGTCGACGGTCAATAGATGAAAAAAATAATTTATTTAAGCATTAATTAATGATTTTGCAGCTATGACACTTTTCTTCAAATATAGCCAGAACGAGAAAAGAATAAACAGTTAATTTTATCAATATATTTATTTGATATTCCAATATAATGAGTAATTAATGAGTTTCTAAAATGAGGAAACATTTATTTTGATTCATAATTTCAATTGGATATGCAGAATGAGATTATATGAATAGACTCAGAAATGAGGATTCAACTGTATGGGATGAATTTTAGAGAATTTTCCTGTTTCCTTATATATGAGAATACCTCATTACAGAAATGTATATTTTTTTTTCTCAAACTAAAACTTAAAATGAAAAAAAAAGAATGTTCCAAATTTTCAAAGTTCAATAAGTAAAGTTTGAAGAAGTTACCGAAAGAAGATGATTATTTTTTATCTAATTATTAAATCAAAAATATTTTTTGAAATTTATGAATAGGTAACTTTCCTTCAAGCACATTCTATAAACTCTTTCTATTTTAAGCTATTATAGTTAGCGAAAATACTGAAAACTTTTTTTTCAACATTTCAAAATCATAGTAAGGTAAAACCTAAAAATAATCTAAAACTCTGGAAATCTTTCATAAGAAAAGTATTCTGCAATAGTAATTATTTTTGAAAGTTTTAAAAAGTTGATATCAAATGGAATGGAGTAGTTAAGGGTTAATATCAGCAACGAAATTCTTATGTACAGTGAAATATTTTTTGACTCATAAGTACGTTTACTTATGAGTAAATAAGTTTGACTCATAAGAATATATCTGAGTAAAACGCTTTTATTGAAATCTAAAGCACACTAACAGAAAAATTAGTAAGAAAATACAATATATTATATTTATTTATACTATTATAACTACCACTTTGTTGTTAGCGATTCAATTTTTTTATATTTGCTTAAATCTAGCCGTTTTTCAATGTTTTTAATCGATAAAAAATAGTTACTAATAATTAATTAATTATCTTCAGATAAGTCTGCATAAATTGACTCATAAGTAAAGAAATATAGAGCCAATTTTGGTATAGAAAAATCATATACTCTATTAAAATCATTCCTGCTCGTTATATAAATGGTTTTTATAAAAGAATATCCCAACTGTTCAGGTTTATTAAAAGGAAACCAAACAAAGTACAGCGTACCCTCTAAAAATGTGAAGGATATCGAAGAAATACAATAGCTCAACCCATGAATTATCCACATGCCTGGAGTAAAGCTTTGAAAAAATATAGATATAAATATTGTTACGAATTGCTATGCGGCTTCCAAGCATAGTCAGTTCCATAGGAGGTCCCAGAGCTTGGCGACAAACTTGGCAACCATTTGGCAACTTGGCGAAGAATTTGGCTACTTTGGCGCCAAAATAGATTATACCCGAAACATCGAGAATTTTCCCGATCCGTCCAGTAGGAACGGGGATACGCCTCGAACGTTCCTGATTGGTTGAGAGGCTTCTAGCCCCGCCTCCTGAGACCTATAAAAGGAAGCACCCGCAGCTGCCGGGCAGTGGTGAATTGAGTCGTGGATTAGTGGAGACGAAGAGTAGTCGGAAGCGACGGTGAAGAACTCGTCTTCCAGGGACTAGCGGAGCAGTGACGGAGTAGAGCTGCTGTGTATACTGTTGTATGCTGCTTCTTATGCTGCTGTGTATGCTGGATGGAGTGAAGCTAGTGCTGAAATAAGCTGTGTGCTACTGTCTGTAATAGAGTTTTGTATGCTGCACGTCTCGGCTGAAGATAATCGTCTTCTGTGATGTATATAGTTGTCGTCTTTGTGCTGTCCTGTGTAGTTGTGTGTATGCTGTTGTTGCTGCACGTCTCGGCTGAAGATAATCATCTTCTGCGCTGTATATAGTTATCGTCTTTGTGCTGTCCTGTGTAGTTGTGAGTCCGGACAGTAGAAAATAAACGTCGTTGTTTTATTTTCTACTGCCGCCTGCTGATTGAGTGTTCTCCACACCATATAACCCCCACTATCCAAACGAACCCCGGGAAATTTTCGTAACAATATATAACAATTCTTAATTTTTGTTCTGATGCTACATCGAACACCTGCTGTTTGATGTAACTCTTGCAGGCTCTCGGCATTATATTAAATAATGTTGAAATAGAATGGTATGAGTTATCTTATCATTTTGATATCGTCCATATTATTGGAGAGGTTTATAATGAACATTTAAATTAAATGAGGTTTTTAATGAATTGAAACTTTCAACTTTCTTTTTGATTTCCAACGAACAAAGAGTTGCACTTTGTTTTGTTTCTTTTTAAGAGACTTGAAAAGCTGTATATTTATTTACAAACAGCCTGTACATCTTATTAAAATAAAAGTAATTGTGGATATATATGTATACTCCATATCTATTCTTAAGCGACTGAGCCAATTTCTATCAAACATTGCACACTTTTTCCTTAGATCCAGTGAAGAATAATATCAATTTTTGAAAGCGCAAAAATTAATCCCATTATCAGCAATTAGCTAAAACGTCGTTATTTTCCTGCAGAAAGAAACTCACTAGAAATATTTAATACTATGCAAAAAATTCAAACTTATTTTTTTCAGTGATAGCAAATTTCTTTCTGCAATTTTTTCTTCAATTTTTATTAAATATTTTTAATGCAGGTGATTTTGAAATATAATATTTACAGTAAGATTCAGATATACACTTTCATAATTTCGGTTTCATCTCGTTTGAAGTTTTTTTTTTATTGTTTCAAATTATCAATTTAATATTGCTTAAAGAAATTGAAAGAAAGAATTAATGCATCCTTAATCCCAAGCAATTACAACTGATGAAGGGCCAAAGATATTCAACTAAGTTTTATGGCATAATAAAATAATAAAGTGCATTATATTAATTTCTGAAAAATGAATTTCTACATAAAAAAATGTTATATATGAAAGTACTGAAATTCTGAACAATGCCAAGTATATCAAGTAATGTATACGTATATACCGGAGGTGTAAACCAAACATTCATTCTTAGTCAGAGGAAAGCTTTAATTAGAGCACTTCTAATCTACCATGTGAGCACAAATTATAATTTTAGTTTTGGCTTCAGTTTTAAAATTGTATAGTTTTTGAAAAAAAAACTCTTATTACATATTAGTGTACTTGTTTTTTGTTTATTTCTCTCCTTATAAAATAGTTGTAAATTATCCCCAAAAGCAGATGTTACGCTTTTCTACTCTACACATATCCTTTTCCAACCTCTTTCCTGAATTTTGTTTGTTTGTTTGTTGATGTTGTCTTTTAATCACTTAGTTTTGATATATGTGACAAAAACACTTAAAACTTACTGCATATTTTTCGATCATTTTCCATTCATTTTAATCCTATTAAAACATTCAGTCAATCGAAAATAACTATTTCTCGGTTTAGTTTAGTTTAGTTATATTAACGTCCCGTTGTAAAGCAACACGAGAGCTATTTTGGGACGGACTTCGTCATTTTGAACCGCGGTCAGATGACGAGGACGACACCTGAGCTGGCACCCCCATCTCCGCAACACACCACACCAGCGGGAGGACGTTTGGCATAACGGATTTAACGTGCAACAGACCCCTTTACACGGCGGTTCTTCGGTGGAATCGGGTCTCGAACCTGAAACCCTACGGTTCACAAGTCGAGATCTTACCACCAGGCCACCACGGCCCTACTATTTCTCAGAAAGCAAGATATATATCTTAAGATTCAATCTCAGACTACTATTCTTACCATTTTAACATCAAAATATGCTTTTTAAACATTAAGATATAAAAAATTATTATTTAAAACTGGCTTAGAAAATGCACTTTTAATTGCAATTTGCAGCACTTCTCATTTCTGAACTTAAAAAAAATCGTCACCGTATATGAGATAGTATATTCAATCCCACCAGATAGCCTACAGAATAATCTTGAATTCACTATTCCATGATTTTTTCCCACTACTTTTACCAAATGAAGATAATGTCAGCATATTATGCATCATCCATAAGGATTTAATTTGTGAACTATAAAAGACAGGTAGTTTTCTTAATCCCTTTTTTTTTAATTTTAATTATTTATGTTTCAAATTTTAATTGAAAAATCATTTAACGAGCTGCCATCTAACATGATTACATCTGCCATCTACCATACAATAGGAATGCAAATTTAGTCCACCAGATGGCAGCACATGTAATGATTGTGACGTTGTAACTCGTTGATGATCTCATTGATTGAAAGTTGATGATCTCATTGATTGAAAGTTGATGATCTCATTGATTGAAAGTTGATGACCCTCTACAATGATGTTTGATGATGTAGTTTGTCATTTATAAAAGATAGTTACGCTTCTTAATCCCTTTTCCTGTTAATATTTATTTAGATTTAGGCAGTATATTCCCTAATTATTATTTGAATCTTTTAAGTGATTAAATTCTGCGTTCTTCGATCTGGAGTATCACACTACAAATCACTTTATAACATTATACAGTCATACTCAATAATCATCTCCATAATCACAAATTGCATGCAATAATAATCGACCATCGTTAGCGAGAAGTCGTTCTCAGACATACAGACAGAGGATAGCAGAAGAGACTTGGCTATTCCCTAATTGTTATATTCGGACCCCTGTTTATTACGTTCATATTTCTCATTGTGATGTAATACCTACAGTACAACTCGGGTTCCATTTCTACGCCTTATACAAACTGGTAATGAATGCATCAACTTACACAATGGAATCCACGGAAATTATGTATACAGGGAATGAAATTTGGGATGATATCTTAAGATTTTCTGTAACATATGAATATATATTAAAGAAGATGCTGATTTATAATTAACTTTGTAAGAATATTAAAGCAGAATATATCGACCAGCTCTAGAGCGCCGGAATAGGTAATTAGTATGTAGTAAAAAATGATATCCTTTCATTTCTTTTTACAGAAAAAATATTTGTGTCAAGTATTTATTGTTGATGTCGATTATTGGATATGTATTTTGATACGAATAGACCCAGAGTCATGATATTAAATATTCAAATATAAATGCTGATCCAATTTTGAAATTTGGCCGGAAAAGCAAGTATTACATTTGAATTTTCTTTCAACATATTTAATTACAGGATGATTAAAAAAATATCTACACATTTGGGTTTAGACCTTAATAATTACGTTTTATACATAAACTTAATGATAGTAAAAGGTAGAAAATGTGTTGTTTATGCTCGTGTGTTTGGAATGATTCATGGCTAATTGGGGAAAATTTAATTCTCCGATTTAGAAAAGCAACAACTGTTCTGGGTGGATTTCTGCCAAATTAACAATATAGGACTGGAAGTTCAATACTCTGCAGTATGACGAATTAAACATTGTAACTTACAACTGAAAGAGAGTGTATATATCTGTGTGTGTGTGTGTGTGTGTGTGTGTGTGTGTGTGTGTGTGTGTGTGTGTGTGTGTGTGTGTGTGTGTGTGTGTGTGTGTGTGTGTGTGTGTGTGTGTGTGTGTGCATACCTCGGGCCGATTTTTAAAATTTAATTAAAAGTTTAATACATTAAAAATGAAACAAAATATAAGTGCTCCAGATATCGATAACTCCAGAAAATTCTATTACATGTAACTGTTTCTTGAGCGATTTCTATTACATTATCTGTAATTCTATTACATGTAACTGTTAAACTGTAACTGTTTTAAAATTCAAAAAATTGTCTATTAAATAATAATAAATTTTTTTCTGAATTTTGAAAAATATTTTTTCTATAATTTCCAGTATTTTACATTATTTCAATGAACTTCAAACCGTTTTCATTATTTCATATTATATTTAATAGTGTGAGATTCTCCCATTATTGGAAGCCAAGATCGAAAGCTTTTGCTTATTATATGTACAGTTCGCACAAGGAATAAAAATGATTTGTATTATCACGAAGACAATATGCATTTCAAAGATAATGTTACGAAATTTCCGGGGTTCGTTTGGATAGTGGGAGTTACATGGTGTGGAGAACGCTCAATCAGCAGGCAGCAGTAGAAAATAAAACAACGACGTTTATTTACACGAAGACACACAGGACAGCACAAAGACGACAACTATATACAGCACAAAAGACGATTATCTTCAGCCGAGACGTGCAGCATACAACAGCAGCATACAAAACAGCATACAACAGTCTCCACTGCAGACAGTAGAGCACAGCTTAGTTCCTCACTAGCTTGACTCCGTCGCTGCTCCGCTTAACTCTGGAAGGCCAGTTCTTTAACGTCGATTCCGACTACTCTCCACCGTCGATCCCGACTACTCTACTCTGTCGCTTCCGACTACTCTCGTCTGGTAGCTGCGGCTGCCTCCTTTTATAGGTCTCATGAGGCGGGGCTAGAGGCCTCTCAACCAATCAGGAACGTACGAGGCGTATCTCGGTTACTAATGGACGGTTCGGGAAAATTCTCGCTGTTTCGGGTATAATCTATTTTGGCACCAAAGTCGCCAAATCCGTCGCCATGTCGCCAAATGGTCGCCAAGTTTGTCGCCAAGCTCGGGGACCTCCGACGCGACACTCGGACTCCGTCCAATAAAGATGACTGTAAAACTGTCTGCCTGATGATGGAACCAACTATGCTTGGAAGCAGAATTGCAGGTTTGTAACAATACATTCCCTAGATAATTGCATTTTAATGCAACTATAATGCAATTTATAATGCCATTAAATTATATTATGCAATGCACTCATTTCTGTGAGAAATGGTTCTTATACCAATTAGTAAAAAAAGGTAAAGCTACTAAAATCATACAATTTAAATATATATTATAATTTCGCGTTAAAAAATAGTTGATATCATCATGATCATCAACTTATGTGCAAGATATTTATTTGAAGTAAACCCGAACCAATATTCTAATTGGCCGCCAAAACGGTTAATGATTAATATTGTGAAATATGGTGTGTTTAAGCAGGAAATATGTAATAGTTCTATAATCACCATACATAACGAGATGCTGTAAACGTTTCGTGGTCTATGAAGTATTTTATGAAACATTTTAAAAAGTTTTCGAAAATCTTAATTTGCTACATAATAATATTTTTAATATAAATGTACAATAAACGGTGCCAAAATAATGCTTAGCATTACTTTTTTTATGCTTACACTCTTATATGAAAGATAAAAAAAATCAGCATAAAGCTAGAGAAAAATGTTTATTATTTGAAAAAAATACTGTGAACATTAGAAGCAACTTTTCTGTGAGGAATTGTGCATTATATATCCTGAGTTAGCAGTTTAATATAAATTTTCATTTCATTAAACTTAAGCAATGAAAAAGTGAAACAATTTCCATTATTTTTTCGTCTAGTCGACGCTTTTCAAAACATGGTCATGGGATTTTAGAAGAAACATTATCACAATATTATGAAAGATATTAAATTGAGAACTTACCTTGAACGATTTGTTTTTATTGCTCTGGATAGTTAGAAAATAGTTAAATTAATGAAAAGAATTTACTTTGGATATAATGTTGTTAGCTTATAAGAAGTTTTTTGCTTTAGTTCTGATTTTTTTTTACCTTTTTATGTCTGAAATACAGAGAAAATATTATAATCATCAAACGCGAGATTTTGATTAATCTCCATTTAATCTAATCTCTCCAAAGCAAGAACATCGTTAGTCATAACACGTCTCTATCCATTATCGCTCATTTGAAAGAGAAACTAGTCTGTCAAGATAGAATTTACACCGTCAATTGGACAGGATCAGTAGTGAAAAGGTTAATCCATTAACAATGTTTGTTTTATTTCTGTTCATTTTGATACGCCATTTGCTTTAGAAATATGTTTCAAAATGTCACAACAGAGAGCTCGAAGAAAATTAGATATTTATGAACTTTCCATCATTTCAATGTCGAGATATTATGTCTATAAGCGACTTCAGATTAGATTATAAGTGCATAAAAAAGATATTCCTATATAAAGAATGTCTCAAAAGTAACGCAAAATTTGAATTTCCTACCATTTGTGCAGTAGAATATTGGTAACCCTATTAAAAAAACCATTTCACAGCTGATAGTTTAGGGTTAGTAAAAATGGAGTGCTACAAGATAGAACAACGTGTTAAAACTAGATTTGAATTAAATAAAAGAACAGAGTTTGTTTTCCATTTAAGTTGTTACATTTTTATTGAATCGTAAAATAAAAAAGATAAGGTTATGTATAGAAATCACAGAAGTCAAATGGCCTAGACAGCTTTGTTGTAACATACGCACTCTTTTGTTGAAATTTTCCATGATCCTTTTCCAAAAATGTTGCTGAATTTCGTTGATGCAGAGTTGAATTTCCTCCGTCAATACTTGTTGACATAGACCTTTGCTTTCAAATAACACCATAAAATGAAATTCAATGGTGTTAAACCACACGATCTAGGAGGTCAATACTCAAATTTTCGAACTGTGGTGGCCAGACTGTCATTATATTTGAAATATAGTTCCACAATGAAAACACATTGTTTTCATTCATGTGAACTTTTCGGTATAAACCTTTGCCTTCAAATAATACAATAAAAATAAATTCAGTGCTATTAAATCGCATGATTTAGAAGGTAAATTCTCTAATTTTGGAACTGTAGCATACAAACTTTCATTATTTTTGAAATATTGTTCAACAATAAAAACACGTTTTTCTACCATGCAATATTCCAATTTTACTATCCCTAAACTATCAGCTATCAAATGGGCTTTTTTAACAGGGTTGCCAACACTTTACTGCACAAATGGTGGCAAATTCAAATTTTGTTGTTAATTTTGGGACACCCTATATAAACCACATTCTAGTGGAACAGTTGCGAGATTAAAATGTAATAACACTTTAACTAGTTGAAGTTTGTCACTTAAGCTGATTGATTCCATTGCATCTGAGGAAATCAGAATTCTATATGATATTCCATACAGGATTAACAAGTTTTTTTATATTATTTTCTGCAAGTGTCAGAATAACAGGACCCATTAGAAATATACATATTCTTCCTTTCAAAATACTGCACACAAAATGGTAAGAATCCATATAAAATCACCGAAACTTACAAAACTGTATTTCAAAGAAATAAGACCTAAACGAAAAGAATTAATCAATATAAAAGAAGTTGCTAATTACTTGTAATTTTCATTTTCAAATATTCATTCCTGTCATTTCAAGATAACAAATAAACAAAATACAAATGTCTCCTGCGCTCTCTTTCAGATTCAAATCAATGTTACTCTGTTCAAGAAATGATTCAAAAAACAATCCCTTTAATTCAATCTCTTGATGGAATTCTCAAAAGATTTGGTAAAAGGACAAAAAGCAGTGCCTGAAAAGGAAGATTAATTGGAGAATTGTACGGCAACAGCTAATTCTTTTAACAAACTACTTCTCCCTTGGTTTCAGAAGCTAATTACAAATTAAGAATCAGTGCAGCAAGATTATATTTGCTTCATTATATCTTCCTCTGAAGTCTCTCTTATTTTTTCATAAAAGGATAAATGGTAAATTTACTTAAGCTTGACATTTTCCAGGGGACGTAGTTAATAATTAGATAGCTACCGCTTTCCATTCCGGATTTTATTTTTATCTGGGCTTTGAATAATTGTGATTTATTAGTATTCTTTTAGTTGAGAGTTAAAAATATGTATATCGGTGCAGGAATTTCCTTTTTTAGAAACTTGATCAAATCTCATATCTATGAAGCGTTTCTGTTGCATAAATTTTACATAATTATATCCAATTATTTGGCAAACCTGAAATTTAAATTCTGATTAAAATTTTATACTTGCAATTTCAGAATAAGCATTCGGCTTCTAAACAAATCAAGGAAGTTAAACTACTTGATTATTAGTTAAATTATTATTTAATTATTGAATAATTTTTGCACTCCGAAATACATAGAAAATAAAAAAAAACCGAAAAAAGGAAAAAAAAGAGGTTGAAAAGAAAAACGAAAGCAGAAGGAAAAAGAAATCAACGAATAAATTTTTTAAAATAGAAAGTAAATAAATGAAAATTAAGAAAAACAAAGAAGACTTCAAAGTTTGAAAAAATAAATAAATAAAATTTAAAGAAATAAAAATAGAATCATTAAACAATCTTTTTTTACTTTAAAAGGTAGGAAAAGCTTCTGTGCAATAATATGCTTCAAAATTACTTGAGAAAAACATGAAAAATTGGATTAATTTTGAATTCAATAAAAAAATATTACATAAAGCTTTAAGAAACCGTATTTTAAAGAGCCCCTATTACCCAAAGTCTAACTATAAATTTGGTAGCTTTAGATCCAAAATAGAGCTCTGTAGAGCGTTCGTTTGTTCGAATTTTGTATAATTTAATTTAAAGACAATATGTCACTTTAAAAGCATAATCAAAGCATAAAAATTTTGGTATCTTTCAATGAATGTGGTAAACATTAGGAATTTTTATCCCCTTACTCGGAGCGTGAGAAAATGCTGAAGTCAGCTGTTTTATCGAGCATCTGTTGAATTAAGTAAATAAAAAATGGGAATGGGATTACGAAATAAGAGAACATTTTAGAATGAAGTTAATATGGGATAAATTAAGATAAAAATTAGGAAATTAATTAGAATGTAAATTAGATTAAGAGATATCATTGTATGTTTGTATGTATGTATATATATCACACGTATGCATATCTTGATAAATTTATGAATCAAGGACTTAAATTGAAGATGAGTGACATAATCTGTATGGTTAAAGCTGCTTCAAATATTTCAGAATAAAAGTGCCTACAGCATGCGTTTAAGTGACGTTCGACATACGCCCAAATATTTATACGAAATTTCCATCTTCCCTTCATTAAAAAATTTTTTAACTTTTTTCGTCACAGTAGCTTACCAGTAAAGATTTAGAGAATAGTAATTTTCTTAGAACTCTTAAAGTAATTAAAAAAATACATTTCATATACTCTTTTGTGTATAAACCTTTTAAGATTGCGAATAAGGAAAGAGGGAGATAATTTCTCGTTTCCTTGAAATGTAACTTAGAAAATTTAATATTCTAAGAATAGTGAAAATCAAAGGAATCAGAGGATTAAACTACGCGTGCAATACATAAGGAAAAGGGCCGACTTATTTCCAGTTTATGGGATTTCAAGTTATGATCCTTTAGAACTTTCAATAAAAACTGGTTCAAATTTGTTTTATTCCAAGAAAAATTCTAATAACTGTCCCATCATAATAAATAATTCATTAATAGATTACGTATTGATCTCCAGTTTTTAAATAATACTGATAACAAGCATTACCCCAAGAACAAATCTATAGCCACTTTTCTTTCATTCATTTTCCTCGAAAGAACATCTCTTAATACACTAGGCCACTAAAGATTTTCCATCATACAAACAGAGCAGATATAAGCAAATCCTTTCGAAGTAGATAAAAATCCATTCTGAAATCTTTTTGATTCTTTCTATTATCCCAACAAATCATTTCATAGTGTCAAAATCTCAGAAAACACTTTCCTCTTTGCAATATTCCTGTGAGATCAAGCAAACTGAAAAATCACTTTCAAAATTGTGGATCTGTCATTACCACCACCACCACCACCACCTTATCATCAAAGCCTTGTTGACGCAATTATCAGAATGCGTCCAACGGTGGCCTGATATCTAACTTCGTTTTCCTTTGATGCCCTCTGAGGACCCTCATTAGAGGACCTCAGAGATCTTCACTCTGGATTTCGTGACATTTGTTACCTTATTATTTTGATCAATATAGCTGTGACATTCTTTACCTGCTTTTTTCCAGAAATTCATACGCTGGCGTTTAGTACTTTTATCATATATGGATAATGCCTTTCTTTTTATCGGACAAATTTTAAAAAATTAGTTTTAAACACAATTTGTAACAACTTTTTTTTGTTATTGTTGGAATGGAATTCAGGTCCATTTCATTCTTACATGAACAGTTATCCTCGTGTTGTTTTTCTAGTTTTAACTATGTGGAAAAATAAATGCTTTACTTGGATGTTAATTCCAAAGCATAATTTTCATTCGCATCTTATTTAACGTAATATTTTAAGCTTCATTTTTAGATAAATCACGTGATATATAAATCGTTTGGTAAAGAATACTGTGGTTGATATAATCAAAACAGATGAACTAAGAGTAAACTTTTATCACCCTACGATACTTGAACTAGACGCTGAAAATTCTTTATCATTTTACATCCAGTAAAAAATCAAACCATCAAACATGAGAAGATGCAGCCGGATATAAGATTCAATTGCCTTGAAGAAAATCTAAACATATAATAATGAATGCTTGTTTATATGTCTAACATATATGAAATATATTTTTAACTATTTAGGGGAAATTTGGTACACAAGCTGTTCTAAATAAGAAATTGGCACTGTTAATTTACGAAATTCCAAAGGGTATTTATAAGTTAATTAAAAATTAAACAGTGTAGCACCTCTTTTTTCCCTTGTGCAGACAGCGTCCCCTTGTGGCGTTTTACAGAAGACAAGCAGTTGAACGGCAGACCTGCATCCTGAGGTCGACTTTTTCCCTATGCGCAACCCTTGCGCTAACACCGAATACTTTCGGTTGGAAACGGTGGAATCCCTCCACCATACTGTTTTCTTTTACCTAATTGTCTATGTGTTGTTTGTAAATTTTGTAGTGTAGCTGTGCTTGTGTAGATTAAAAATATATTTAAAACAGCAGATCATTAGAAAATCACAACACACCCACTATAACAGGCATTTTGGTGTTTTATTATTACATATTTTGAAAAAATATTATTTCACAAGCATTTTTTTACCTTATCCCCAAATCCCCCAAAAAATATAATTTAATGATGCCATTTTTATTCCAGTACAATGCTTTCACATTTTTACTATCTCCTATACGTAGTATAAAGAAAGTATATTAATCTTCAAAAAATTCGAATTCGAGATTTTTACAAATCTCCGCATTTTAGACCATCCTGAGTCCGAAAAACACATTTTTGGAAAATGCCCAATTGATTTGTTTAAGGTCCAATTGAATGTCTAAGGTCCAATTGATTTTGTCATGAACCGATGAGAGGCACTGAAGGAGTTGTCGTGATATTAGTAAAAGCATTAGAGTCGATCTTCTGCTGACATAGCCCATTAAAGCGAAATTTCGCCACACTGTCCTAACTGACAGGTCCGCCGTACATCCTATATTGATTCTCATGGTTATTTCATGTAACGTTGCTTGTCTGTTAACACAGACAATGTAAATAAATTACTGTTGCTTTTCTTGATTACACAATAATTTATTTGATAGTGAAGATTGTGGTCCGGGTGAAATGATTTGAAGACACATGTTGTCTTTTATGGGGTTTATTGGTAACATCAGCAATAAAAGGCACATGATTACGCCAAAGTGTAGTAGGCCTAGAGAACTACACATTACATTTCTCGGGAGAGACAGAGAACCGAGATCACACTCCCCCGTAGTACAAGAGTCAAGTTCGCTTCTACTGGAAAACAAATATACTGAACAACAACAGGAAGACCAAATGGCACATGATTGGCAGCTAGCTCTGCTCAGGAAGATCACGTGGCTAACTGAATTCTGAACAGACAATTCTATATACGAGTGGCTGTTCTCCGTCATTAAATGTAGACGATCGGTCACTTCGTTGTCCATGGTAGGAGGTTATGCCTGAAATTAGATATTATCGGCACACTCTTCACACTGTGCGTTTCGGAATGTGGAATTCCTTTAACGATTTTCGAAATGCAATGTCCCATCCTTCTAGTTCCAACTATCATCCAGCGTTCAAAGTCTTTATTCCTGTCATGGGATCGTTATCACTTCATAAACCTTTTCAGACGAATCACTTAAATACAAATGAAAGCCCTGCACCATTTACACATTTTGTACTCAATACTACTGCTAACAGTATCAAATGAAAGTCCTGCACCATTTACACATTTTGTACACAATACTACTGCTATCAGTATCAAATGAAAGCCTTGCACCATTTAAACATTTTGTACACAAGACTACTGCTATCAGTATCAAGTGAAAGACCTGCACCATTTACACATTTTGTACACAATACTACTACTATCAGTATCAAATGAAAGCCCTGCACCATTTATACATTTTGTACACAATACTACTGCTATCAGTATCAAATGAAAGACCTGCACCATTTACACATTTTGTACACAATACTACTACTATCAGTATCAAATGAAATCCCTGCACCATTTACACATTTTGTACACAATACTACTACTATCAGTATCAAATGAAATCCCTGCACCATTTACACATTTTGTACTCAATACACTGCTATCAGTATCAAATGAAAGCCCTGCACCATTTACACATTTTGTACACAATACTACTGCTATCAGTATCAAATGAAAGCCCTGCACCATTTACACATTTTGTACTCAATACACTGCTATCAGTATCAAATGAAAGCCCTGCACCATTTACACATTTTGTACACAATACTACTGCTATCAGTATCAAATGAAATCCCGCACCGTCTACACATTTTGTACACAATACTACTACTATCAGTATCAAATGAAAGCCCTGCACCATTTACACATTTTGTACACAATACTACTGCTATCAGTATCAAATGAAAGCCCTGCACCATTTACACATTTTGTACACAATACTACTGCTATCAGTATCAAATGAAAGCCCTGCACCATTTATACATCTTGTACACATTACTACTGGTATCAGTATCAAATGAAAGCCCTGCACCATTTAACCATCTTATACACAATACTACTGCTAACAGTATCAAATGAAATCCCTGCACCATTTACACATTTTGTACACAATACTACTGCTATCAGTATCAAATGAAAGCCCTGCACCATTTACATATTTTGTACACAATACTACTGCTATCAGTATCAAATGAAAGCCCTGCACCATTTATACATCTTGTACACATTACTACTGGTATCAGTATCAAATGAAAGCCCTGCACCATTTAACCATCTTATACACAATACTACTGCTAACAGTATCAAATGAAATCCCTGCACCATTTACACATTTTGTACACAATACTACTGCTATCAGTATCAAATGAAAGCCCTGCACCATTTACATATTTTGTACACAATACTACTGGTATCAGTATATTTGCGTGTTGTTATCCCATGTCTTTTGTCGCCTCAGAGTATACACGATTAAATAGGCAGATTATGGGTCACTTCCTTTAAAGAATTTGGTCTAAAATGTAATACACATCTACATTTTTGATGAAAAATTACATACCAAATTTCATCCCTCTTTTGAATTATCGTGTTCATATTACAAACCAGCAGACAGATAAATAAATATTCAACTCCATAGATTTTGTTTTAAGATTGAAAGAAAATTCAGAAACTTTGTATAAAGACATTTTAGCTTATTGGTATGAGCGAGGATAGAACCTGGGACCATGTGGTTCGTAGTCCAGTAACATAACCAGGATACAAAAGCATATGCTCGTGTAGCGTAGTTGTTAACTGGCTTATATGCTATTCACCACAGACTCTCCCTCCAGTGAGTCGGAGGTGAGACGAACGATATAGCGTTGAGTGATGATGTACTTAGCTGTTGTCTAATGGGCCTGTACCAAATTGAGTAGCGTCAAGCGTTATGGCGAGCGTGTGTGGGTGAGTGGTTGCTGATACTGCTGCGCCAGGTGAGTCTGGCGACTTTGGTTGCGGATAGATGGCGCCACAACAACTGTACAAAGGTTGAAAGTTCAACATCCGAGGTCACCATTTTGGCGAATTGGGATAAGCGAGGATAGAACCTGGGATCTTGTGGTTTGCAGTCCAATAACATAACCAGGATACAAAAGCATATGCTCGTGTAGCGTAGTTGTTAACTGGCTTATATGCTATTCACCACAATTTCATACCAAATGTCATCTCTCTAGTCCAATATTTTTTCTGGTATTGTGTTTATATAAAGATTCTCAAATAAAATTGTCTTCCAGACTCAAGGAAGCATGAAACTTAAATATTCAAGAAACACACAAAATTGCCTTTTTTAACCATCACTTTACATAGGACAGAGTAAAAAAGGAAGAATCAATGTAAAGATCCCAAAATATATAAAACCAAATTTCAAAAAAAAATGCGGAAATGTATATGAAAAGAAATGATGAATAAAAAGAAAATTACTAATTACTAGAAATTCTCATTTTAAAATTTTCATTCCTGTCAATTCAAAATCACAAATAAATAGAAACAAATATTTTCGGTGCTCGCTTTATCCATCCTAAGAAATGATGAAAAAACATATTTCTTAATTGAATCTCTAGTTGAAACTTCCATAAGAATTGATAAAAGGATAAATAAAAAATCTTTCGAAGCGGAAGATTAATTTGAGAATTGTACGGCAACAGTGAATTCTTTTAGAAAACTACTCCTCCCTTGGTTCCAGTAGATAATTACAAATTAAGAATCAGGGCAGCAAGATAATATTTGCTTCATTATATCTTCCTCTTAAGTCTCTCATTTTTTTTTTATCATAAAAGGATAAATGATAAATTTACTTAAGCTTGAAATTTTCCAGGGAACGTACTTGATAATTAGATAGCTACCGCTTTTCGTTTGGGTTTTTATTTTTATCTAGATTTTGAATATCTCCGATGTACCAATGTTATGTTTTAGTTTAGAGTTAAAAATATGCATGTTGATATAAAAATTTTCTTTTTTTTTTCTTTGAAATTTGATCATATCGTATAACTATGAAATATTTTTTTATAAAGCTTTCATATAAATGTATGCAATGATTCGTCAAAACTGAAATTTATATTCTGATTAAAATTTTATATTTGCCTCGTTAAAAAGATAATCTTTTGATTTCATAAAAAAGTCACAAAAGTTTAAAGTTAAAGTCACAATAGCGAATTATTATTATAAATTCAGTCATAAAATGTATTGATATAGTTGAAATTCCATATTTTTGAGCTTTTTTTTTTTAGTTTTTCGTAAATAAAGTATGCAAAAAAAAAAATTGTATCATCAAGAAATTTGACTTTGATATTTTGAAAAAGCTTCATGATTCAGACCTATATTAGAGAGGGGTTTTTTTTTGGGGGGGGGGGCAAATTTTTGAAAATACGTGTATCGGTCGTTCGGTCCTGTGAGCACAATTATTTAAAAATCTTTTGAAATGACAGATAAATTTTGATATCTGTTCAGGAAAAATTTGTATAATTTCAAATTTTGAACTAAATCTAATAACAGGAAATCTTTTTACCCAGCTCTCTGAGTACAAGTGAACAAAAAAAATTGCAAAATGTAAAAAATTAGATGAATTCAATTTTACGTGGTTTCACATCTGAAGCAAGCATTCATATCTGATTTTAAATCAAATCCTTTCAAGTGAGTTTTCCTGTGCTTGCGCATTAAACATGAAAACGCAATGATTTGAATAAATGAAATTTGGTGTCTGATTTTTGTAAAAAAATTATATTCTGTATCAAATTTTAGCTTCAATCTTTAGAATAAAGACTTCCAAAATGAATATTCAGATCTCTCTCTCTCTGTGTGTGTGTGTGTGCGTGTGTGTGCGCGTGCGTGTGTGTGCAAAGTCTCAATTTTGCAGAATTTTGTAGAGAAATGAATCACACAACTACGTTTTTGCTTTGCAAAGATACTGTATGTAAGACAATTAAAATAACTTTACATTGACCAATTAACCGCCAATTTTTTAAAGTTTTGGCCAGATAAGTTATATATATGTAATATTTTTCGAATCCTCTAGGCTAAATAAAATGTAACATTATTTTGGTTGACGCAGAATGCAGATTGGAAGATATAGACGAGTCGCTGTATTTTTAATTTCGTTTTATTCTCTTATGAGAGACAAGAATGGTTATTTACAAGAAGACGCAGCGCAGCAGAAAAGCAGAAGGGACGAAACAAATGATCACTAGTCTTATATAAGATGGGATTTCCAGCCACGCGCCAATTCAATACACGTGTTGACCTTTGTCATCTTTTCAAAGGCACCGAAGGTATCACTTTCTCTTGATACGTAGTACTGATGTCGCATTATTTTTACAGAGGAATTAATTAAATCGAAAGTGGAATTGGATCACGAAATAAGAGAATATTTTTAGAATTAAGTTACTATGAGCAAAATTAAGATAAAATCTTGGAAATTAATTAAATTGGAATTAAAATATCATTACACATATTATATATATATATATATAAACTATGTAACAATATAATTATATTCAAATTATGTTTTGTTGAGAATATTTTTCTAAAAGGATATCTTTATAAAAGGATCAATAAAGACATCGCATTAAAAAAATACCAAGTAATCATATGATCGTTACTATAACCTCTAAGTCACATATTCATATAATCCTTCAAATAGGACTATTCGGCTCCGTTCAACTTACAGACGAATTTCAGATTAGTTGCTTGTTGTAAAAAAAAAAAAAAAAAAAAAAAACAGAGAATGCACACTTTTTGCTACTGATTGATATATATTGAATAAACTTAAATTGTGAGACGTATCAAATATATTTTTGATGCCGAGTCGTGTATGTAAAATTCCAAAATCCCCAAATGGGGATCGAGGGTTAATGTTTGACAATTTAACGGAATTACTGACATCAAATTATTTCTAAGCGATTTAACTGAAATTAATTATAACCAATATCCCAGATTACAAGTGGATCTCTAAAGATTACTATTGCGTAATAAATCTTGAGTAATAATCTTCAAAAAACATTTTTAAATCTTATTGACCAATCATATTTTTAATCAATTCAAAACCAAATTAAAAATTTCGAAGTCCTTTCTTAGTTAGCAGCGAGTATCCAAATAATAACCTATCCCGTAAAGCGCTTCGAACGACATTTTGTATAACAATATATACAGAAAATATAAAATACTGTATACATTATCAATTTAATAATAAATTAAGGGAATAAAAACTGTAGAATCCAGGGATCTATGTTTAATAATGAATTTTGCTTAAGCCAATTTATTTGTCATTCGACTACAACATTAAAAGACATTAGTCCAATAAAGGCCTTAAACGACAGTATAAGAATTACTACAAAATCAGGTAATAAATTTCACAACCATAGTGACCCAGATAAGAGGATAAGAAACATTACCTCTAATGAAGGCCCTTAGAGGACATCAAAGGAAAATGAAGATAGATATCAAGACATCATAGGACGCAATCCAATAATTGAACCGGTAAGACTTTGATGATAAGGTGGTGGCAGTGTAATGACAGAACATTGCTTTTGAAAATGATTTTTCAATGCACTTGATTTCACTCGAAAAGAAAGGTGTTTTCTGTGATTTTGACACTATTAAATTATTTATTGAAATAAAAAAAGGGATCAAAGAGATTGCGGAACGAATTTTTATCTAATTTTAAAAAGATCGTTGTATATCTGTTCTATTTGTATGGTAGAAAACTTTCAAAGACCTAGTGTATTAAGATATATCATTTTGAGAAAAATGAATTAGAATTTAATTATGGATTTGATCTCCAAGCATTGATTATTACTAGTATCATTTAAAAACTGGCAACTACTTGTTGTGAACGGCCTAATGGATCATGTATGTTGCCCTAGTGCTGCTAAATATAACATCGGCGATCCTGCAGTTCGTAGGATCATGTACGGTTCCGATCAAACTAACGGATGATAGTCGTGTTGTTTGAAAATGCTATGTTAATACAGTGGAACTAACCTAAATTAAAATTATTTTGCTTTGGGTTTCAGGTGAAGTTTTAAATGGTTTACCCAAGTAAAACATAAAAGTGGACCAGTTTCTCTTGAAAGTTGCATAAGTTAACAACCTACTTCATTTACAAAAAATAAGTGTAACTTTTTCCCTTTGTTGTTACAAATATACTTAAAATCCCTTTAACCGACAATAGAATCCACATTTTCTTTAGTATGTTTTTAACTCTTACCTTTAATTAAAAGTGTTTAATTAACGTATTTAAAACACAAATTTCAAAATATCCCCGCCATACCAACATGATAACAATAGGCATTAATATGTTTAACTTATACCAACCCATGCACAAGGCGAATCTTTTGTGTACACAGGCATTGAACTCGGGTTACTCCATTACCAAAACTCAGTCATTATCGTCACACAACTCCCCTCCAGGTCCATCTATCTAAGGTGATACAATCCCATCTTATAAATTCGTCCAACAAGAATTGGTCACTTAGGCTGATATTCTTCTAAAAAATTCTTCTCATTCATACTTAAAGAAAAGTGCCACATGTTGAGATCATGTACCACATCGCCTACATGTAGAAGCGAATCTTTTGTGTACACAGGAATTGAACTCGGGTTACTCCATTACCAAAACTCAGTCATTATCGTCACACAACTCCCCTCCAGGCCTATCTATCTAAGGGGATACAATCCCATCTTATAAATTCGTCCAGCAAGAATCGGTCACTTAAGCTGATATTCTTCTAAAAAATTCTTCTCATTCATACTTTAAGAAAAGTGCCACATGTTGAGGTCATGTACCACATCGCCTACATGTAGAAGCGAATCTTTTGTGTACACAGGAATTGAACTCGGGTTACTCCATTACCAAAACTTAGTCATTATCGTCACACAACTCCCCTCCAGGTCCATCTATCTAAGGGGATACAATCCCATCTTATAAATTCGTCCAGCAAGAATTGTTCACTTAGGCTGATATTCTTCTAAAAAAGATAGATTTTTTTTAGATATCTTTGTGATAGACAGACGGATACTTTCCAAAAATATGCTTTTCGAAATCAGGGTGGTCTAAAGTGTGAACATGAAAATCTCAAGTTCTAATTTTTTGGCGATTACTATATTCTCTCTATACTGCCGCATTGAAAAATGGCAGTCGACTCTCCACGGCCGAGTGGTCATAGCACTGGTCTCATAATCAAGAGATCGTAAGTTCGAATCCCACTAGAGACAATGCGATTCACAGTTTGTGTAAATATTTAATTCTTTGATTTTATTTTTCCCTTTATTTCATGTTCCAGCAGATTCTGGACCTTTCTTTAGTTTACCAGATAAGTGCTCTGGACTTTTCTCCAGAAAAGTATTCTGGAACTTTCCCTGCTAGTATAAAAGCAGAAGATTTGTCAGTCACTGTGTTCTGAGTTCAGAGTTGAGTTAATAAATTGGTTTAGCTCTACTTCCTGTGTGTGTGTCATTGCGTTCCACACTAAAGTACCTACGTGACAATATTATGCAAACAAGAAAGTAAAAAATAACAAAAGGAAATTATCTTAAATACAATCGATATATAAAACTATTTTTACAACAAAGAATCTGCTTAGTTTTTATTATATTTATATACAAAGGAAATATCACAAAATAAAGATAATTTTAAGTTGAATAAGAATTATTAGAAAACGCATAAGAAAAAAGTTTTAATTCATTTTCTTTCTTTCCTGCAAGCCTTAACTCACAATTTCACATAATTTTATGTCACTACTGAGATAAATTATGCAGAAAACACATTTAAGAGGAAAACACAGAGTATTAAAAACAACCATTTAATAAAAATCTTGTCTCCGATGAAGACTAGCTGCGAGAAAGACAGAGTATTATTTTGCCAAAAGGAACAAAAATAATTACAAAGAACTCTCGGATATGGAGAATGAAAAACTATTATTTATCGCCCTAAAAAAAGAGTAACTTCAGTACCAGATGCCTCGGTGCATGTTCGTTCGAATAAATACATATTATAGGAATCTTTTTTTTTTTTTTTGCTTCTGAAAAAGAAATTTTACACTCTCTTGCAAATCATCGATCTATTTTGTTAGAAGGTACTTTTTTTCACTCGTTCTGCATATGTTCTTGCTGTTTCTTTTGAGTAGAATTTGGAATGGAATCCGCAGAAATAGCATCCCAAACTAGAAGAAAGTTCTGGGGAAAAGTAAAGAAATGGTTCTGTGTTTTTATGAGTTAACTCGTAAAAGGTTATGCGAGATCTTTTGCTTTCACGTCTCTTCGTTTTGACACCTCTACCACAGAAAAAGTTTTGTTGAGTTTGTAAAAAAACTAAAATTAAGTGTAATTGAAATTGTAAAAAAAAAACTAAACTAATAAATATTTTCAAATCATGATTCATTCTATCTTGTGTTCGGTAAATACTTATCGCCATATTGTTTTTGACTTCAAATTTTAAAAATATTCAGTGAATGTTTTTTTATTATTATTATTTTTTAATTAACAGTTTACTTATCACCATATTGTTTGTTGATTACTATTTTTATAAATTGCAATGGATACGAGTTTTTTTCCATCATTATTAACATATTTTTTACCATATTGTTTGTTTGCTGCAACTTTTAGAAATTTCAGTGGATGCAACTTTTAGAAATTTCAGTGGATGTTTTTTTATCGTTATTTTTAACATTTTAATTACCCTGAACTTGTTTGTTTCACACAAATTTTAAAGATTACAATGAAGAGTTTTTTCTTATTATATGGAACATTTTACTTATCACCATATTTTTTGTGGGCTACAACTTTTAGAAACTGCAGTAGATTCGATTTTTTTCCCACATTATTTTTCACCATATTGTTTGCTAAAAATTTTTAAATTTTCAATCGACGAGGTTTTTCATTATCGTTTTTAACATTTTGCTATAGTGTTTGTGGGCTGGAAATTTTAAAAATTTTAATGGATGCATTTTTATGATTGTTTTGAACATTTTTGTTGACTACATATTTTAGAAATTTCAATGGATGGATTTTTTTTATTATTATTTTTAGCAATTTACTAACATTATTGTTTGTTGACTGCAAAGTTTTTTTATTAAATTAATGGGTGATTTTATTAATAACATATAAGAAATATTTTACTTAATACCATATAATTTGTAGTCTACAACTTTTAGAAACTGCAGTAAATATGAGGGTTAGTTTTTTTTCATCTTTTTTTTAAAATCATTTGTCACTTTATTGTTTGTTCGATACAAATTTTAGAAATTTCAGTGAGTGGTTTTATTATTATTATTTTTAACATTTTACTTATCACCATTTTGTTTGTTGATTACAAATTTTAGAAATTTTAATGGATTTTTTTAAATTATTTTTAATATTTTTCTATACTGTTTATTAACTAAATGTTTAAGAAATTTCAATGGATGCATTTTTATTTTTAACATTTTACTTATCATCATACTATTTGTTAACTACTTAAATTCTAAAGTTTGCAGTCAAGTGGAAATGGAACTGGTGGTGGAATGAAGATCGTTATGATTCGTGCAGTGGAAGCAAGATGATCCATGTTTTCGGAAACATGATTATATTTCACACAAACAAACACAAGACAAGAAAACAACATAAGACATTAACGCGCGCACCTTAACAGAACAGCAGGCCATCTCATTCTAATTACAATCGTAGTGCACCATGGGATGCGTGCATAATTAGACATCGCCATCTATTATCCAAAAGAGAAGATAGAATACTACAACTGCTACATCCTCCCCGTACACCGCCTAAAACCGTCTCGGTGAGGTGGGGGTGATTTTGGATACTTCCCCCCCCCTTAGATAGAAAATTCATTTTTTTTTCGCAATTACTGAAATGAAATAGGAAATTAAACAAGAAAACTTAAAGTTGAAGGACCAGTTACATACCTACCCTCTCTTTTGTATGTACAAAAATATATTCAATAAAGCAAGCAGAACACAAATTATTTAAATCGTTTGTTAAAAGAATGCAAAAAATATTCAAGAAGGAGATAAAATACATGTTCAGCATGGAAAAAAATATTTATGTCGAAAACAATTGTATGCATATATTTTTAGTTAGAAAGAAAGCAACACATGATGACTGGAATTAAGTTCAAAAATATTTCATTTGTTAATTTTAACTGCAAATATATATACACTTTATAAAAGAAAAGCAGATGTCTTATTTTACTATAGCAAACAACTGCGATTAAATTTGTGTAAGTACTGAAAAGAATTTAGCTCTTCAGAATTCTTACCAAACATACCAAAAATTCACACATACCAAAAATCAAACAAAATTGCACATTTTAAACGATTAAAATATAGCATATGCTGAATCATTATTCTGAAACTGAAATAAATCTATCAGAACAGATTTTCATAATACCAAAATACTATGCAACTTGCAACTGGAAAAGAAAAAACATATTCAATACTTGTTTAGACTAATCACTTTGGGAGCAATGAATCATGAATGTATAGTAAGAACGACTGGAGTCTCCCAAGGTCAAATGTAGCACTTTCGGTTGGGGGAAGATCACATCAGATAGGATAAATCAAATGTAACTTGAATAAAATACAGAAATACTCAACAATTGAAAATTACTATAAACAAGTAATAAAAATACAGTTTAATGTCACGTGTAGTAGCAACCTGTATGTATCATGGCTATCATCTTTGTTTAGCTTTTGTCTGTTGATGTTTCTTTTTCATCTATTTATTTTTTTCAAATTAAATGCTGAACTATAAAAGTTCATGGAAGCGTCAAAGAAACAAAACACTTTAGTAAATATCATACTTCAAAGTTGAGACATGATGGAGAATTTTCAAAAAACGAAATGCTAGAACATATATGAGCATAACCAGGAACTGTATTCTGTGTTACAGCAAGAAGTTATGGAGGATATTTCGCTAACAGAAGAGGATATAACCGGCGTATTATAGCAACAACCTTCTGGTGAAGTAGAAAAGAAGCTGAAAAATGGACAACTAACTGTTGCACGGTTGGTTGAAAAACATCACCCAAATAGAGCAGTAGCCATGCGTGCTACAAATTTAACAATAAAGTTGTATCTCATTTTTATAACATTACATTATTATAAATTTGTTCAAATATTTTTTTTTGAAAAGAACGTATTCTCCTAATGTTACATTAAACGCATGAGAAAAAAAAAATTTTTTTCATTTAACGAGCGTTTTGTTTTGAGAATGAGATTGAGAAACAAATTATGCGCATTACACCATCAACACACGCACGAGGTTCTTTTTAACCCCATCTTTTCACTTTTGCACAGAAATTCTAGGAATTTATAAAAGTTTATATCTGTTACTTCCTGTATTTTCGTGGGGGGGGGAGCTAGAAAAAGAAGATTAGAACAGCAGAAACAATGTAACAGTCTCTCTCTCTCTCTCTCTCTCTCTCTCTCTCTCTCTCTTTTTTTTTTTTTTTTTTTGAGAATGGGGTCAAATTGATCCCTGCGTGTGCTAGCGTTTTATATTCTTTTAATGTTATGGCTAAGATACAATATAAACGCGAACAGCAAATTCAGAAAAATCCTCGGAAGTGCTCCTATTGATAGTAAAAATGGTAATTCCTCAGATCTTAAATTTTGAAAAATTATCATTATTTAGAATCGTAACAAAATACAGATTCTCAATTCTCTAAAAATATTGTATGGAAAGTCTGCTCCTGCTTATAGGAAAAAGGAGGATATCCTTTAATAAAATACCTGGACAATTTATCTATGAATTTCTGGACAATTTATCTATATTAGATAAATTGTCCAGAAATTCATATTAAAAAAGCATTTTATTCTAATTGGAAACTCATAAAAATTTGTTTTGAGTATGTATATAAAAATGAGAGGCTGAAATTATGATTTTTGAAAGTTTTATTTTTAACCTTTTTCCAATACATTTCTTATGTAAATTCCATGTAAAATATAGATTTTTTTCTTATTCTTTCAATATTTTTAAACAGAAGAAAACTATTTAAAGAATAAGTTTGGCATGAAAGGAAAAAGGGGAAAGAAGCAAATATAGAAAAAAGTTCTGAAAAGAGGTCAAATTCAATATGAATTTTTCTTATTAAAAATAGCTTTTATGTCTTAAATAGAACATATTGGCATGAAAAATAATGATATACTCTGACTACATTTTATTTCTATTCAGAATAGCCAATAAGATAAGGAATAAGTAATTGACGATTTGAGGTCAAAATGACCCTACGCATGTGCTAATGTTAAAAAAATGGGCGCGTATGCTGAAGAGTTAAATGAAATTCCACTGCAGCCTTACATACGGTAGAAGAGAGCACTTATGCTTAAAGGCAATAATCTGAGTGGGTTTATCATTTCTGTATCTATTCCCTCCCTTGGCTATATTGCAACGAAGCTAGCCACATGTCTCCGTGGCTCGTTGATAAGACATCGGACTGCGGCCAAAGAGATTGCTGGTTCAATCCTCACCAAATAAATTTGTTATTTATTTATTTTCCTTTCAGTTCTTCCAGAAGTTTCTGGAATATCCCATTATTATAATTTCCTCAATCTTTGTACGTCATTTCCTCTTCAGTTAGTTCTAGGAATGTTCTAGAACATTCTATAGTTGTATATAAGGGCTTGCTTTATAGTAACCGAGGTCTTTGGTTTACTTTAAATAAACTGATATTGTTCCAAGAGTGTTCTCTTCCTTAAGCCTATAAACGTGACAATATATTCAGGAGTTACAAAAAAGAATAGACAAAAAAAATCAAAAAGAATATATTAAACTGTCTATGCATACAAGAAAAACGAAGAAAGAGTATTTTCGCCGGTTTAGGTAACTAATCGATTAAATATAAACCGATTGCCAAGTGTTTTAACTGGGTTCTTCCATTTCTTGTATTATGAATTTGTTTAACCCTCTAAGGGTTCCACACGCATTTCGACGTAGCCCCATAGATGTCTTTAAAGTGCACTGCACGCATTTTAACGTAGGCTAACGAACGATGCAAATTGGTTTTGCACGGAAAATCACGTAGGGGTCATACTGAACCGAATGGTGCAAAAATATTACAATGATTTATTTAAAAGAATAGTAAGGAAATATGAAGAAAATTTTATCCTATGAAATGAGACTGAATATATAATGAAATTTTTGTTCAACGATTCTGCTGTGCAATGATTCGCAAAGTGTTATATCAGTGATCGGGGTTAAAAAGAGTCTTCCCATTCACTATTCTTAGAAACCCTCTGATTTTTGTAGCCGTACAAAATAAAGGAAAGCAATAAAATTTGACTTGAATGTTCTTACCCTTAGGGACTCTTGACCCCACATGACGTTTGGGGGAAAGCAAAAATTCGGCTAACGCTTTCAGTGCATCTCGTTTGGAAAGCCGATGCGCTTTTACGATACATTACTAGTCTGGCATCTCTCGCTTTTCAGAAGTTTCACACGTAAAATGAAACCACCCAGAGGGTTAATATCCTAATTAGATAATAAAATGAATCTATTTGGAACATTTATTGTTATTTCAATCTTTATAATAACAAAAAAAGACACTTGAAATATTGAAGTTGTCTGAATTGATATTTGAAGATTTAAGCTATTAATACTTTCACTTAATTACAGATTTAAATACTAAAATTTCAATAATTCCACGCATTTGTAAGACACCTCATTATAGTCCAACAGGTTAAAAAATGATTTGTAATATCTTACCAGGATGCGGATTATCTCCGATGATCGTCCCTATTGTGTCCAGTAAAGGGCAAGGCCGAAGAAGAGTCTCCCCTGCAGCAACAGGTGGCCAGCACAGAAATGAATCCCATGCTGCTTCGCAAAATATGCCTTGAAAATAAAAGAGAAATTGATATCAGAAGGAAGGTTCGAAATAACAATCAGCATTGGAGTAGCAACATAATTAACGTAAAAACGATTGTGATTTAATATCCAGTAGAAACTTTTGACATCACATCCGTTTCCTCCGTTAAATTGTATATTGAATTCTAGAATCACATTGGCGCGCAATTATCTAATGTGCATCACCATACTGTACGGGGTTTTCATCGATTGTATCATGATTTTATGGACTCATTTTAGAATGTAATTCCTCGTAATACATTGAATTTGGCTAAAAGCAAAATTTTAAATTGATATATTTAGTATATAAAGTTTGCCGGCGTCCTGTCATAGGGGTAGCGCGTCTTCCCCGTGACCTGGGCGTCCTGGGTTCGAGTCCCGGTTCGGGCATGGTTGTTCTTCCTGTTCTATCTGTGAGATGTGTGAATGTGCCCCCCTGTAAAAAGGGGTTGTTCAAGTGAATGTGATGCGTGAGTAGCTAAGACGTACTCGTGGCCCTAGTTGGCGCTACTAAAATAAGAGATGATCCCTTGGCTTAAAATCACTGACTTCGTCAGCGAGTTGTCCGTGGCAAGTGTCATTATAAACAACAACAATTATATAAAGTTTACTTATTTGAAAAAGCAGCATAATAAAAAGATGCGACATTGTGGTGTTGTATCCGTTTCCCTCTTTTAAAACTCTTAAAACAATGCGTGAATTCTAAAACTGCATTGGAGTACGGTATCTGATGTGCAACACTTAAGCACGCATTATTCAATTGTCTGCATAAGGATCCCATAGTCTAATTTTAGAGCGTATTTGTTGGCGATACAGTGGATTTAGCTGTAAACTGACTCTTGAAATTATAACACTTTTTTAAATGCAAAACTAAATTATGCAAAATTGAAACAGTGGCATAGTAAACCAGCGGGAAATGTCTCCTTAAAATTTTCCGGCACACTCTCAAATAAACATGTTATCCCAGAGAGCGCCTTACACAGCATTGGCGTATATTATTTATGGAATATTGACCTTTGGCGTGAAATTAAAATTTTTACTGAATCCATCGGTAGATATTTGGCGAGATTTTTGGAGATTATTTCCTATGCGATTAATAGTATCCGAAAATCAAATTTATGCTTTAAACGGCTTTTCATAGCCAATTGAAACAAAAATGTGACACAGAGCTATACTTGTAACTACAAAATCATATAATGAATTTAATATATTAAAGTCATGCGGTTTTGAAGCAACACGCTTGCATATCTCTGAAAGTATAGACCGCCATACGATCACCCCATGGAGAAAACGTAGAACTCGTCAAAATTCCGAGTTAGAATTTTTTGACGATTATCATGCTTTCTCTATATTTCGTATATGATAACGTAAAAAAGCACTGCAAATACTGTATTTGTGATAAAACGTTATCTCCAGGTATTGGACCTACAGATTATTAATAGAATAAATATGCAGGTGGTTATCAAAATAATGGAAACACCTGTGAAAAAAGTGACATTTTTAATGCGCTTCGTAAGCATTAAAATTTAATAATAACCACCAGTTTTTTTATAAATAGTAATGTATATATTCTGGTAGTATGTGTGAGCTTTAACAATGTTCTGTAATTCTTGTTTTCTTTTCAAATGAGTAAAATGTCGGACATCTCAGATTTTCAAAGAGGTCAAATTGTAGGAGCCCTCTATCTGGAGCAAGTGTAACCGAAACATCCCAACTTTAAGGCGTTTTAGAGGTACAGTGTCTAAAGTCATGACAGCATACACACAACGCGGCAAGACAAGCTAGGCAAAGCAAAATAGTAGGCAGAAAGAGAGGCTCAGTGAAAGAGGCCGACAGGTATTGAAGCGGATTGTAATATCTAAAAAGCGAACAACTGCTGCAAACGTGGCCGCACAGGTCAATACCTTTCTGGAGTCTCTAGTGTCAGTTATTACAGTTGGAAGGCACCTTAATAAACATTACATTTATGGCAGAGCAGTAATTCCCAAGCCACTTGTCCCAAATGTTAATGGTAAACATAGTCTAAAATGATGCCACGCCCACAAAACCTGGTCGACTCATAAGTGGAAGAAAGTAATATGATCTGACAAATAGTGTTTCACACTTTTCCCTACAACAGGACGGGTGGACTTTTGGAGGACACCTGCACAAGCGTATGGATGTGATTGTATCCTTCCAACTGTCAAGCATGGAGGTGGATCTGCCATTATATGGGCAACCATGTCGTGCTTTTCTGCTGGACCAATCGTAACCTTGAAAGAAAGGATCACTGGAGAGAAGTATAGAGAAATTTTAGCTGGCCAGGTCCATCCTATGATGCAAACTTTGTTTCTTGAAAGAAATGGAATTTTCCAGGATGATAATGCATCCATCCATACAGCCAGACTTATCCAATCATGGTTTGATGAACACGAAGGTGAAGTTAAACATCTGCCTTGGCCCGCACAATCACCCGACCTCAATATAATTGAACCGTTATGGTCAATTTTAGAGTGTTCAATGCAGAATCGATATCCTCCACCAGCATCTCTCCCAGAACTTTCACAATATCTCCAGGCAGAATGGTACAATATTCCTCTAAACACTATTCAACACTTGTATGAATCGATTCCTAGGCGAATCCAAGCTTTATTACATGCCAAAAGGGTTCCTACACCATTCTAATAAAGGGTTCTTTATAAATCTAAGGCGCTTCTATTATTTTGATAACCACCTGTATGTTGTTTGTGTAGAATCTTTCTAATGGAGACCAGTCCCATATCACCAAAATCTAAGACGTTTCTATCATTTTGATAATCACGTGTATAATGATTGCAAATCAAAAATCGTTTGTAAATACTGTATATACGAATAAAAATAATATTCATGGTATTTTCATCTCTAATACTCTTTTTATAGAAGTTTTGAAATGATTTTTGGTATTGTAGATTTCGAAATTTAACAATAAAAATAAATACAATTCTAACTTCAAAGTCAAATCAAAGACATTCTCGTATTTTAACTATCTCCTTATTCTTCCCATACTTGTAAATGTTCTAACTAAAAAAAATTATAAATATTTTTTCTTCTTTCCGAGGAACTATATAAAAATATTAAATTGAACAAAATGTGCTGTACGTGTAAATAACTCTTAATCTGTAGGTACTGTACCAACACCAAATACTTCCCTATTTATAAAAATATTTAGAAAAGATGAAGTGGCCGTCTAAGCAAGCAGCAAATCTTTTCTAATAATTGATCTTTTATTGGATTATATCTCTTTCTTTCAAATCCTCTGCTCCATATCCGTCCCGAACACTTTTCTTCCATTCTTCCATCTCCCCCCCCCCACGTTATTCTTAGCAGAAGATAATAACGAATTCAATCACCAGCTTTCGTGCCTGAACACGTTACCAACGTAAGCACCCTTTGCAACTTCCCGATCCAATTTCTTGGCCTTCCTCTCCTTTACGAAGGCGCTGTGGCACTGATTAACGTATAATTGGAGAGAAATTCGCTTCATCCTTATCTCTCGTGGGTTATGCAATGGCGATGATTGAATCGGACATTAAGAACACGGAAATTCTAGCCATCCCCTCTCTTTCTTGGTTTTCTCGGCGATTATTACTGGAAAGATTCCGTTAGGGTTACAGTTAGAGAGAATAAATAAATGATTCAGTGTCGTTATATTACCTCAAAGATTTCTTTGATACTGAGCTGTATTTTCCAAGAAAAACTTTCGTTGACTTTGAGTAAATTCTATTGCAAAACTTATTTATAAAAGAAAATTAAAATTATTTGATGAAGATTTCAGAATATTATATGTCAAGGCAATATTCGCTGATTCAATATAACAAATTAAAATAAAGGACTCTCATAAACTACAATTAATAAAAGGTATCCCAAAACTAATTTCCAAAAACCACCATTCGTGGAGTAAAGTGTTGGCAGCCCTATTTAAAACCACTTGACAACTAGGGTTAGTAAAAATGGAGAGTTATACAATAGAACAACACGTTTTGATTGTTGAACAATATTTCAAAGATAATGAAAGTTTGTGAGACAATTCTAAAATTTGTGAATTGACTCCTTAGATCGTGTGATTTAATACTATTGGATTTCTTTTTATGGGGTTATTTGCAGTCAAAGATCTATGCCATCCATCTCACAAGTAAGCGTGCATTGAAATAGAGAATTCACTCTGAATCAACGAAATTCAGCCACAATACACGATAGAACAACGTATTAATGCAAGATTTGAATTAAATTAAAAACTCAATTTTTTTTCTTTAAATTTCTATATTTTATTGAATCGTAAGGTACAGAGGATAGGATTATGTATGGAAAAACACATAGGGCAAATGGCCTCCATGGCTTTGCTGGCACATATGCACTCTCTTGTCGAAGTTTTCCATGAACATTTTGTATAAATGTGACTGAATTGAATTGATGCATCTTTGAATTTCATCCTTCAATGCTTGTTTGCTGGTGAGATTGTTGGCATAGACTTTTGACTTCAAATAAGCTCATAAAAAGAAATCCTATGGCATTTAATCACATGATATAGGGGACCAGTTCTCAAATTTTAGAACTGTGGTCGCCAGACTTTCCTTATTTTTTAAATACTGTTCAGTTATGAAAACATGTTGTTCTATTGTATACATCTCCATTTTTACTAACCCTAAACTATCAGCTCACAAATGTTTTTTTAATAGGATTGCCAATACTTTACTGCACAAATGGCGACAGATTCAAACCTTGCGTTAATTTTGGGACACAGTTTATAAGTCATCGCGAAAATCGTAGCCAGTTTTCATTGAGCATATCGTATTACATGCTGTATAAAGTGAACATTCATGTGCATGTAAGTTGAATATTTTCATAGATTTTTTTCAGAAAGAATATACTTGCATGAACATTATTTTGTGTACATGAACATCTCTAGTCTCTACCAAAACCTTCTTATTTTCATAGATTTTTTTCAGAAAGAATATACTTGCATGAACATTATTTTGTGTAGATGGACATTAAAAACGAATTTTGAACTATCGGGAGTAGTCTCTACCCAAAACCTTCTTTTGCACATTTCCAGATAAAAGTGTTACAGCCTGTCTCCTCTCTTCCGTCATCGAAACTGTGAACTTTAGGAAAGATCGATAAAGCCACGAGTGCTCAGATTTTTATTTTGAAAGTCTTCCACAGGAGCATTTTGCGCTGAGTGAAATGAGAAAGGATACTAAATATGAATTTCGGATGCCTTTTTACAACTAATAAAAAACAAAATTTGATGTAAAATGCTACTTTAGAAAATATATATATATATTTTAAACGTTATTTATCTTAGTCGTTTATATGCAAGCGAGTATATAGACTGATAAATGGTCAACCAATTGACCATTTATTTCAAAATTTAATATGGTTCTATATTTTAGATAATAAAACTGAATATCAAATATCATTTATCTATCTCCTTGCGTTTTGCAGCTATCATATTTCACTTACACTTGGATAGACAAACAGACAGACAGACTTCCTTCAATGGATTTCATTCAAAATTTATCTATAATACTGATGTAAAGATGAAGCACCCGGAATAAT
This sequence comes from Argiope bruennichi, assembly GCF_947563725.1. NCBI lineage: Eukaryota > Metazoa > Arthropoda > Arachnida > Araneae > Araneidae > Argiope > Argiope bruennichi. The sequence goes on from NC_079160.1 coordinate 44,975,291, forward strand.
TCTTCTAGCTCAAAATATTTTTGAATTGTCAGTTCACAGACAAATAGATATCATTCCAAAAATATATTTTCCGAATTTAAATGTCTTTTTTTTTTCAGGCTGGTTGGTTGTTAGTGTTTTATGGCGCAAGAACAATACTTGATTATACTGCACCAAGCAAATGGTGAAATCATAGACCAAACTATAAAAAATAATGATAAAATATAAAAGTAAAAGTTATCAACATAAAAATTCCAAAAAATAAAGTTCTAGTACGTACAACGTTAAGAAATTTAAATGAAACAGTGGTGCAAAAAACGAATTTCATTGAAGCAATGTAAAAATCAGGCGTGAATAAAAGTTAAAAGTATTAAATACATGTGTAAAGGCCAATGTATTTTAAAAATTTAAAGATGTTTGGGGGGAATTTTTAACCCACCAGGTCTTGTAAAGTTAATGACGATGATTTAAAAAAAGTTTAAACGGGAGGAATTAAAAGATGGGCACTCGATTAAAATATGATTAATGGTAAAATCCACATGACATGCAGGGCACTTTGGTGCCGCCTCGCTAAAAATGAGATGTTTATGCGTGTGGCGAGTATGCCCTATACGGAGGCGAGTCAACTTGACATCAACCTAGCGTATAGGGTGATTAGGCCAGAGTCCAATAATTGGTTTGACAGAATGAAGTTTATTCTGGATCTGTTTTTTTTTTTTCAGATTTTTTAAAATATGGGGTTGGAACTTTCTTTGATGATTACTTTACTTTGTCTTCGAATTTAAGAAATTAAAAAAATAAAAAACATGTAAATCCTAGCAATATGATCAGATCACTGATAGATTTAAACTAGCGTGAATTGTTCTAATAATGTATGTATTTAAAATTCAAAATTTCAATTTCTTTTTTATCGGCATTTCAAGAGAGTCAAATAATATTCATTGGACTGCTGATTATCGTATTTTGTTCGTGTACATAAATGTATAACAATAATCTATTTTGTGAAATTTGCTATTGAATTGAGCTTTCTGAGCATATGAATTGGCATTATCTTAATCGAAAAATCAATCGAAAAAAATGACATTTTGTGAAATAATTTGTTTCCTGTCGCGCGATGTATATTACTGGCGCTAGGTAATTTGTATTTAAATATTCCAATACAAAAAATAATATTTCTTGTAGTAAGCTCTACATTCACTTAAATCTCGATTTTTAAATAACCTGACATATCAAAAACACCTCTCTTTAGCGACAGAAGTAGAGGACTAAGAATATTCGAGGATCGTGACAATTTCATTAGTACCTGAGTTCCGCAGTTTATTCTAGAACATTCGAAACACTTTTATGGGAACTTTTAAACATGGAATCGAAATGAGAATCATTAGTGAGCAGAAGTAGTTAAGCTCAAGTGAATAGTTGAGCGAAATCTGTCTTTGGAATCTGGATTTCCATTGCGCTAGCTCTCTCTGAGCGTTTTGTGTTGTTGCCATTGTATAATTTGCTACTGTTTACTGCAAATCGTGTTGCTCTTATCGACACTTCGACTGCATTTTACTATTGTGTATTCACGTTTTCTTAGATGATAAAACGTCTTTATCTGTTATTTTGCCTATTGGACTTTTCCCCTTATAGTCATTTTCTTCGCAATATTATATATCTAATAATATTACGTATATTGCATGGTGATTACAATAGTTCCTCTTTATATGCTTCTTATAACAAATAGGCAAAAAAAATTGACAGTATTTTAGTGTCTTAACCATTTTTCATTTCAATATCCTGGGCATCAAGGTGTAATAAAATGCAGTTAATAAATGGCAAATCAAAAACAAATCATGATTTCTTCAATAAAACTGAGTTATAAGTGATAAAACTTATTTCTTAAGAAGTTTATTGTTAAATAAAATCAAATTCATCACAAACAAAAATGGTTAATATAGATTTAGTTTATATACACTTTGATTTAAAGTGTATAAATATTTAATACATTCAGCTCTTTGGAGTTTGTAAAGATGAAATTTCGTAACCAATTCTATACTCATTTTCGTATGCATAAGTCTTTTGAAATTTCGTACATTTTTGCATGCTCTGGCCACTATTTTAATGCTTCTGAAATTAATTTATCATTTCAAAATCTTTGGTATTATTTTAATAGTGTAATTCTTATTATATAAATATTTTTGAAATTTAACTATCATTTAATCAAATACTTTAAATTTTATCTCCATACGAATGGCGCCACCTGGTAGGAAATTTAAGAAATGTTCCAAAATAATATAATAATTAATAAATTGGAGGATTTAAAAATAGAGAATAAAAAAATGTAATCCATTTTAAGCAAACTAACCAAAAAGCGTGAATTTGAAAATTGTGTTTATTAAACTTATTTCTTTGGTCTTTTATTGCCCATGTCTTTTATTTTGACAAGCCAAAAGACGCATGGTGATTACCAAAAAATACTGCATTTTTTTTCTATCAAGAGAATTTCTTTCATAAGAAAACAGTTCTCGTAGCTTAAGGAAAAGTTCAGAAAGTGAATTCAATTATCTCCCACATACATAAGAAATAAGGAAATTTGGTTTTGTTGCTAGACAGTTTGGTTCGAAAACTCCTTGTGAAGTCTCATTTATTTTTCATTTAAATGAATACGTCGCACTTCCTCTGCTGCAATTTTCTGGAATTTCTACAAGGGTTGTGACTAACACTATGACGACAAAAGATTTAGGCTAATATCCCACTGGAGTACGACTTAGTTGAACGAATTTAGTATGGAATGCAATTTGCATATTCTAAAATCTAAGCTTAAATAATGCAAAACATAGCAATTATCTATAGCTGAATAACATTCTGAAAAGCAGCGTGGGATACATAAATTTTGCATTGTGATAATAAATATCAGACGATTTAAATAAATAAATACAGTTTTTTTTTCATTCAACTAAATAAATTTATTAAAAAAAACCTTTATTTTCTGTTCATGAAATGCTTATCTAAATTCTTCGTCGAATTTCACTAAAATAAATAAAATCGTTTTCTTTATTTAAAAAAATCGCTGAATTTCGTATTCGAGGTTTAAAAATAGTTGAAAAGAATCATATTCATTTAATTTAACGGAAAAATTATGAAATATAAATACTAGACAATTTCAAATGTAAATAATCGAATGCAATTTAATTTCACAAAAATTTCATATATAAAAACAACTTAATCATAAATTTTCGCATCTTTTAAAATATAACTTTTTAATTATCTTCAGAAATTTCGTTCCATTTTTCACTATGGAAATGGCATTACTTTCATTATCTTTGGTTAATATATTTGTCGAAATGAACTTAAATAAATTACCAATTCTGTACATTTTTATAAATCATCATCTATTTTTCAGAAAAAGTAAAATCAACCCGAATTTAATAAGGCGAATGACATGACGCAGCGGTATTAACAAAAATAACTAACAGAAAATATCAAACTAATATATAGGCTCATTACAAATCTAATTAAATTAAGAGTTGTTTTTATTCAAAATGTTCTCTCAATCTTTAAAGAAAAAGCAAAAATATTATTTTCATTATTTGTTACGAAATATGTTTCTGAATAATATTAAAGAGAGGTCTGCAAACAGTAAATTTCATCATTATTATTATTATTATTTTGAATACAGTATAACAGAATGTATATAAAACAAAAATGTGTTGTAAAGAATTACAATATAACATGGTACATTATTTTAAGAGTAATTAAGACAATTATTAAATATGTTTTCTGATATTTGTTTTTTATACAATTTATATCTGATATTTTTAATCTTACGGTCAAACAATAGATAAACAACATCTAATACTTAACTGAATCAATAAATAACAAATAATATACAAATATATTAGAAACGCATTTTCATCGTTTTAATTAAAAGGATGAAATTAAATATTTCATTATTTATAGTTTTGTTATTTTTTACAAGCGATCTTTAACGACAACCTGGTTCATCAAGAACACTAGTTGTGCTTATTTTCATTAATTAGATCAATTTCACGCACGTATCTTGCAATTCATGAATCTGTCAAAAATGTATTTGAAAGCCTCAAATAATGATATAAGTTAGAGTCATGTTATTTTAATTAGTTTAATGCTAGCTCTATTTACTGCATGAATTAACCTTCCTAATGGATTTGAGTCCCATGACGTCACAGAGCGAGTTAAAAATGTAGCTGCCCAGTTCATCGATCTTCAAACTTCTGTAACTTCTAATGCTGTAACCTTCCTGCAAACTATACAGATATTAAAGAGCATCTTTCTCTCAACAATAGAAGAAACTTATGCTATTAAATAACTGATTAATGTAGTAATATTTGAAACGAAATCCATCCAGACAAATGTGAAGTCATTAACATCTCTGACATTAGACAGTCTCTAGGACATCACTTTAAAATCAATGGCACTGAAATTCCGTGGGTGCAACGTATTAATCTTTTAGGTATAAATATAGATATATATTTCTTAAAATCTGACTTTTAAGCAGCCATTTCTTTATTTGAAAAAAAATCAATTCTCAAAAGTATCGATGCATTCAAATACAATGCAGCCAATAATTTGGTTTGCCGATCATAATAAACATTTGTTATCATGATCGACATTTGTCATCACGAGTACATTCCCATCCACCAAACTATATCTGAATCAAATGCAACAGCTCAAACTCTGGCTTGTAAAGTGCCAAATCACATACATTTTCATCTTTATTATTAATAAATAAGAATTAAAGACTTGAATTTTACATGTCTTTTACATTCATCATTTATAATTCATCAAATGTAATGAAAATCATTAAATAGGATGGAGCATGAAAGGTAATTCTCAAATACTCCACCAAGTGGCAACACTTGCACGGAATAAAAATTCAATTTAATTAATCGTTTAAATCAATAATGGAGCTTAAATTAGAGTATTATCATTCGAAATACAGAAATGCATAAAACTTCAAAACACAAATCAATTAGAAATTGAATAAAAAATGTATTAAATACCATCTTAAAAAGAATAAAACGCTTCAAGTTAAATGAAAGTTTTTTCTTAAAAGGAATCTTCTTTTGAAAATCGTCTTTAAATTATCATATTTTCAAAAAAGGGTTTTCTTACAAAATTTATTTTGTTTTGTATTCACATGACTGAAGACAAATTCATCACTTGTCTATAGTTTTTAACAATTTTTATGTGTATGTCTTATTCTTAAAAATTATCCTTAAATACATCTAATTTGGTAATTTTATGAATATAAACGAGATCTATATTTCTTTAGAATATTACTTTAAGGGAAATGATTATATTTTTTGATAATGATTTTTTGCAAAAAATTAATATTCTTAATGTTTGTACAGGTTTCATTATAAAACCTTTAGAGTTTCGTTTTTAAGTCTATTTGTTTGGAAAGTGACACTGATTTTTATATTCTTATTGACATACGTTTTAAATTCTATTTTACATCGTTAGATGCTATTATCTCAAAATCTGATCTTAGACAGAATTTTCTTGCAAAAAAATCAAATTAAAATCTAATGCATATTTTTTGTTCAAATTTGATATAATAATTTCTCTGTACGTTCTGAATGTCCTGAGCTAAATAATAAATAATTTGTTCATTTAGAAATAATTTTTTACTTGTTTTTACTAGTTTACTTGTTTTTCAGAATGTGGAAAAGAAATAGAAAATTTTCTCGTTATTTATCACTCGAATCCCAATTTTTAAAGAATGAATAAAAATGTAGATTATTTTTTTATTTCAGAAACTAGATAATATATTCCTTAAGATATTTACAAAATTTTAAGTACATCATTAGATAAACCTCTAAACTAGAAGATTTTTACTTCATAAATCTTTTCAACCACAAAAAAAAAAAAACCTTTGCCACTTAACAGGTATAATTTGATTTCATCGATGTTTTTTTTTTAAATATTTTTTTTCACAAATATTCAAAAACATAACTATTTTCGAAAGTTTTTTTCAAAAAATTCACCCCGAATATAATCTCGTACCTTTAAAAAAAACTTGGGAAAAAGCAGCATGAAAAAAGAAAATATTTTGAAGCACAGTTAAAGAGTTACTTTAAGAGCGAGTCGAAATTTTATTGAAAGAAAATTTGTTGACAGCTGTTATCAAAATAGTTATGCACTGAAGCAACATCTCGCAATATATTTGAAATCCAACACCTTTCCATCATTAAAAAAAAGTCTTGCCATTTTTTATTCTATAAACGATAACAACAGCAAAACAAATATTTTATAAATCTACGCCAGCAATGTGTGATTCATGGAAACAAGCACAAAACCACAATTATTGATAAATTCATCTTCTTTCCAGCAAATAAAAAACATTCAGATATGTAGAGAAAAAACCATTTTCTCACTAAACATCTTCATTAAACAAACGACAAAATAGACTTAACAACTATTTCTGTTCCTTTTTATATTCCATTTAACGCCCAGCTTCTAATTGGAAGGGAAATTTTATAGCACAAACAGGCTTCAACCGTCCATTAAAGTTCCCATGCAAAAGCTGTTAGTCATAGGAGTATGAGAGGAAGGGATTCCGTTAAGCCACTCGCTAGCGTAAAGACCAGGAAAGAGATTTCAATAAATCGATTAGTTTTGTCAAGTAAACGCATTCTGATTGACGTGTTATCAAGTTACTGTCTTCACGATGAATCTTTTGTAAGCTGTATGACAGTGTTTCGGCTTGGCTGAATTAATCTTTGGTTGATGAGGAATCATATTAAATTGTAATTTGCAACTTTGAAGAGGGAGATCAGTAATTTTAGAACTCTACGTTTTTTTTTAGGAATAATGAAATGTCCAGTGATTTTAAATATACACGACTTAGAATAGCATATTAATATCATAATGCAGCCTGCGGCTTTAGTTTTTGAAAAATTTTCAATTAAATGGTGAAATTATTATATTAAAAATGCTATATATTACACATACTGTTTCAAAATTGTATAACACATAGTTACTCAAAACTATTTGTTTTCAAATAAATTTCATGAACTAGAATTTACTAAATTTAAGAATATAAAAATTGATATAAATTTTAAAATCCAATAATTTATAGAGGATTACAAATCAAATCCACGCACTATTTTTAATTTCTATATCGTTAGATATAACCATATATTTAGAAAAATCTCAAAATGAGGCAAAGAATTGTATTTTATGTTCCGCGAATCAATAAATAAACTCTTGAGAAATCTCATAATGAAATTATGTCTAAATTTTTATATTTCACTCGGGTTTTAACAGTCATATTTATTAAAATATTTTTGATGCACATTTATATTTTAATTAAAACGAAATCCCATTTTTCTGTAACAAACTGATTGAGTTTTAAAACTAATGACTTAATTTACTGTTCATTCATTGATTCAGAAAACTTCTTCACTTTTGCGCATGCGTCAGAATGCGTTTATTCAGTCAAAATAGGTGTGAGAGAGAAGATGAAACGAGGAGATGTTTGCATTTCACAATAATGTGACTCGGATTTAAAGCGAAAAAATTATGGGTAACTCTTAATATTGTGGAGGAAGGATTATATTTGGTAATAAAATACTTTAGAACAATTCTTATTTGCTGTAAGAGACCTAAATATTAAATTTTGATGAGTAAATGGAAGATATATGTTCTTAAAATTTGATAATGCCATTTCTTAATAAATATTTTTTAATCTTAAAACACTTCTTTTTTTATGTGTTATTAAGATTTTTGGTAGCATTTTGAAATTAACAACGGCAGATAAAACCGGTCAAATTTAATGTTATATAAAATATTGTCTTTAAAACTTTTGAAAGCATTTTTTGCCGCTTGAACTATGGCCGTCTGGAAATATCTTCTGAACAGTCATGCATGAATTAGTCACATAAGCAACATTACGCAATTTTGAGTTAAAATAGTACAATCAGAAACGACACGACACTCACACGGGAAAATAACTGAGCGGAAAAATAACTAATGGGGCAGAAGTCAAGGTCAAAGAATAATGAAGAATTCCGCAATGTACTCATACTTCCACGTCTCAACCCTTAACGAGGGCCGCGGTGGCCTGGTGGTAAGGTCTCGGCTTTGGAACCGGAGGGTTTCAGGTTCGAGACCCAATTCCACCGAAGAACCGTCGTGTAAGGGGGTCTGTTGCACGTTAAATCCGTCATGACCAAACGTCCTCCCGCTGGTGTGGTGTGGTGTGGTGTGGAGAGGGGGGTGCCAGCTCAGGTGTCGTCCTCGTCATCTGACCGCGGTTCAAAATGACGAGGTCCGTCCCAAAATAGCCCTAGTGTTGCTTCAAACGGGACGTTAATATAACCAAACCTCAACCCTTAACGAGGTACAATTATCAAAAAGTGGTAATCTCGGAATACTGAAACGAACAGTAAACATTTTTTTTTCGACATTCACTACATTACAGGACAAAAAAAAAAAAGATATCACAAATTTTTCTTGAAAGCATGTAACACGCCATTTCTAATTTGAACAAATTTTAAATGCCATAATTTTAATTTAAACAATTTTGGTAAGCAAACTTATTTGAAATTTGTCTTCAAAGAACTATTGCATGGCATTTTTTTTTCTTTGTCACATTTATTATCTCAGCAAGATTATACGTCTTGTGATATTCCCCCATTTTGTTCGAAAATAGGTAAACCATCCCTTTCTGACACCACAGATTGGCAGACACATACCCACTGACTCGAATGCCTTTAATTGCTTTTCATTGATTTCTTTCAGGATACAAGACTCTTGTAACCTTTGCTACAAAACTCACAGTGCGTGATGTTAAAACAGAAGCAACTGTCACTAACAGGCCTGAATAGTTGAACGCGTTCACCAATCCATCATTCGCCGTTCCGTTCTCACGTCATTGTCATGGCAGCTTCTTGATCTCATTTAGTGAACATTATATGTGTATTGCAGATAAAGCGAATTTGCAAATGAACATGAATTAACTTATATCTGTATCTCCTTGTAGCATTTAGTGCATATCTCGATGTCAAACATCTAGATAAAGGATTCTCATAATTCTACATTTTGTTCGATACGAATAAAAATGGAAAAGTAAAGAATGTCCCAAAATTAACACAAGATTTGAATTTACCACCATTCGTGCATTAAAGTGTTGGTAACCCTATTAAAAAACCATTTGGTAGCTGATAATTTAGGGTTAATAAATATGGCGCGTTACGCGATAGAACAACGTGTTGAGCAAAATTTGAATTTAAAAAACATTTTTTTTTAAATTGTGATATTTTAATTGAATCGTAAAGTACAAAGGATAGGATTATCTATGGAATAATACATGGGGCATCCTCGACTTCACTGCCACATACGCATGCTTTTGCCGAAATTTTCCATGACCGTTTTGCATAAATGTGGCTGAATTTCATTGACGCAGCGTTAAATTTCCACCTTCAATGTACGCATGCTTGTGGGTTTGTTGACATAGATCTGATCTTTGCTTCCTAAAAACTCCATAAAATGAAACCCAATGGTGTTAAATCACACGATCTAGGAGGTCAATTCACAAATTTTGGAATTGTGACCCACAAATTTCATTATTTTTGAAATATTGTTCAACAATCAAAACATGTTGTTCTATTGTGTAACGTTCCATTTTTACTAACCCTAACTGTCAAATGGTTTTAAATAGGGTTGCCAACACTTTACTGCACGAATGGTGGCAAATTGTGACCGCCAGGCTTTTATTATTTTCGAAATATTGCTTAACAATGAAAACACGTTTCTCGTTGTTTAACAATGAAACACTTAACAATGAAAACTCCATTTTTTACTAATCCTAAACTATCAGTTGTTAAATGGTTTTATTAATAGCATACCAACACTTTACTGCAAGAAAATGGTGGCAAATTTAAATATAGCGTTAGTTTTAAGACACTTTGATATTTACTATAATAAAAGTATTAAATATGTACTTATTTTAAGTAGATTGTATATAATGAAAAAATAAAATATCTTAAATTCTTTATAACAATTATATTCATAAATGAATTTTACTTTGCAATAAATAATAAAGATATTATAGAGAGGGCCATTCCAATAGTGCACAAATAGCTAATTTCCATATAGTTTAGCATGGACGTATGCTTCCTTTTAAAAACTGCTTAAGTGACACAAAGAATTATATTTTATGTCGGTTGAGATGATAAATATATAGTGAAAAATTATGAAATCCAACTTTTCATGCAAACGCCTATTTCTGTAAGATATATTTAATACTATCGCGTAAATGAAATTGGCATAAATAAACGTGTATTAACTAAAGCCAAAGATAACACTCACTAATCTCAACTCAAGACTTTATTCAAGGAACTAAACTTTACAACTGTTTTTGTCCACAAGACGAAATGACTCGAATCTTCCGGATTTAGAAAGATACAGAAATTATAAGAACATTCTAGAACAAGCGAGAAGTAACGGAAAGTCAATCAATAACAAAACAATTCTTAGGCACCTTGCCTGTAGTCAGATATGAGCTTACGAACTGTCGCTTTCAGTTTATAGCATTCTACCACTGAGCCATCGAGTCCGCGCCAAGTTAGAACAATTTTGGTTACATTATTACATAATTTATTCTCTACGTGCTTACAATTTATACTTGAAACAATTCTGCTTGTTTTAAATCAAAACAAATGAACGATGAAGTTTTTGATTCCCTTATTTTTGACAATCAACGACATTCTCGAAGAAACAGAGTCCATTGTTTGGATGATCTATCTGAATTTATACTTTAAAATGTTCTAAAATAATATTGTTCAAAGAGTCACAACTCGATCAACTTTGGTCCCAAAAAGAGACGACCTGTTTTTTTATGAAGCTTGTCAAGATTATTTTACAATCGATGATTGATATGATAGGCGAAACTTAATAAAAATGTGAACTCAGCAATACTTTTATCGACTCAAATAACATAAAATGTAATTCTTTGAAGTATTTTTTTAAGTAAAACTATGTACCTCTAGCAATTTACAGGTGAGCTTTTGAGCGACGACTAGAATGGACATCTCTTATTAATTAATTTACTTTTGTACTACAATAAGTCATGATTTATAATTGATAAGTTTTAATATGGCAGATGAATCAGTTCAATGTAGAAAAATTATGTGGGTTATTATATGAATAAATGGTAGAAACATTATATATTATAATGTAAAACGTATATGTTTGAAATGGAGCATGGCCGAAGAGATATGAAACTTTCAATTTTTAAAACTTCACTTTTATTCCATCCCGGGAGGCATAATTTATGTACAAGCAAAAAGTGACAAGATTCGTCTACAAAACGACACAAGAACGAAAAGAGAAAAGAGCGAATAAAATATTTATCCCCGTGATTATATACTGTTAGATTCTGATAGGGATTTCTTTACACGTGTCGATTTAGGCAAGGGAATCGTAGGGATCTTTTAAAAGAATTTGTTTAGATCGAAAAAGTTTTTATTCTTTCATTCGAAGTGTGAGAACTTGTCGATTTCATCAAATTTTACATAGATTCCATTGCTTTAATTAAATAAAAAAGGTGGAATTAGATCAGGAAATAAGAGAATATTTTAGAATGAAGTTAATATGGGATAAATTAAGATAAAAATTAGGAAATTAATTTAGATTTAGAGATATCATTACATATATATAACTGAATAATAAGGATTAAAATAAAAGTTAAAAAGGGTCAGTATTTTATAATTTAAAAATTATAAATTAATTTTTTTCAAAAATTAAAATCCCTAAAAACAATGTTTTAGTGCCCTTACTAATAGAGGTATCATAATTTAAACTCGATCATTTAGAAAACTCAAACATAATGCATAATTTACTTATAAATGCAAAAACTAAATTAAATATCAACAGCTGTCAGAATTAGAATTAAAAAACCCGACATTGATGCATATTTATGTTTTAAAAAATTACAAACAATCTTTTAAGAATTGTGCCCAACTTTACAGAACAAAATCAACTTTATAGTGATTCAATAAGAATAAAAAAAGATATAAAAAAACAGTTACAAGTGTAAAACGATATGATTTATGAGCAAGAATATGAAAGAGAATATTTTAATATTTCACTTTCAAATAAATCAAAATTTTATTTCTTAAAAGAAAAGTTTTATTCCGTAAGAAACAAATATAAGAATAAGTATAAATTTCTGCTGGTTTACTGCTTACAAGCCATATATTTCCACGGAATTGAAATGTAACACTTCAGCAGTTGAGAAAAAAATCATATATCGCACTTAAGAAAACAAAACACACAATTTGTTCAGTTTAAAGAAGAAATTTATTTTCCAAAGCGAAAAGTATTTCCTTAAAAGATTAAATCATTCGAATCTTCAAGATATACATTAGATTTCAAAACGTCAAACTGAAGTATAAGAATTTAACAATATTTCCAACAAAGGTAGAATTTTGTTACTGAGTTAAATTGACGGAAGTGAATGATTGTTAAAACATTACGAAATTATGGATAAATGTTGTTTGTCTTTCATGTCATTTAGTTACATATTGTCTAGGTTTTGGCTTATTTTTAATTACCCTGCATTCATTTTAGTAACTTGTAATTCAGTCATATCTAATGATTAATTAAGACTTTTATTGGAAATAATTTCTCCTCGTATACCAGTATGCTCCGCTTTTTAATTTTGTAATTTGGTATGCAATAGATAGAAAGAAAGAGGAAGGTGTGTTTCGGCATACAGTGACGATTTTAACTTTTCATAAGACAGGGAAGAAAATCGATTATGAGTCATTTGGTATATTGCATTAATGTATATTTCCATCGAAGTGTACACTAATATGTACATGTATATGTACACTAATATAATAAGTGTTTCCACCGAAGAGTAGAAATATACATGAACATATTGTATTAGCGTACATTTCCACACATCGGTGGAAATATTATATTAGTGTACCTACACATACATGTACATATTGTATTAGTGTACCTACACATACATGTACATATTGTATTAGTGTACCTACACATACATGTACATATTGTATTAGTGTACCTACACATACATGTACATATTGTATTAGTGTACCTACACATACATGTACATATTGTATTAGTGTACCTACACATACATGTACATATTGTATTAGTGTACCTACACATACATGTACATATTGTATTAGTGTACCTACACATACATGTACATATTGTATTAGTGTACCTACACATACATGTACATATTGTATTAGTGTACCTACACATACATGTACATATTGTATTAGTGTACATACACATACATGTACATATTGTATTAGTGTACATACACATACATGTACATATTGTATTAGTGTACATACACATACATGTACATATTGTATTAGTGTACCTACACATACATGTACATATTGTATTAGTGTACCTACACATACATGTACATATTGTATTAGTGTACCTACACATACATGTACATATTGTATTAGTGTACCTACACATACATGTACATATTGTATTAGTGTACCTACACATACATGTACATATTGTATTAGTGTACATACACATACATGTACATATTGTATTAGTGTACACATACATGTACATATTGTATTAGTGTACATACACATACATGTACATATTGTATTAGTGTACATACACATACATGTACATATTGTATTAGTGTACACATAATGTACATATTGTATTAGTGTACACATAATGTACATATTGTATTAGTGTACACATAATGTACATATTGTATTAGTGTACATATTGTATTAGTGTACATATCGTATTAGTGTACATATCGTATTAGTGTACATATCGTATTAGTGTACATATCGTATTAGTGTACATATCGTATTAGTGTACATATCGTATTAGTGTACATATCGTATTAGTCACATATCGTATTAGTCACATATCGTATTAGTCACATATCGTATTAGTCACATATCGTATTAGTGTACATATCGTATTAGTCACATATCGTATTAGTCACATATCGTATTAGTGTACATATCGTATTAGTCACATATCGTATTAGTGTACATATCGTATTAGTCACATATCGTATTAGTCACATATCGTATTAGTGTACATATCGTATTAGTGTACATATCGTATTAGTGTACATATCGTATTAGTGTACATATCGTATTAGTTTATATTCATACATACACATGCATATAGTGTATATACATACACATGCACCTAGCCACCCATCCACCTAGCTATCCCTGTTAGTACAAAATGCCGTAGAATGTTGTTACATTATCTTCACAATATTGGTAGGCATTCAGAATGTCTGGCATCGTACAGATATCGGACAATATTTTGTGCTAATAATATCATACTCACATGGAGCCCACAGGGAGTCAAAATTATTATAACTTTATTAGTTATTTCTGTTATGAATTAAATTATCCGACTAAGTTCAGAAGGGATTTTTTCAAAAATAAATTAATGTTTATCTAATGCTTTTTATTAATATTATTATAACATGATGAATAAAAGCAGAATTATTTAAATATATATGAAGCTTTTGAAGAAAAGGGATATTTTGATGTAAATTTTAGCATTTATTTACAAAAATTAGGTTTTTTCTAGAGAAAAGAAAAATTTTAGTTTTTAATTTTTCTTTATAACATTTCATGTGTAAAATACCTTAGAGTATCTAATTATTATCCAAGAATTATGTTCGAAAATAAAATTTGTGTGTGTAATATATGAATTTATCTACGAAATTTTGGAATTTTTTCTACAATAATCATCATAAATCCACTTCTAAAGCATTCAACATCAAATCCATACTTAAATAGATTCTGCATAACAGCACTAACTATAAATTCCATCAAAATATCTTGATTATTTTTTTTTAAATATGATGACACTCGTACAGTAGAATTATGAAAAAAAATTTTTCTTCAGAAAATGCATTTAAAGTTATTAAATACTTATTTATAGAAAGCTATTATACAATAGTTTGCTATAATTTGTCTTCTATTTGACACTGAGACAATATAGAGATATCACTGGAAACAAAAAGTACTTACTTTTTCAAAACTTCAAAAAAAAAAAAAGAAATGCGAATTTTCATCTAAGTTCATGTTTACAACTTAGTCGGATACCTTAAATTAAATATTGGTATGCATTTAGAATTTGTATTTCATATAGACAGTCAAAAGTAAAATTTAATAAAAAAAATAACATCTCCATGATAATTTGAACGCATGAATGAACATATTTTCTAAAAATTAACTTCTAACAGAAATTATTAAATAATATTTTTACAAAACTTACCAATAGATGGCACTATGAGTGTGGAACTAAAATTTAATTTATTAATCGATTAAATGATAATTAAATTTTTAATTTGTTCTAAACGTGTCGTTATCGAGAACACAAAAGTTTACAAAGATTCTAACCTCTTTCATTTACGGAAAAGAATGAAAAAAATGCATAAAATTCTATTTTTGCCATTATCTTAAATAAATCTTAAATAAATTTGGTTATTAAGTGCTCATATTGTAGGAACTAATCTCAAATTTAGGAACACCACCAATAAAAGTATGTAAGGGAAGCAGTCATGTTTGGAATATCAAATGTGACGATGTTCAAAAAATTTCCATTTTTATTTCTCAAACTAAACTTTCTTTCAATTTAGTTTATATCAGTAATTTAATTAATTCTAGTATTTTGCCATAAAATATTTTTTCCATGAGATGCAAAATAATTTATATGCCTTTTATAATAAAATAAATTCTACAATATTTTTTTAATAGTTGGCGGGAGATTTTGAAAATCGCCAAAACAAAAATCATTCCCTTGAGTTGAATTTTACTTTTAATCGCCAATAAGCAAGAAAAGGCTCCCTTTGGGAATAATTTGATAATAACAAAAATACCCGTTGTTACGTTATTTGTTCATCGATTCAGTCATTTTTAAGTTTTGATGCCTCTTTCCCTTAATTGATTCTCAAGAAAATAATAAAGCTCTCAAAATCTCGCTTGATTCTTATTTCTGTTGCTATGTTATTGGAATTTTTAAAGCACTTCAAAGTTTCATTTTATATTTTATTTAAGAAATGGGCTTTCCTTGGAAATGATGCTACACTTTTAATGCGAATCAATTGCAAATGCCGCTTTCACTTTTAAGTGCTTTCGATCATGATGGGTGTATTCGGATTTTTTATTTGGAAAAGAAACTGCTTTTAAAATGACTGTATTCAGTTAAATATATAATTTGTTTGATGTGAAATTTATTTTGTTACAAAAATGTATTAATTACGGGAAATTTTTCTCCCTCTATTTTTAAGTACATTTCTATAGGAAGACTACCTATTGTAATGTTTCTCATGACAAGACTTCGGGGAAAATTTATTTAGTTATTCACCAATCATGGTCCCTAGAATCCAAAACCACCCTTCATTTTATATTATATATATATATATATATATATATATATATATATATATATATATGCGCATAACGCTTTGCCCATGTTACCATGGAAACAGGGTAACTAGAGTAATTTTATTTCAACTGGCTTGGAATATGTTGTTTGAAATGTAAAAATCTTGCATAAGTTCGTAAATCGGCTCTCCCACTCAAAGGGGGTGGAAATGGTTTGGGGTTGAAACTTTCATTTCGTTATAACTTTTTAAATACTGAAGATAGAAAAGAAAATAAAATTAGCCAAATTGGCGCCTCATTAAAAACCTTAGTATTTAAAGTTTTTTGATAATTGCAATATCTTGGAAATTAGGGGCTAAAAATTGATTTTCAATCCCTAATTTTGATCGTTTCCAACAGCAATAATTTTTGTTGCTAGATAGTTACTTAGATGTAAAAGAATCCACCTTGACCTTCCAGCTTGCCGAGAGGAATTTTTAATATGTTAACACTTTATAATACTCTCTGTGCTTCAGAGGTAAGTGAAAAAAAATCTACTGTGAATTTGTAAGGTCCTTATTTTCACCGATTAATCACAAAATTTGATGAAAATCTGTAATTTCGGTGACAAAACCACAAATTAAATATCATATGTCTAAGCAGTTGGGGTTTTGACATGCGAAGAACTAAACAGAACAACAAACGGTCAATCCTTTGATGTATGTATAGTTCAAAATTTGTAAAACTACAATTATAATGATATAACAGCTTACTAAGTCACATTCCTAATTGTTTTTTAGTTATCGAGTTCAGATACAATGGACGGATTTGAACAGACAAACATTATTTCGTTCTGAGCTTGATAGATATCTGCATATTTGATATAAATTCCACATGAATTTTAATGCCTTCTTTACGTTTATGATTACAGATTATGACGAATCAAAAATGGATTTTCCAAATTCACGGAAGTTTCAAAGATGACGATTCAGCAATTTATCAAAGTTCAGATATTGATATATCGATGATTGTAATTCTTTCTCTTTGTATATACTTTCAGGTATAAAAAAAATAAATGCTAGAAGGCGACATGGGGTTATATTTTAAAAAGAAAATTATTTTTCATAATCATAAAATCTTAATCTAAAAAAATAATCTGAATTTTTTTTTTTCATAAATCATGAAAAATATTTATGTTTAAGCATTTTTTTGAACGCCCAGTAACTATTAAGTCTATAAAATATTCAAAAACCAATGTGAAAAAATTATCAATAACCTGAAAAAAATAATTAGAAATAAAATTTGAGGCAGAAGACTTTCTAAAGAGTTTAGAAAAATGCGGATAATTTAATTTGTTTTTTATATCGTTTAATATTTATTGATTTAAAAATAGATGGTTAATATCATAATTTAATTATATATTTCTTAAAATCATAACTATAAGTTATTTTGTTTTTTGATTTTTCAATAACATAATTAATTTTTTCATTTAACATATTATCTTTTCTATATAATAAAAAAAAACTTTCCTTATCTGTTCATATTTGAAAAATATTTAATGAAATTATATTTAATGAGAAAAGACATTAATTATTATTAATGTAGCATATTAAACCTTTTTTGAACTATTTTTAACTATTTTTTGTCGGATTTCCGTTATGATTTTAAAAAATAAAAGTGTTGCTAAATTTTTACTTTCTTCTATATAGTGAAAAAGTATTGAAATTGAAAAATATTGTATTTTCAGCATTAAAGAAGACCTTAGAAATTAATTTTATATCATTCTAAGTTTATAATAGACTTTTTGACATTAAATTATATCTAATTGTGCACATGTTTATGAATAGTAATCCATTGTATAAAAATTTTGTCTGGTACGTATGGAAGCTACGGACACGCATATAGAAATTGAAACCAAACAAATCCGAGCAAGATGATGTGCACACATACAAATTTATAATAAGTTTAAAATTCATAACAAGAAAAATTACATTAAAATTAATAATAACACCATAAATGCATTTTCTCATGATATATTGTGAATCTTTAAAAAAGCTATAATTATAAATTATTTTATATTCATATTCTTATTCATATAGGATGAAGATTGTATTGTATTGTTTAAGAAGATATACCAAGAGAAATCCAAAAGAGATGATTTCTACCAAACTCTGGATGAATCCGAGCATAAGAAATCTGCCCCCAACCTCTCCCCCCCCATATGGAATTGTAGATCTTTAACAAGATCATGAACATGAAGAATACTTCAAAGTTGTTCGCAGTCCGCGCGCCTTTTCATTTTATGCCTTGTTGTGTTATGAAAAAAATCGAATCTGCATTTTGGATATTTTTATCAACTTATTAACATCAACATGCGACAAAATACAACAATTTAATACGAAAATTATAGATCAAATTTCATTTATTTAATTTGTTGTTGCTTTTTGAATCATGTTTATATGCTTGCGGATTTACAAACCATTAACAGTTAGCACTTTCTCTGTTTTGATTCAAAGATTGATAAAGATTTACTATTTTTATTATAAAATTGCGCAATCACCAAATATGATTCCTTTAAATCTTTTATTTTTATAGCTATAGTGATCACCGACATTCGGACAAACAGGCAGCGAAACCTCCTGTGAATGGATTTCGTTCAAAATTTGATAAACATTTACAAATATGATTTTTAAGACGATATATCAAACTTCATCTGTCTAGCTCAAAACATGTTTGTGTTATGTTCAAAGATAAACATAATTTCAAAAATGTATTTTTCGGATTCAGGAAGTAGAAATCCGTCAAAATCTCGAGTTCAAATTTATTGGCAATTACAATACTTTATCTTTGTATATTTCGTATTTCGAGAAAATAAAAAATAACTTTGTTCAAGCATTAACACCGAAATAAAATTTCCGCCTCACTGTTTATATAAAATTATTTCTTTTAATTTTATCAAATAAGAAGCAATTTCGCAATATCTTATAAATTCCTTAATAATATCTTAACATACTCTAAAGTCAATATTCCGGATAAATAGACTGGTCGCCAAAGGCAGTTATTGCTTGGATAAAATTCAAGAGCTATACTCTTTTTTTTTATTAATTAAATAAACTTTTGCTTCGTTCAAAATACACATTTATAAATGTTTACATAAAATTATTAAAATATTATTTTTATTAAAAAATATTGCAATATTTTTTGTGGTTTGTGATAAAATTCAGCGAACAAATCCAATTTGTGTGACACATGCAATAAAAATATAAAAAATTCATTTTGCCACCAACCATTACTTCTTGGAACACATTGATTTTTCTTTTAAATATGTAAGTAAGGTTCTTTAAATATCTTTAAGAATATTTCTTGATATTCAAATTATTTTTCTCTGCCTAGAACACCCACACATAAAAACTACCCAAGTTCAATCCATTTTTATCTAATATCTTAGTAGGCGTAAGACAAATAGTTTCAACTTTCAATTTTTTTCCATATTCTAATATTGAAGATTTTATAACGCCTACTCTATCTTATACTAAAAATTCTGGAAAAACGTATTTGAAAACATAAATTTAATATTATAAAATAGAAAAATAACAAAAATCTCTTAGAGATAATAAATATGCAATGAAGATTAACAAAAAATTTTATATAAAACTTTGATCGCTGTATTTTTCAATAAGAAATATTTACTTAGTTCGATTATGAATTAGCTCACTGAAACTTTTAAACTATTTTTGAACAAAAGGGGAAATATCGTTTTCATCATCTTGTTATAAATCTGCTTTTCATTCTAAAGTACATTATTTTTTAATTCACCTATCAAATGCCGTCACTTATATGGGAATACAACTTAATTCAATAATGGTTGAATGTTCGGATTATAGTCAAACTTCGCATAACGAACAAAACAAGATATAAACCAGTACCAGTGGTCTCCTTGAAATTTTCTCCTATACTCATTAATAAAGATATTATTCCAGTGAACGCCTTGCATGGTATTGGCGTACAATAGTTACGAAATAATGAATTTTGCAGTGAATTTGGCATTTTTACTGAATCTATCGCGAGATCCTTGGCGAGGTTGTTGGCGATTAACTCCAGAAGTCAATTTTGGTTTTCAGATGCACTTTTCCCAACCGATTGAAACAAAAATTTGACTTAAAAATGCACTTAAATTCGCAAAAGCACGTACCAAATTTGAATTATTTTAGTCACTGCATTTATGAGATATCGCGTTTACATTTTTCTGAAAATACAGAGTAGCAGAAAGTCAAGTTATTGTTATAATTCGCTCAAAATCTGATAGGTATCTGTCTATATTACAGATATTAAATATATTTACCGAATTGTATCCACATAGCCATCTTCGGTTAGTATTTATCGTGTTAACTTATATTCGGACAGCCGGACAGATAGATTTCCTCTGAACGAATTTTTCTCAAACTTTTTGACAAAGACAGACAGACGAGCGAATATTGCTCAAAATTTGATAGAAATCTACAAATTTTACGCATGTAAACCAAATTTCATCCGTCTAGCTCAAAACGTTTTTGAATAATCTTTGTCACGGATACTCTGACAGACAGTCATTTTCCAAAAATGCGTTTTTTGAACACAGGGAAGTATAAAACGTGCAGATTGGTCGAAATCTCGAGTTGGAATATTTTGACGATTACTATACTTTCTCTATACTTCGTATGCGATAAAGTAAAAAAATTACTCGGTTGAACTAACGATCAAATATTCGTAGATTGAATGGTAAGGAGATGCTGTGTCGTGACATGCTGGATTGGCTTGCATCAGTCTGTGTAGAGAGATCCCTTGTATTCACATGGCCGAAATTTTGGCCGGAAAGCGTTGTCAAACACTACTAGGAGGTATTTGAGTGGTGTTTGTGAAGCCTTAATCCACAAGACTTTGTTTCTGGCCAAGATTATGCAGCTAAAAGTAGATGGTAACGGCACTGAAGAACTGGTGGAAGAACATGGCTAGAACTACTGAAACTTTTATGGAGCTGCATTCAGTCTCAAAGCAAAAAGTTGCAGAAGAGATTTGGTCAGGATAGGAAGAAATAATGGAGGTAATAGAGCGATAGTATTCCAATGAAATATGCAGATGCTGAAAATAACAAATTCATTTGACGAAACTGAGACACAGAATTATCGTCAACATTTGGAGAACAGCCAAAGAAAAATGTCGTCAGACAATTTTCTTGTAAAAAGACATATTATAATAAGCATTAGTATAAATTCGTTTGGGTATTTTTTTTTCATTATGGATTGCATTGTCTTTTTTAACATGGATTCCTATGGGGGAAAAATTTCACTTAACTAGTGTTAATTAGTTAAATGTCAATTACCAGTAAGATTCATGAACAAATTGTACTCGTTAAGTGAGGCTTCCCTATATATAAAGATTGCATTGTTAAATTCTGGAAACATTAAAACAGTATATTGTATTGAAAATGCAGAAATATAAAAAATACTGGCACATTAGAAAGGTCTTTTATAAAATTACGACATATTAGCAAGGTCTTTTACAAAATTCAGTATCTTAAAACATGAAACAAATGAAGTGTGTTAGGTTAAAATCATAAATCAAGTGAAATAAAAATGTTTAAATAAATGAATGATACTGAAGGAAAACTGTTAATTATTTCATTTTTGTTCTTTTTCAAAATGATTTTGATGACAAAATTTTATATAAAGGTCAAATATAAAAAAAATTGTACAAAAGTACCGATTTTGGATTCTGAGTTATTTCAATTTTATCCATGCTAAAAAAAGATTTGAATCAAATCAGTATATATTTACTTTAGCGATAAAATTTTAAAACAAGAAAAATTAGGAATCTAATGTTAATAATCACCAGATGTTTGTAGAACTATATCTATTTAGAAAGATATTTTTATTTTATGGTCTCTTCTCCATATTAAAATTAAGTTGAATATTAATTGATCTGTTTTACAATTAATTTTTTTTTCTAGAAAAATATTCCACATCTCTCAAAAGGGAAAAATATCGTTTTCATTTTTCTCTTTTAAAATTAACGGCTTAAAAAGAGCAAAAAAGCCTTACGTTCGGCACATTTTACGAATCATCAATTACACTTTTAACAAAAAATTAATTAAATCAAAGTACAATAACTATAATTAACTGAACGATAATTAACTGAAAACGAATAATTACAAAATTAAAGTAATTGCCAGAAAAAAATGAAATAATATACGTAGATGATGACTGCAAGTTTAAACGTTTTTGAAATGTTATTTTTTATGCTAAATTTTTTCTACTTCGCTTTAAAAAAATTATTATCATTCTTTCAAAAACGATATTCTTGCACTTAAAAAAATCCTTTCAATATGCATTTATTACTTCGATGTTGAAATATATAATTATAGAATGCTACTGATGGTTTTGATTTCTGTTCATTTTAATTATCTTCCCATTGTGGATAAAAACATTTGTATGAATTTCTTATGAAGAAACAAATGTCGTAAAATAATCAGAATATTAAGAATTAATATAAATTTCATTAAAAAATTAAGTGCATCACAAAAATTTATTATAATTATTTATTTATTGTTTGTGAATTTGCATCTTGCTGTCTTCCAAGATATGAATATTTTTATTTTAATTAATTGAAAAATAAAAAAACTGCAATGTTCTAACGTTTTGTATAAAAGCAAAAATTGATTTCTGTCCATATTTAATTGCAAACTTTACAGCTTAACAAAGCCAAAAATTCAACTTTTGGGATAGTTTAAGAATTATTTCTTGATATTTCTCGAATCGATTAAGGATTCGAGAAAAACTCCAGCCTACATTCACGACATTTTTGAAATTCATGTTTTTTGTAGAAAATATTCGTCAGAGATATTTCATTTTAAGATGTTTTATCTCAACAGTATAAAAGCAAATATAAAGCCCATGAAAACATATGAAATACCTCAAGCTTTCAACTCAAATTAAAATTAATGTTTTTTCAAAATAAAACTCGCCGGTATATGTCTTCCAAAATTGAAGTACAAAATAAAGCTTTACAACAAACCGAAAGAAAGTCAAGATAGATATAAAAAATCCGCTTCTTTAAAAATAAATTTCTCTTGAAATTTCCGTTTTATTTTAAATGGCTGAAGAGATAGAAACGAAAGACGAGCAGATTTAGAAGTATTCGATACTATAAGAAACAAGCCCACAAAACTAGACGTGAAATCCAATTTATTTGAAACAAATAAGCCTTACAACGAAATTGAAAAAGCATTAGCAGATAGGACTTTTTGCAAATCTTTTTATCAAATGCAAACACTCGACAAACAATTGAGTTAATGGTTTTAACACATGAATAAAATATTAAATAACGTGTTTCTTTAGACTTTAAATATACGACATAAACAGAGCTATTGGAATTTATTAAATAAAAATAGAGATTATCGGATACAGAACTTTTTTTTAAGAACATAGGTGAGTGTTTTGAATTTAATGATACAAAATCTCTTATTATAATTTTGGAAACAATAATTATCAAAACATGTAGAATTCTAGTATATCCTTATTTATCAATAAATTTGGAAAATTTATTGATATATAAAGATATACTAGCCGCCTTTGGCGACCAGCCGGTTCGCCAATCTTAATGTTCGTTAAAATTTTAATAATTAAATATTTTATGCAATTCCTACTTTAATAGCTTCTTCATCAAAATATTTTATAACTTCAAATTTTGATAGTCATATAATTCTCTCATAATATTATAAAGGCCTTCAGTCATAACGTAATATGTAACTCTCTAAGTTTCTGTTAGTTCCCGTAGAATTTATACTATAAATTAAAGTGGAAAGGATTAATCTGCAATTAATATAATATTTTTTACCGAAACAAAGTATTTTTTAGTAATATGATTACTGAAAACAGTCACTGAGCGTTTAAACTTTATGGGCACTAAAGAATATCTTTCCTAATTTATGTAATATTTCAAGAATTTGTCAACAAAATATTCTCAGATTCATTATGACCAGAACGATTAATTAACAATGTTTAATTTTAAATGCATCAAACACTAAGAAAATAAAACGAATCGCTTAAAATAATCGGTTGAAAACAGGTTAAAAAAAACTAAAAAAACGATGTACTTAAAACTATAAGTGTATACAAAAAATATGTAACTAACATAAATACAATTTAATTACAAAAACATGCAACTAACCTAAAAATAATTTAAATCATCCGTTGATAATGGTTGTCATGTCAACAATCAGAACACAATGCGCATGCGTGAATTTTCAACGCCAGTTACGGTAACGCAAATGAGTGAGTTTTTCTACGCCAGTTGGGGTAACGCTATGCAGATTAGAAATTTTTAATTTCCTTTATTCTGTTTTATTTTAATTCAAAAGTAATTTAGAAGAAATCTGAAAGATCGATTAATTAACAATGTTTAATTTTAAATGCATCAAACATTAAGAAAATAAATAGAATCGTTTCAAATAATCAGCCGAAAAATCTTAAGCCTAGCCTCATGACTGTTAGGGGGGGGGGAAACTGAAGCCGTACTCATTTAGAGGTGGGGAAAATGAAGAGTTTTTTGTCGGGAAAGTTAGTTTTTAATTAATAATTAAAATTCTAATTAAAAATTCAAAAAAGGGCTATCCCATCTTTTAAGTTAGATCAAACTGCACATGGTGTGCAAATTTGATTAAAATCGGTTAAGTAGTTTAGGAGTCCATCGCGGACAAACAACGTGACACGTAATTTATATATATTAAGATTAGAATTAAAAATTTACTATAGAGATCAGTAATTCGATGAAGATGTTTTTTTTTTCATAGAATAAATTATCAAAGTGAAGGCACTCTACCGGTACAGGAATTCTATGTATTTATATACCTTTATTGAACATGATTAGTTTCATGTTCAGGAAAATGAAGTCTGCAAATAGATTTTCACTCACATTTTGAGAATCATACTCATGAAATTTTGTGTAATTGTATATTTTCAATGACAACATACTATTTTAACATCTTCAGAGCTAAATATCAGTTAATCTATGAACTTAATAAAATTTTTTATTCCATATAAATGACGCCATCTTGTAGCAAACTTGAGAAAATATGTATTTCAAAAATCTATATTATTTATAATTATGACTTCTAAACTAATAATTAAAGGAAGGAAAGGATTAAACTAAAAATATATCTTTTTAATATATTAATCAATATGCGTTTAAGAAACTATCATTATTAAATATATTATTTATTAAAGACTTTTTACCACTTCGGATTAAGATTTTAGTAGAACTTGTATATCATTCCATTTTAAATTTATAAATTCTTAAATAGAGCGTTCTGTTTCAGATATAATTTGCATAGTTTAATGCAAAAAATATTCCTTTTTCTAGATTTCTTTTACATTGTGATATCTTAATACCCCACTTATGGGTAAGTGGGAAACTGTTGTACGCAAAGTTATTTTCATTCATTCTTCTGGGATATTCAATAGTAGAGTACATTTCACCCACACATAATTGCATTGCTTACCAACTGATTTTAAAACAGTCCCCGCTTTTGCGCAAGCGCAAGGATGGGTTTAATTCGGCAAAATATAGGTAAGTGGAATGATTAAGGAAGGGATGTTTACGTTTAACAATAAGGTAAATACCGGAAATGCGCACATTCTTCCACGTCTCACCCCTTAGTGAGATAAAAACGTCTAAACGTGGTCGTCTCAATGTACTGAAACGGGCAGTACATTATTCTATTAAATAATTCAGGATGCATTAATGTAATAGAATTGTTAGGGTACAAAAATTTGTTAGAAACTGGAACAGCAAGTATCGATTTTAATAGTAAAAGATAATAATAACGTTGTATTAAAATTCATTCATTGCATTAAAAAAAAAGAAAAATATTACTTTCAAAATCCGATTTTAAATTTATTTCCTGACAGTTTCTTGCCATTTTTTGGAGCAAAAAAAGCTTATTTATTTTCCTTTTAGTTATGAAACCTATAGTTAAATGAAACTAAAAAATTATTTTGCATTTTTTTCAATTATTTTGATAAATGTGTTATAAAGTTAATCTATCATTTATGAAAAAAAAACTTATTAGAATAATATCAAATTCGAATTCTGTATTCAATATTCTTTATGCATTATTCATAATGGAAAACAACTTTGATCAAATAAAAACAAACTTTATGCTAAAGGAATATAAAATAAAAAATACTAGACTACGTAGTGTAAATAACCTTTTTTTTTTTTTAAACCAACATTCACTAAAATATATATAAATTTTCTCGCTTTTATTGCAATTAAACTAAATATTAATTCCACTAGCTTAAAATATTTACTTAAGAAAATTTTGTTTTTTTTTTCTGAAAAAAAAATATCGTTTTCATTATCTCATGAACTTAATGTATGTCTGAAATATATCAAAAAGAGTTCTACATTCCGAAATGTATCCATATTGTCATTTATTATTGATAGGAAAGATTCTATTAAATTATAGAAAATTTGTTATAAAATAATAAATATAAAACTAATTGTCAAACTAATTAAATAAAAAATATAAAATATATGATCCGAACTAAATCCATTAAAAGGTTTTTATCCTAAAATTTCATCATTTCAGTATATTTTTAAAAAAGTAAAAATGTCATTTTGACTTACGCATTAAAATTATTTATCGAAAGGAACATTTCTGACACCAATTACAAGCTCCACATTTTTATAGATTTTGATAAAATACATATATAAACAATATTAAAGCTACTTTTGCGTCCAACGCATTTTAGAAATCGTTGAGCGATTCAAAAATTCATAATTATATTATACAACATTTAATATAATACGTAAAATAATTTAAAAAACAGCAAAAGATTATCAAGTATATATAAACATATATCGATATGTTTATAAAAATATATCTTAATATAATTTAAATAACTAAACTATTCAATAAAATAATATCGTCTCCTAAAAATATCGTATCATCTTTTGCCAAATGAAAACAGATATATATAAAATATATATTAAGAAAAAAATATATACAAGTGGATAAAATCGTATAATTACATAAAATATTGCTTATTTGAAAATTTACAAATAAACTCGTATAACTCTAAGAAATTTTAAATGCAACAAATTTTATGAATCCTCTTCTGCAAAATTTATAACATAAGGATTTTGAATAATATCTCTGAGAGCTCTAAATTTAGAATTCTTTGAATTCCTTTTGAGAATAGTAAATTTATGCACTACAGGGATATATTAAATCAAAATATTTCCTCTAAGAGCTTTTAAATCAAGAAAACGATATTGAAGAGAATATATATATATATATGAAAGCCTTTTTTCTTTTAACTCAATAGAAAAATAATGTTACTCAAGATATACATCTTTAACAACCGTAGTACAACTTGAAGCTTAGCAATAAGCTAACATAAATCAAAGATAACTGCATAGAACTCCAATTCTCTAAGGATAAATCGATCATGAAAGTTTCAAATTGTCTTAAGCTGCCAAAAAGATAAAAAGAAAACAGAGGCGTAAAATTCTCTGTTCAAGAAACAAAAGTACAAATAGCAGAGACAAAAGGTAATTTATTTGAAACAAATAAGCCTTACGACAGAAATCGAAAACATTAGCAGACGGTTTTTTTACAAAGGTTTTTATCAAATTTTAACACTCTTTGGAAGATAATAAAAATAGTAATATTCTGCGCATGATAGCTTCAAATGGAGAGTTTGTATTGAATTTAAATTTATTATACAGTATCTGAATTTTTTGTAAAATATTCTAAATTAGAAATTAAGTTTGCTGGCTGAGGAATAATTTGAGAAAAGGAAAGGCATTTTTTTCTTTATTTCAATGATACACAATTACTTGTTATTATTAAGTAATGAATAATTTAAAAGAAGGTGTCTAAAAATGGAATGTCTTTTACATTATCTATCGTTTCACACCATCAAAATTTCAAAAACAAAAAAAGTTTTTTTTTTCCATCATAGAAAAAAAAATGTTATTATATTCATGATGAAATTCGAAGAAAGATTACAGCATTTAATTCTGCTTTTTCTGATCATTTTTCAATGTATATGAAATGGTATTTCTAATGAAATAGTATTCATTAATTTTAAATTGTGTGAACAATTTTCTGGAAAAGTGTTTTTTTAATCTCTTGTGATGGAATGGAGATTATAATCCGTGCAATGGAAGCAACAGGACGTATGTTTTCGGGAAAATTTCTTTAATGATTGCATTTCACACTAAATAAACACAAAACACGAAGACAAGACAGGACATTAACGCGCGTACACCTTAACAGAACAGCATCTCATATCATTCCAATTACAATCGCAATGCACTATGGGATGCGTACCTAATCAGGCATCGCCATCTATTATCCAAAAGAGAAGAGTAATGCAACTGCTACACTAATAAATTTTCATCATGTGAGAACATGATGTTTTGGTTTGGAGTTTTTAAAGCCTAAAAATGCGTAGGTAGGGGTCATAAGAAGTTATCACCTGAAGAAGCACAAAGAAGAAAAAGGGAATCAACGCGAAACAGCGGGGTAAGGTATGGAAAGGTATATTGTATATTATTTTTAAAATTTCTAGCTTTAATTTTCGTAATTTCTTAAATTTTTCTTGTTCTTTTTCTTATTATTCTTAATTTTCTTTCTTCTCTTCTTCAACTTAAATTTTCAATTTTTCTACCAGGCAAAGAAAAATTTGGAGCTCGAATGATTTTGAAATAAGAGGTAAAAAAACATCGTTTGTCTAAAAGTTGATTATTGCGCAATAGAGTAGTCACGTGATCATACCTGTGACTACTGTGTGACGTATGTGTAATCTGATAACCACGTGATTGTTCAAACCAGTTTAAACTGGTTTTACACTAGGAAAAAAAAAATTCTGACCACAAGAAAAAAAAATTTAGGAATCCATTGATTTTGAGATAGACAAAAACTGTCGCTTTTCTAAAGGTTAATGATTGTGAAATATGAGTCATTTGAGAACACGTTTTTCTGTTGGATTAATACCACGTGACTTTAAAAAAATGTTCTCACATGATAACTCGAAATTTGCAATAGCATATTTTAATTTTTTTATTTAATTATTTTAATTTCCTTTCAAATACAGCATATAATTAAAAAAACATTTTAAAGCATTAACCCAGCTCCGATCTTCCATAAAAGATCCGGCATAGCCAATTACTAGGAGGTGGAATTTAGGATGAACAATGGGGCGACTATAAAACAGCTCGTTTGGATAGGAAAAGGTGAGATTTCAATAAATCGATTAGATTTGGCAGGTAAAGGCGTCCTGATTGACGTATTATCAAGTTAGTATCTTCATCGACTCTCTATCGAGCTGTGCAATAGTGATTTATTTTGGCTGAATCAAAGTTGGTTGATGAGAGAACTACAAAATCGCATTAAATTATAGTTTGAAACCTTGTGGCTTAACTTAATAATTTCAAATTTCACTCAGGATGAAAATGTCAGGAATTACGAAGCTCGTTATGTTCACAGGTGTATAATAAATTAGAATGTAACATTACTCTAATAATGCAGTTTCGTGTGTAAGTGACCTTGATCTTCGAACTTATATGAGAATAGCATCTATAAAGTGAGAAGTTTCAAGTAGAATAAGAGAATTATGTTTTTCAGAATTTTGAAAGATAAAATAAAATAATTGTTGCACTCTTTATATTCGTTGACTGCATTTTTATATCTGTTTCCATACTTTCATATCTTAAGTTATACCAAACAGTATAAACTTATATTTATACTTTTTGGTATAATATAAGAACGTATAGTATTTGTATAAAATTTCGTATAATACTTGGTAGCCATTCAAAGGAAATGAAGGTTTTTAAATTTCGATTATTGTTTTTAAACAAAAAATACTTTTGACAGGGTTTGTATAGAAAATTTTATTTATGACAAGCATCTAATTTTCAATATTAAAATTTTTAGTTGTATTACACTAACATCAAAAGAAAAAAAAATCAAAATTCAGAAATCAAGTAATCGTAGATCCGATCACACAGTTTAACGAAAAAAATCCATGTCTGTTTTCCAGTAATTTTATATAATGGTAGCTACTTTCCTTTGTTTTCTTTTTCAAGTACAGAATTTTATATTACAAAATTTAGAGATAGTAAAACTATCTGTAAATCATGTTAAAGAATTTCAGCAAGCAGCATTCAGCGCTAATGCATTTCAGCAGTTAGCGAAACACAAAGACAGCATTTGCAGAAATCAACAATACAGAAACATATTGCAAATCGTTATTAAACTAAAGACAACAACAAAATGACGATCCGAGAGAAGATAGATAATTTACTTCGTATTCAATTCTTTAAAAGAATTTTTCGCTCTTAGCCTACCTCTTAATGTATAGCATTTTCTGGAAGGATCTTCGAATCTCTGCTCCTATTAGAGTTATCACTAAAATCCTTGCATTTTCGAGTGACTTCATTTTTGTCATCAACAAAGTTGTCTTAAGCCACCAAATGGCTGCAAATGTTGGAGGTCACAGAAAAGGCATCTAACTCATATCCATTAATATATCAGTAAAACTTTCGTCTTATGAAACTAGCAAAGCAAAAGCTATACTAAGAAATTTTAATGATATTAAAAGAGATTTTTATACCAGTTTTTTCGCATCTATTTAATCTTTTCTAAATGTATAAAACACATAATTATACGCATTCTATTAAAAAATAATTTCCGTGACGTTAAACTTGTGCTGTTATACTAGATTCATTATAAAAAAATCATTAATCTAGATGTTAATGAAATTTTTATCAACAGTTTTAAATGTATGCCAAATATCAAATGAAGTTTTTCCCTCACCACCCCAAAGGTAAAGATATTTTTCATGGCTTGTGGAAGAATTATGAAAACCAAATGAATTCCATTGTATATGCATAAACGGCAAGAGTAGTTGCCATGGTTACATCCTCTCCCAATAAAGTCTTATCCCTCTCTTCACTCTCACTAGGGGACACTTCAGAAATGAGGATAAGAAGCTTCCGGTATAGTGGTTGGTTCTCGTTACCCTAGTGGGTACAGAGATGGTGGTGGTCAACTACCTCCTATCGATGACGGGACGTGCTTCCCACGGGGAGGGTTGTATCATGGCCGGTGATGGCCTTTAGGATTCAACCTTAGTTCCCACCAATGCTATCGCGGCGGTCCAGTCATTTAAATTTAAATAAATGCTTCTAGAGTAATAGTATGGTTATCCCTCTCACTGCATAAGATTCGGGATCTTGTGCAAAGTTGAGAAAACCTTACATGACATTGAAGAACATTAGTTACGCAATATAGATCATTGGCTTGAATCTAAAA
The DNA here is from genome assembly GCF_947563725.1 of Argiope bruennichi. Lineage (NCBI taxonomy): Eukaryota > Metazoa > Arthropoda > Arachnida > Araneae > Araneidae > Argiope > Argiope bruennichi. Next base: position 45,007,025 of record NC_079160.1, read on the forward strand.
GTTTTACTCAATCTACCGAAAGAATATGGTTTTTTGACACTTGCCGAGTTTAATCAAAAATTTTACGGGGATATCTTGTAGATACAAGATGATGTACAAAATTTTATTGATTTAAATCATTGAGTTAATGATTTATTGTGTTTACCCGAATTCGAAAGAACAGACCTACTGACGGTCAACTCTGACTAATTTAGTTCCAAATTTGATAATAATTTACATTTTGGATGCTAAGCTTGAGTGCCATATTTTATTTATCCACCTTTTTACATTTTGAGGCCATATATTTTAATTGTATTTGAACAGCAAGACATATAGAACTTCCTTTAAATGGATTTAGTTCAAAATTCAATCAACACATTTTTAACACATACAAAAAGGTTTTTTATGCTTTATTTCATGATAAGAAATAACTTTATGCCTAGTAACACGACAGCACTCCGTTCAAGCATTATTATTTATTTCTTATATTAAATTAACTGAGACTTTAAAAAATTCATCTGCTCAAGCTGGAATGCAAAGGCAGATTACTTTACATCTAAGCTACTATCTGTAAATATAAATTGTTGATATTAGAAACAGTCCAAATTAGGGGTTGAAAAATCACTTTTCGGCCTCTAATTTCTACTATATTGCAATTATCGAAAAAATAAGGGAATACAAAAGTTGTTCACCTTAATTTATCTAATTGGATTTATTTTTCCTCGTCAATATTTAGAAAGTTATAGCAAATTAAAAATTTCAATCCCCCACCATTTCCACCCCCTTTGAGCTAGATGGGCCATTTAAGAATGCATCTGAGATTTTTACGTTTCTAAAAATTATCCAGTTAAAATCCAAACAAAATTACTCTAGCTGTCTTGTTTACAAGATAACATGGGCAAAGGGTTATACGCATATTATATAAACTTTTGAACGAGGGGTGGTTTTGGCTTGTAGGGACCATGATCGGCGAAGAACTGCAGAGATTTTCTCGAAGTCTTGTCATGAGAGTCACTGCAGTACTTCCAGTAGGAATCTACCTAAAACATTTATCTACCATGTAATATGTATATTTTTAAATTTCTACCAAAGAAAGTTGGTGATCTATAATGATTTGATTTCATGTTAAGTCTGAAAAGATACATAAGAGTTAGAAGAAAAAGTAATATTGGCGGAGAAAAATGAAGTATTGATTTTGACTTTCTTCAACAAGTAATAGTGACTGAAAAGATAAGGAAAGAAACCTATCTCGAATCAACCGTCCGTGGTTGATTTTTCAACCAGGACGTAAACTTTGATTGATAACATTGAAGATGTCAAAATGATATCTGATTGTTCGTATATCAGCGAGTATGATGGAATTGATGACGGTGATATGATAGATTTAAGGAACACCAGTTTCGATAAATCAAAAGCTTGTTTTGATGATGAATGACCCTTTCCATTTTTGTGAGTTCAGATTAAAATTATATTCTCAGGCCCTGTCGACGAAGTAGATGATAGGAAAGAACATTTTTTTTCTTTGAAGTAAATGTCATAGAAAAGTGATTTGAAAAGTGTGTTGAATATTTATTTAAAAGGAAGCTCTATTTTCCACTACTAAATTGAATTATTAATCTTTTTTTATAAATTACAATGTAGAATTTTAGCTAAAATTTTATTCTAATGTCTCGGAATTTCCAATCGATTCCCAAATTTTCTATAGAAGGTTGTAAATAAAAGATTTATAAGGTACTCCAAAATAAAGGTATTTGATAGCTATGATCGTTTATATGCGATATTCCATGAAATGTTAGATACATTTAATTAAAAAAGTAAAAAAGATAACAGTCATTTTGATAATTGGAAACAGACAATAAAACTCAGTTTGAGGCAACAGCAGTAGTTCCCAACATTTCAAATTTAATGAATGAATTTTCTCATTAAATGAATGTCTTATTATGAGCAGAAGAGGAAATAAGTGTTACCAAATATTCCATAGTCTCTTGAAATATGCTGAGATATTTAAGAAGGCTTCCATAAGTGAGGTTTAATAATTAATAAAAAATATAAATGCTTAATGGATCTCACAAAATGATTATTCATTCAAAGTATTATAAAAAATGTCCCTAATATATTGACATCGTTTGAATTGAAATCAACATACTTTCGAATATAAGCGTTATCTTCACCCGCCCGCATAAAGTTTTTATTTATGACAATAAATCAAAAAGTAAATGTTCTTTTGCAATTTCTCTTTCCAGGATTTGGTAACATTGTTAGTATCCTGCACTGAATTAGGATAGTCGGCAACACTACTACGCAACGTGTCACGTTTATTCTCGCGTTAGTCGTTGGAGTGTCGCAGACCGTTAAATACGGCAACTCCAATGTTGTTCTGCATCAAGGAGGTTTGGTTTGGTTTGGTTTTGTGTGGCTTACTGGCGCAAGAGCTATATTTGGCTATACTGCGCCAACTGCACCAAAGAGGCAGTGATTCGCTTTTTATTGGCGGAAGTTGTTAAACCTGCGGAAATTATCCGTCGAATGCAAGCGCAGGATGGTGACAGTTGTTTATCGGGAAGCAAGACCTATGAATGGGAAAGAACTTCATGTGGCGACGAAAGATCGGGCAGATCATCGACGTCAACCACAGCGGACAATTTGAAAGTCGCTGAGAATATGGTGATGGAAAACAGACTAAACTAGAATAAACTGAAAATTGCAATCAGATCCAAACGTCATGAAAAACTGCGAAAAAAGTGCAGTAAAATAATATTCGGCCACATTCTGCCCAATGATCGGCCAAAATAATAAAGGAACTGGGATTAGAAAAGCTGGTTTCGTATTGTTTTCATTATCTAATACTGAAATGCATGACTTAAAGAAGGAAAAAAAATTCGAATCATCACCTATCGTTCGAACAAAATAATACGATTAAATTAATACACTTTATTTTATTAGTATTTTCATGATCTTAATAAAAGCTTATGATAAATTTATCGTAAAAAGATTAATGTAAAAAATAAAGCGAATGAATATGAATGCCACAAAATTAATGTATTCAAAAAATTATTATTATTATTAATATTTTTACAAATTCCATAAATTCTCAAAAATATTTTAACATATATCAAATATACAGTGTGATAAAAATCACCTTTTGAAAATGCCGAGAACCTTTTTCACAATAACCAAAATTTATTATTATCATTATTTTGCTGAGACATTTTGAGATTAATAAGGAACAGAATTTCTATATTTTTTTTGTCAAGTATATGAATTATTTCTTGCTCTTAGAACAGAAAGAAAGCTCTAAAAAAGTTCTTATGCAGCTATGAAATGAAAGAAGATATACCGAAATATAGATAGGGATTTGCTGTTGGCAATATTAAATCCGTAGGAGTTAGAAATTGCATGTTTCATATCAACGTTAAAATCTAAAAACAAATTAAAAAGATTTTGCTCTCAAAAAAGTTTTGACGAATCACATCTTCCACAATTTCAGTAAGAAATGAAGCTTTGCAATAAGCCAAGAAAATAAAGATAACCTTACAAAATCTCTTCGCAGAAGATAAATTGATCTCCAAGTGTTCAATTTATCTATATCTGTCATAAAGATAAAAGTAAGAAAATGTAGAGACTATCAAATGTACTAAAAGAAGACACAAACTGTAGTTTATTTGAAATAAATAAGCCTTACGACAGAAAAGGCCTAGCAAAGGATTTTTCACAAAATTTTATAACAAACATCCATAAATAATCAAAAGATGGGGATTTTGGCTCCATAATGACTTAAAAAAATTTTTCTATAAGAATGTAATAAAGACTAAAATAATAAGAATATAAGAATAATTTATAATAATAATAATTTATTTAATAAGAAATTTAAAAAAAATATAGTAACTGCAATTTACTAAAGAAACACAGTGTCATTATACAGGGTTAGCAAGTAATAAGTTACCCACTTCAGAGGGCTCTAAAAGACGTTCTATTGGTCCTAATGAGAAAATTTGAATTACAAATTGAGATGCGCTTTACATTTATTAAATAAAAAAATTAGTACAAAAATTCCCCGTTAGGTGGCGTTGTAATACACATAAAACATTTAATATAGTTTATAATTGTTAATAGAAAATTAAATTAAAATTACTCAATATGTCCTCCATTTTCAACAATATGCTCTAATCGGAGAATTATTTTCTATAGATGACCAGAGAGAGTCTGTCGGAGTATTAAGAATTTGGTGCCGAATGTTGTCCTTCAGATCTGGTAGAGATGATGGCTTTTGACGGTAGATAGTGTGCTTCAAATAACACCACAACCAAAATTCGCAAAGGGTGATGTCCAGAGAGCGAGGAAGTCATGCTATTGGGAAATGCGGCTAATAACTCGTGCTGCTGTGAAATGCTGTATTGACAATCGCTTTACACGACGATCAATATGAGGTGGTGCACCATCCTGCATGAGAATGATGTTGTGAAGGCATCTTCGCTGTAGAAGAGTTGGGATTACAAAATCCGTCAGCATATCATGGTACCGTTGTCCAGTGACGGAACAGGTTTGGATTCCATTTGAAGTTATCTCTTCAAAGAAATACTGTCCAAAGTTAAAGCCAACTGTAAAACCACACCATATTGTCACTCTTTCAAGGTGAAAGGATTGTTCCGGGATAACGTGAGGGTTTTCCTCTGCCCAAATTCGACATTTGTGGGTGTTAACTTGTCCATTCAGGCAAAAGTGGGCCTCATCACTCCACAGAATGTTCCATGGCCAAGTTGTGTCAAGCACCATTCGAGCAAGGAACTGAAGTGCAAACGTTTTACGGACCTCTGAATCCCCGTCCTACAATAGATGCACAGATTTGATTTTGCATGGATTAAAATGCAAACTCTGCCCCGTACGATTTTTTTTAAAAAAATTGAATACGGCGTATCCAAAACACGGGAAACAATTTGCACACTCACACTACTATGCGGCGACTGGCTGCTGGCTTCAACCAGCGCGGTCGCAACATTTTCGACCCTGAAAGATTTTTTTTTCCGTCTTCTACTGGAAGAATGCCAAGTTACTCAGCTTTTTCAAATTTCTGCATCATCTTACGTAGGGCACCTGGAGACATTGAACCTCTTCGTATCTGCTTCATATGACGAAATTCATTTAGAGCTGCAACGGTGTTTTGTTGGTTCTGGTAGAACAGTTTCACCAGTAGCGCTTTTTCTTGAAGCGTAGGCATGACGAATATAGAAGAAACCAATGTCCATGCAGAATCCGCCTTCTTTTTATCCAAAGAAAAACGAAAATAGACTTGCTCTGTAACGCAAGTTATGTTTCACATTTCACGCAAATAAATGCGATTTGTGTTACAGAGTCATCTATTGGTGAATTTTTGTACTAAATGTTTTTAATTAATAAACGTAAAGCAGATCATCTAAATAATCTGTAATTCAAATTTTATCTTATTTTTGCCAATAGAACGCATTTTAGAGCCATCTCAAGTGGGTAACTTATTTCTTGATAACCCTGTATATGGAACATTTTATTTTATGTTTGTTTTTATTTTATTTTAATGATACAAAAATCTGCCCTATCACTATATATGGTATAAGTCTTGAATAGTTTCTGGAGAACATGATATGTTATAATCATAACGCTTTTTATTTTTCAAAAATAACAATTTTACAATTTTTTTTATTGTTAGCAACAATTGTACTTAATTTTATCGAGCCTCTTTCAGTCTATATATAAAACGCTAACATCCGTGGCAGAGAAATCGAGCTTATTACTAACTGTCGAATGGCATCATTATGTAAACAAAACATCATACGAATTTCAGACTGAATGAATACATTGCACATACAAATTCAGTGAACATTTTTACAGCTGTACTGGATCAAACGCTTCGCTTAGCTAATTAATGGAACTGCAAAATATTATTAAAAGTATCCTGAAGATAATTCGCCAAGTCGCCAAAGAGGACATCTAATCAGAGGAAAGAAGATATAAAAGAAATCAAGAAATAGGCTTAAAACAAAACGTTCAATCAAGTGCAAAAGTAGGCTTAACCGTTGTCAGATAAGTAATTGTGGTAAGATAAAATTAATATACGGTTTCTCGCCAAGCATATTAAAATCATGCCAATTGTTCAAAAACTGTCGGAAAGTCTGCAATCCTGAGTGTATATCAGAAACATTAACAAACAGTTTTTAAAGTTGAAATGAAAATTGCCAAGATTATATTTGGAGAAAAATTGTTCCCAAAATCTTTCACTTTTGGCATCCATAAATTAATCTTGTCCAACTGTAATTGCTATGATTTTCCTGCAGAAATTAATACTCAAACAATTATCATAAAAAGTACTTTTTGTTTTATCTTAAGACTAAAAAAATTACCTTTTTAATGACATAAATTAAAAATTGTACGATGAAAAATTGTTAACCATACAAGCTTTATAAATTGCAGTAAACTGCTTTAATTGATTCAATGTGTTTTTGTCTTATTAAATTGAACGGAGAAATGTTATTTTTTAATGAAATACATGCCATATTGATAATCTGATAGCCTAGTAAAAAATAATTGTGCTAATTTTTATAAATGTATTTTTAATAAAAGTGTTAATTTTTTTGTCTTGATATGGCAGATATTCTACATCTGTTTAGAATATACACAAAAAAAATATTAAAAAAACAATTAAAAACATGGAGAATGATTTTTTTAACGTGAATAAACATTATAACTTTTTTACATATTTCGAAAATTTAATGAAAAAAAAACAATCGATGATTTCTCTCAAGATGATTATCAAAAACTGAAACAACGAACTGCAACATACTAAATTCTAAACGAGTCTGCTTTCCACCATAAAAAAAGTTATTGGCGATATCCAAAAACTTTAACGACAGCAAAACAAACTATTTTACCAATCTTCGCCGTCAAAGCATAATTCATGGTGAAACTCATTCCATCATGGCTATTTATAGAAGATATCCCATTTTTTACAGCAGCAAAATGAATGTCCAGATAGAGAACAACTCGAGTCAACATTTTTCCGCCGAGTAGTTTCATAATATTGGCAACGGCTGTGTTATAGCCCCTCCATTTAACAGCGTCGGCCGTTCCAATTTATGCTTCAGATAAAACGCGGCTTGTAATTGGAAGGGAAAATTTTTAAGCATTGGTAAGTTCCGAATATTCATAAGAGTTTTGGAAACAGAGGAGAATAGCAGGGTTAGTTGAGGAAGGACTGTGAAGTTGTTAACTTGGATAGCATCGCAAGATATTTTGATGAATCAATAAATTGGTATTTCAGTGTCTCTTGATTGATGTGTCCTGATAAAGTTATTATTTTTGTCACAAATCTTTCATGTGTTTCGTTGCAATTTTTTCTAGTTTATTGAACCATTGTTTTGTTAAAGAAGGAAAAAAAGGTGCCAAACTAAATTTATTTTGCTTGTATCTTCTTGCATTTCAAGATTTCAAAATCGCTGCTGTGTTTTTGGATGAATGGTAGGAATTCAAACTCTCGAGGATATCATTAGATGGAATTTTCATTTTGAAAAAGTTGAAATTTCTTGTTCGGTATTCTTCATACAATTTCTTATTATTTTGTTAAAAGTATCTGAACTACAATTGAACTTAACGTTAAATGAATATTTGTGTCTTTGTGTTATAATTGAAGTTGTAATTAGTAAACAAAAATAAATTTTACATAAAATACATTCATAACCCAATTAAATTCAAATATTCAAATCAATATGTCAAAGTTTTTAATCATAATTCGAAAAAAAGTTAGGAATTTCCGACAATCTTATTATTGAAAAGAAATTCGAGGACATTTTGATGGCAATCGAATTAAAAACAAACAACCAAAGCACTGTTCAGAATTTCAAGCTTTTTTCCCCTATAACTTCAAAAATAAATTAATATAATTTAAAATACAGTCCTTTCCCCTAAAAATATTTAGCTTTTTTTTTTCATTTTTTAATTTGTTTAGTGTTTGAATTCCAGAACTTTTTAATCATTAGTGTTCTTTGAAATATTTTAGATTGATTATAAACACAAAATTAAAATATCTAATAACTTATTTGCATTTTATTACTTACAACTATAATTTTTTATATTGTTTATCTTGAAATACATTCTGTAACTGGACATATTTAGCTGTGTGCATTTTTAAACAAACGATTAATTTTGCTGATATATATTCATTCATTAGAAATTAAAATTATTTCATCAAAAAATATCCTAATCCCTCCAAAAATAAATTTAAAATCACAAATATGTAACAATGTACTTCTTTAAAGAACAGCAGCTATTCTAAAACAAATAAGAAACAAGCTTTCGGTCACTTTATTTCCACCGACATCATTAATTTAGATTTTCGTTTATCATGTGGGTGACAACCTCCCCACAAGAGATTACCATTTCATTCGTTCATTCTATTCTATCTAAATTATTTTCAGTTTTAAAGATTAGAATAGAGTCAAAAATATTCCCAGGAGTTACCGAAAGATTATAGCTTTCCAAAATATAATGTCCTTCCTGGGACTATCAACCAATCAACCGAAACTCCATTAATGAACATTTAATTTCTCCACAGGATTTAGCCTACTTAAAAGAGTATTTACCTCTAAGTTATTAAATAATTAATTCATTAGCTAATATTGGAATTTCTTTTTAATTATGCATACTTACGAATAATATAGTTGCTCGATTTTATTGAATAAATATTAATAAATATGCAATTACTTTGAATCTAAAGGTTATTTAATTTACGTCGTTGTTTAATATTCGTGGCATTTACTGGGTTAATATTTGTATATCATCCCAATATATAATGGTATTTCCATTTCAAAACAGCTTTTAATTTCCTTGCATAGAAGTAACATTTATGAAAACGATTCGATAAAATTAAAATGTTTATAAAAGTTATCATTATTCCTTAGGTTTTACAATCTTTTTTAAAGGAAATTTAAATTGAAGCAACAGTATTTTATTTTCAAAATATAAAACTATAAAATTTAATAAATATCATTGTTACAATGCATATTTTTCGAAATAATGATGCAAACATTGTGTTTGTAGATTTGTCTTCAATTTTCATTAATAAATTGTGAACTTTCTGTATATTGCATCTGAATTTTGCATATTGCATTCAATTCTGTATATTTTCTATATATACAAATGCTATTGATGAATATGTGGGGTAAGAAGTCCAACGGTCTCGATTGCGGATAATGGCACTTTATTCTTCAAGAAAAAACGAAACACAGACAGAAAACCATCGCCGAAGGAACCACATAAAGTCAGCATCAGAAATCTAAGAAGTGAGATAACTTCCGAAGGGCTGATATTGTTGCAGAATTCGTGTGCTAGATGCAGGTCGAAGGTTGATAATACAGTAAATTATGCAAAATAATATTTTTGTTCTACGAAAACTCCAAAAAATGCGAAACTCTGATGACAAAAGCAGCCAAGATGAACACGAAGACCAACACCTGTTCTTTGCACTTGCATAACAACATAAGCAATGAGCAGATTACTCATTAGAAAACAGCTCATTACAAACAACTAGAGAACTCTTCTGTCACCAATATTCGAAGGAGAGAATTCACTTCTCATGTAAGCTCTTCACTTTTTAAAGTCTCCCAACAAAGTTCTAATTTTCTAAAAAGATTTCCAGATATCAGTTTCTAATACAGGTATTTCCATAATTCTTGTATCTTACAGAACCTTCATTTTTGTTGCCAAATGCTTCGCTAATGCACCAAAGGGTAACCAAACTTTTCGTCAAGGTCTAATGTAACTAACCCGACGTACATTAAGAATATTCTCTTTCAGCAATGATACTAACACTTTTTTTCAGCAATGATACTAACACTCTCTTTCAGTAATGATACTAACACTCTCTTTCAGTAATGATACTAACACTCTCTTTCAGTAATGATACTAACACTCTCTTTCAGTAATGATACTAACACTCTTTCTGTAATGATATTAACACTCTTTCTGTAATGATATTAACACTCTTTCAGTAATGATATTAACACTCTTTCAGTAATGATACTAACATTTAAAGAAAGCAGTATTCGTAAAATTTCGCTCTTTTGCTTATCTAAATAACTTTGGCTTTTACTGTATATCAAAATACGAAAATAAAAGTAATTCTATAAAAGCATATCTTCAATCTCATTTTGGAAAACACTTCCAAATATCATTCACCTGGGAGCACTACAACTCCTTATATGCCATGCACATATTTTTTTTTAAATTCCTATATTCGCTTTTACACAAAAAATATTTCGACAAAAAAAATTATTTATTAAAAGAATGGCATTCTTTCAGTTTTAAAAATACTTCAACGTTTTTTGCTGCATTGCTTAAAAATAATGGAATAAAAAAATGCCACGAAATGAAATTCCATCTTTTAAATAAATTATCTCCACTTCGTATATCAAACATTTCTATCATAAATTATTACCAAACTCTATTCCTTTACAGTTCATTGCATTTTACAGTAACTAACATAAAAATTCCACATAAGCAATATTGAAAAGGGAATGTTTTTTTTTTTTTTTTTTGAAAAATAATGTATTTATAAATAGCAAACGTGTGCTTTTAAATGCCATATTCGAATAAAACAAAAATCTACCGTAATGAAATATGTTAAGGAAAAAAATGTAGAGCACGTTTCGCTGTATTTTCCACTCCAATACCCAATTTAAAAATTTTAAGAATGGTCTATTCATCATGTTTTTCGAAGCTATACATGATTTATGAGCAGAAATACGAAAGGATATATGCTTGAATATTTTATTTATGAATAACAGCTAAAAATTCCTTCTGTAACAGATAAAATCTTTTTCTACACAAGGAAAAATATTATTTCTTTCTTATGTAGAAAGCATAGCATTAAAATAAATATGAATTTTTCGTTCTTAACTATATGAATTATATCTTTCGGTTTGCAAGAAGCAATACATAATAATTTAGCAGCTGATATATTTTTCTAGATAAAAAACTAGTTTGGTTTATTTAATTTAAAGATAGAAACGCAGATAAGATCTCTTGAGATAAAATACAATTTTTTTGAAAGATTGTTTTGCATGTCTTCTGATACTTTCTAATTATATGTCAAATCTCAAAATGTTAAATAAAAGCGAAAACATCTAGCAATATTTAAAATACAAATTTTTTTCTCTGGTTTTAACAAATAAAAGTGATTAGTTTCTGAAACAAATATTCAACTGTGGACAAGTAGTTGAAATATCATTAGTTTCACTGTCTTTACTTTTTCGCATATGTAGTATAGAGACAGTTATAATAATCGTTAAAAAATTCGAATTCTATATTTTGATGAATCTCCACTTTTTAGACCATCCCGAGTTCGAAAGACACATTTTTGGAAAATGCCCGTCTATCTGTGAGAAAGATGACTCAGCCACGATTTGAGCTAGACGGATGAAATTTGGTATATGGTCTTTATACCAACTTTGTAGATTTCTAATTAATGTTGTGCAAAATCTATTTAGAGGAATTTCGTCTGTCCAGCTGTTCGAATATAAGTTAATAAGATAGTAACAAAACAAAAAGAGCTAGACGGGTAAAATTTGCACACGTATTATCTATAAATTTTTGAACCAAATCCACAGAGGGGCGGCTGACCGTTCTATAGATCTGTACTTTCAGAAGCATATACACGCGATAACTCAAAAACGCTATAAGTTAAATATATTAAATTTGGTATGGTATTACTCAACCTTCGGTTCTTCGGTAGAATCTGGTTTCGAACTTAAAATTCTCCTATCCAAACAAAGCCCAACCCTTACTACCGGATCCCATGGCCTACATCAAGCTAATATGTGCTATTACATTTGTAAAAGTCGCAAATTCTATAAACATACGCTATTGATAACGACGTTCTTCGATTTAGGTGCTAATATTAATTAAATATACAATTTAATAAAATCGGCTGATTCTACAAGGATATGCTAATGTCAAGTACACAACTTTAAAAAAGGTTTTGTTTTTATATAAAAGTGGGTTGCATAAATTCCTATATACCATTAATTTCAAGTATCTATATCCTTTTGATGAAAAAAAGATCCTCATTGAGTTCATGCAACTACGAGTAGAACATTTTGAAAATCATTGACATAAAATGGATTTAATTGAATTTGAATTTATATTTAATCGCCATTAAGCAAGAAAATGCTCGCCTAAGATAACAAAACATGTCATTGTTCCTGTTATTTTTTCACATTAGCTCAATCATTTCTTGAGCATTAGTGCCTTCTTTTTAATTATTTCTTTCGTATAAAATAAGTCCCATCCATCAATACTTTTTTTTGGTACAGTTATTGGAATTTCTCAAGCAATTCTAAGTTTAGTGTAGGAAAATGGGCATAAGAGAAACATGCGATTACACTTTTTACTGGCAATCCATCGTAAATGTCACTTTTAGTTTAAGTGCAATGATTATTGTCGAGTGCAATTGCTTGTTTAAAAAAGGATCAATATCTCTGAACACTTTAATTCTGTACGGGAATACATTGTATATAATTAATTAATTGATAACTTGTTCGGCACAATATTTTATAACATTGTTGGAAGAAACATAGCTCAGAAACGCTGTTGCGAATAAAAAAAATGATTTATTTTCCCAGTTCTGTTTTTCTAATACCTTACATTCAAAATTTGGTTTTCCAGCAGTTATTCCAATAAAAACAACTTTTTTATAAATTAAAAAAAACACACAAAAATAAGATTTAAGAGCTTAAATAACATTTCAGAAAAATATAAATAAAGTAAATTTATTTAGTTAATTATGTTATGAAATATTTCAGAAAAATGTAAATAAAGTAAATTTAATTAGTTGATTCTGTTATGATTTTAAATCAAAATTGAAAGTTAAAATAAATTAATTTTTAAGTTTAAGATTAAAACCTGAAATATTTTTTTAAATGTTATGTAATGAAAACACCATTTCAGAAATAGTGATAATTATTTTTTTAGTCTATAAACATAATATGTAATTTTCTTAATTTGTAGAACTATTTTGTATATACTACGTTTACAAAGTAAATTATTAATTAATGCTATTGCTTAAATGTAGTTTTCTTTTATCATACATATGAACATTTTTAAAAGATAAAATCAGTATTTTTCCTGATATATCTGTAAAAAGCCACACAAAAAATTTCTAAAGTAATATTCTACTTAATTAACAAAATAAATGTTTACGAAAATTCATATTGATACATGATATCCAACAGTCACTATTGAAATGATTAAATAAATTTCTCACAGTAAATTTTAATTAATATTGAAGTAGTATCTTTTTAATTTTTATATAATTTTGAATGTTATTAAATAATTTTCATGCATTAAAAATATTATTTGCTTGTTGGTCATAAAATGCTGGATAAAAATGTATTATATTTAGATAAAAAGATATCGTTTTCAAAAAAAAAAAAATTATCGTTTTTCAGTTGTATATATGTTAACTCTTTGGAGAATTTAGCAGTATCTTATAAAATATTTGTAGTCAAATATAAATTTATAAAAAAAGGTAATATAATAATTAAATAACACACTCGAAAGATATATTAGTGTTGATGACATTTTGAAATATGAATAATTAAGTTTCCACATAATCATTTAATATGTTGTTTATTTAAGAAATATCGTCTTTGGCGATTGTTAGTTCACCGTAAATATTGGTTTATTTGATTCCAATTAAATATCTTGTGTGTGACCTGATTTTCCCGATTCCTTCAAAAAATTATGTTCGTAATGTGTTATTTTAATGATAGATAATAAACAAAATATTCGTAACTTTCAATAATAGAAGGAAATGAAGGGAATAAATATTTGATAAAACAAAGAGGAGGATTTAAATTCCATTTCATCAATTAAATGCGCTGCAAATTATGCAAAAAATCGTATTTTAAAAAAATTATTTATCAAAATCAATAATGGAATTTACGTAAATTCCATTGCTGATTTTGAAGAATTTACATAAATAAAACTAGTATCGATAAAAAATTTATTTATATAATAATGTAGAAATTAGATTTTTGTACTACTATTCTTAAGAATTATCACGCGAAAATATCAAATTTCGCTTAATGTTTAGTTAATTAAAATTTCAAAAGAAAATGTTTTGACGTTTACATTTCTATCCTCCGAATTATATATCTACCAAATTTGGGTAGCGCTAAGTCAAACTGATTGTCTTACAGAGCACCAACACATACTCCAATAGCAATAGTGACAATTGCTATATCTTACGATGGTTTTAAACCAATTTTGATTACTATTATTGGAAAATAAGGATATATTTTCCAAACAATAATAATCAAAATTGGATTTTTGTGTGAAATCGAGGAATTTCTAGGAAACTGGCACATATGAAAAGAAGAAATTAATAATATAATCATCTGTTTGCTCTGAAACTGAATAAATAAAATTCATGGCTATTGCTTTGGGAAAATGCGTTTTTGAACACTTATGAAATAAGATATTTCGAACAAAATAAATATACTCATACCAAAAAACAAAATGTTATGTATTTCTATATTATTATTACAATAGAAAAAGATTTCTTGAAAATATATTTCATACTCAAAATCTTTTAAATTCAATCTTATTAAGCATGGGATGGATATAAATATTTAACCGTAACAGCAAGTCTCTCAAGTTGGTATACAAAAAATTTGTAATACCAAAAATTTGTAATCACAGAAAAAGCGCGAAATTACGAAAATATTTTAGTAATTATTTTTTCGATCTTAAAATACTAAATCTTATATAATTTTTAAATTTTATTTATAAATGCCTCCTATGAATATACAAAACAAAGGCAAAAAAAATTTTCCAATTATATTTAAATTAGAAAAGAACATATTTTGCCTTTTTTTTAATCATTTTATTGGATAATAAAGATTTTTTTTGTGTGTAGATTTTGTTTCTAAATAGAACATTATGAAGTCGGATTTTCAGCATTTCAGGTAAACTGTTCTTTTTATGGAAAGAAATAAGCAATCTTAAGAAAATATGATATGATGAATATAAAGCACAAAAATATAAGATAGGGTAATTATGAATTTATAAATGACTAAATTAAAAATTATATCAAGTTGAATTATATCAGTTGAAAAATGTAATTATAACAAATTTTTCGTTGTCTGTAAAAAAAAAAATCTGTAACACTATATTTTGTTATTTGTAAATATAAAGTTATCATTTTAACAGTTAGACATTATCTAAATGTTTGATAATTTTGCTCTAATTAATTTTTTTAAAAAGTATCCGATTTTGTAAAATATAATATAGCTGAAATATACGGAAAAAAACTGTTTTCTACATATTTTTGTAAAAATTGCTTATTGTTCAGAAAAAGTTAAATAAAAAATAAAACGCCAATAATAGTTAAATAAAAAATAAGAATTAATAAAAGTTAAAATAAATAATCAAGTTAAATAATATTTGAAAAGTTAAAATAAATAATAAGCAAATAATATTGGAAAAGTTTAACAAAATAAATAATACAGAGTTAAAAGAAATAATATAAATATATATGCAATTATATTAAAAAGAAATGGTTAAAGAATTATAAAAAAATTTTAGGAAGAATAAAATATTAATCATAAAATTTCGATCTTTACAAAATAAATCGTTTTCATTCTAACCTTACTCGATATATCAAAAAGAAATAATTTATTCTGTTGAATAATTCATTTCATAAAAATTTACTACCAACTTTCACAGAAACTCAAAATGTCGTTTTCATTGCAACTTAAAGAATGAGCTTAAGAATATTCCGTATCCGGTACGTATCAAGAATCCTTATTTATGGTTCTTCAAACAAAGAAAACAGCATCCTACGAAAAGCTCTTAATCGAAAAGAATTACATTTAAGTTGTGATATAAAAGTTGTTGTTATGCTGTTGTTGATGATAAATCTACACACTTCAGGGATTATATAAGATCTAGATATTTCATTTCAACTCTCTAAAATAAAAAAATAAAATAAAAAAAGAACAGAAACCAATAAAACATTTCAAATGTTCTTTAGTTCTAACTCGAGATAAAAATAATGCCAACCCCTATAGAAAGTTAACTGATATACATCTTCAACAACCATATTACAAAATAAAACGTCGCAGGAAACCAAAACAAATCAAAGATAACTGCATAAAACTCCATTTCACTGAAACTAAATTGTTCTTGATGTTTCCAATTTGTCTTAAGCTTCTGTAGAGATAAAAGTAGGAAAATGTAGAGACTTAAAAGTCTATGATATTATAAGAAGTAAACGTACAGAAGACATAAAATATAATTTACTTGGAACAGATAACCCTTACGATGGAAGTGGAAAACATTAGCAGACGTTTTTTCGAAAATCCTTGAATCGACTACATACATCTGACGTATAAAAAGAAACAGGTTTGGGAAGTGTATGAGGTTTATAAAATAAAGATCGTTTTTTAGGGGGGGATTTAAATATAATAAAATACAGAGAAAATAGACACGCTAATTCAGTCGATAAGATATGGAATGTTTTAATAATATATATATTGCTGTTTTACATTTTTTGTGTAACAAAATTGGCTAGTATTCAATGCAAATTAATAATTTTTGCATAAATGCTTAAGTTATGGCTATTTATTTTGTTGTTCATGTATTGTAATGTCATAATGTTTTATATCACCATATCTATGCTAATTGGAAAATAATTTTAAAATGATATTGTTGATATCATTGGCGATTTATTTGGTGATTGATCAAAAATCGTACATGTGTTTCAGACGCACTTTTTCCAACTGATTGAAACAAATATTTGAACCGAAATCACACTTGTAGAAACAAAACACCATGCCTAATTTGATATATTTAAACAAGTCCGTTTTTTGGGTTGCCGCGTTTATATGTTACACGTGGAGCCGGGATAGCGTGGTTGGTAGGGCGTTGGATTCGCGTCCCGGGGGTTGCGAGTCCGAACCCCGCAGGCTGAAAATTCCCCGCGTGTGTGGTGGCTGGCACGCGTTTAAATCTGTCGTTTTCACAAAGTCCTCCATGTCGAGAGTAATACCAGTGGGGGGGGGGGGGGTACTGGATCAGGGATGATCGTTCTCTCATTCGGGTCTAAATTACGATCTGTGGTTGTGTGAATGAAGTCCGCACCGTAAAGAGGATTTTGACGTGTGTCGTGGCAAAGTCGTATTCTTGGCCCTAGATGGTGCCACTGGAAAAACAAGAGACGCTCCCCCACCGGCTTAAATCGCTGTCTTCGAACAGCGGGCTTGTCCATGGCAAGTGCTATAAGAAACAACACATGTTACATGTTTCTAAAAGTACCGACCGACAGATAATAAATACCTTGCCGGATTTGGCTCAAGATCCGATTGGTGTATAGATGATTGCTGTTCATTAATCGTAAAGAGTTTTATCCATCTGGCTCTCTTCGTTTTGAAATTATCGTATTAATTTATATTCGAACGGCAGGACAGACAGGTTTCCTCTGAACAGATTTTGGGTGAAATCTGATAAAAATCTACAAATCTGATGTAAAGACGGTATGCTAGTCCATTTAACTCAAAGCGTTTTTTATCTTTGTCACAAACAAACAGACTGACGGACATCTTCCAAAAATGTGTTCTTCGAACTCAGGGAGGTTAAAACGTGGAGATTGGATAAAATGTCGAGTTCGAATTTTTACTATAATTTCTCTATACTACGTATACGAGAAGATAATAAATATTTAACAAATCAAATGCTCTCTCTCTCTCTCTCTCTCTCTCTCTCTCTCTCTCTCTCTCTCTCATTATTATAGTCTCTTATTAGTCTCTTATTAGTCTTATTATTATCTCTTTCTCTCTCTTATTATTATTTTATATAATTGCATAGATATATTTTTATTTCCAAATATTTTTACTCAATCGTGTACGAAATATACAAAGAAAATATACTGAAATTGATTAAAAAATTCGATTTCAAGATTTTGATATATCATGTTTCAGATCTCTCTGAGACCGGAAGGCATATTTTCAGAATTAAGTATGCCTCTGAACACGATAACTAAAAATCGTTTCCAGTTTGACGACTGAAATTTGGTGTGTAATTCTTACTCCAAATTTGTACCCCTTCTCCGTGTGAACAATATAACAAAAAGTAAATTACCAGATAAGTAAAATGTTGTATATAGGTTTAGTATCTGAGGTAAAACAACTGTATCGAATTTTGAACCATATTTTCCAAAAAATTAGCCCCGTTTTTTTTTGTTTTTTTTTCATGCAAACAAACGATTTAGTTCAAAATCAATAGACTTGGAAATAAGAAATTTGGTACATATTTTAGAACACTAAGTATAGGTCCGTAATCTATTTTGAAACAAATCTTTGGAAGCTTTAATCTTCTGCTGGTCTTTTTTTTTTTTTTTTCGCATACATGATACTTCAAAGGCATGATTTTAAAAAATGAAGT
The DNA here is from genome assembly GCF_947563725.1 of Argiope bruennichi. NCBI lineage: Eukaryota > Metazoa > Arthropoda > Arachnida > Araneae > Araneidae > Argiope > Argiope bruennichi. The sequence goes on from NC_079160.1 coordinate 45,025,469, forward strand.
TTAAAAGGGAATTTGATTACTAAAATCTTAATTCTTTGTCAAATTTTGGTGTCAACTGACCAATCAAAAGGTGTCCAAAGTGCATATTTGGCTTTCTTCACTGATTTCGATGTTCAGTAAACTCATGTTCAAGACTCTGAAACTAAAACTGAAACTCTGGGCACTCATGGTATTCAAGACCTTATCCAAAAATAATAATACTTTTATTAGAATGTATGCAAGGAAGTTTCTGACATGAGATTACCTACTTTCATGTATTCTTATTTGCCAATGCTCATCAATTTCAATTAACTTTTTAACCTCTTTATAATATCTGTTTGTAAATATCAAAGCACAATCATAAATAGATACTGTTACGAAATTTGCGGAGGTTCGTTTGGATAGTGGAAGTGATATGGTGTGGAGAACGCTCAATCACCAGGCGGCAGTAGAAAATAAAATCAACGACGTTTATTTACACGAAGACAGACAGGGCAGCACAAAGACGACAACTATATACAGCACAGAAGACGATTATCTTCAGCCAAGACATGCAGCATACAACAGACTTTACTGCAGACAGTAGCACACAGCTTAGTTCAGCACTAGCTTCACTCCGTCGCTGCTCCACTTATCTCTGGAAGGCTAGTTCTTTACCGTCGATTCCGACTACGACGATTCTTCGACTCCACTGGTCCACGACTACTCTGCTTTGCTCTGTCGCTTCCGACTACTCCTCAATTCACCACTACTCCTCTGCAGCTGCAGCTCCTTTTATAGGTCTCAGAAGGCGGGGCTAGAAGTCTCTCAACCAATCAGGAACGTTCGAGGCGTATCTCCGTTCCTATTGGACGGATCTAGAAAATTCTCGATGTTTCGGGCATAATCTATTTTGGCGCCAAAGTCGCCAAGCTCTGGGACCTCCTCCTACGGAACCAACTATGCTGGGAAGCAGCATTACAGATTCGTAACAATACAATAGAAAAAATCAATTACTCTCCTTCATCTAAAACATTATGAATAAAAAGCGAACTTTTAACATTCCGTTTTAATAATTATAAGGAACATTATATACCTTTAGTTTTTCCCTTTTTATCATGCGAGATCCTGATGTTTTGGTTTGAGGTTTTTGAAGCCACAAAATGCACGAGTAGAATATTGGCAATTTATCGCTTTTGAGGCATAAATTTTTCGCGTTTCGGGTAATTAGAAAATGATAAACAAGGTTGTTACATTTGGCGACTTATTTGCCAAAAAAAGTTACAATTTGGTGCGAATGCCCCCCCATGTACCCGATACTTCAGTGTGGCCAATAAAGGGCACAGTCGTAAGAAGTTATCACACAGGGAAGGAAATGAGAGAAGAGCGAGGGGAGGTATCGAAAATTATATTATTTGTAAATTTTCTATTTGGCAAAAAAAGAAAAAAAGGTTTTGGAGCTCGAACGATTTTGAGATGAAAAAGAAATCATTGCTTTTTTAAAAGTTGACGATTGTGCAATACAATAGTCACGTAATCAATCGAAAGTTTAAACCGGATTTTTGCAAAAAGACCTCGAGATAAAGCATTAAAGCTTGGCCGATTTTGTGATGAAAAAACCATCGTTTTTCTAAATATCGACGCATGCGTAATCTGATAGTCACGTGATTGTTCCAAACCGGTTTAAATTGATTAATGACTGAAATTAAGACAAACAACGATTTTAAAAAATGATATTCTCACATGTTAACATAAAAATTGCGATATCAAATTTCATTTTTTTAATAATAATTTTTCATAAATCTACCCTTGAATTCCATCAACCTGTCAAATACTTCTATCAAAATAGCAAAAATCAAGCACAGAGGTAACAATCCATAACCAACTATATGCCCAACTCAACATCATTTCTAGCGTTAAAAAATTTATCGCCAATGTTCGCATTTTACTGATAACTAAACATGCGAACTTCCAGAATTACATCATCAAAATATAATTCAACTCATTACTGCGATGACTACAAGGATATTTCCCCTTCAGAAAACATATACGAGCCAAAATCGAAAGACACGAATGTACGTTTTCCTTCCAAACGACTTCATAAAATTGATGAATAAATAGTTATAGTTCATCTGTTTAACTACCTCAGCCTTTCCCTTTTTATGTTTCATCTAATACATGGATAAAAACTGCAAGGGGGAGGGATTTTAAAGCACAACCAGGCTTCGATTGTCCATAAAAGCTCCCGTAAAGACAGTTAGTAGGAAGTCGATAGGAGGATGAGTTTCGGCATCGGCAGTTAGAGGCAAGTAAATTGCGAGGTTTGTTGTCAATTGGTTGTAGAGCGACCTTTTGCAAGAAAGAGTTAGGAATGATATTAACAATTAGTTAGCATTTAAAGGTGTTCTGATTAACATATTATCAAAGTTAGTGCCTTCATCGCGAATCTTTGGCGAATTGTGTAATCGTATTTCAATATGATTAATTGTCATTCAGTTCATGAAAGAAGATTAGGATCAAATAAAATAACATTGTTTGGAACAGTTAGTAAGAGGCGGAGAGGAGGATGAGTTTCGGCATTGGCAGTTAAAGGCAAGTAAATTTCAAAAATTGTAGCGTACTGAATATAGAGCCATCTCTGCCAAGAAAGAGTTAGGAATGATATTAATTAACAATTAGTTAGCATTTATAGGTGTTCTGATTAACTTATTATCAAAATTAATGCCTTCATCGTGAATCGATGGTGAATTGTGTGATCGGTTTCGATATGATTGTCAAAATAAGGTTCAAATTAAATGGCACTGTTTGGAACAGTCAGTAAGAGGTGGATAAGTTCCGGCACTGACAGTTAAAGGCAAGTAAATTGCGAAATTTGTTGCAGGCTGAATGTGGAGCAACCTCTGCCAAGAAGTTAGCAGGGATCCTAATTAACAATTAGTTAGCATTTATAGGTTTTCTGATTAACTTATTATCAAAATTAATGCCTTCGTCGTGAATCGATGGTGAATTGTGTGATTATGTTTCGATATGATTGATGTCAAGATAAGGATCAAATTAAATGTCACTGCTTGGAACAGTAAGAGGTGGATAGGAGGAGGAGTTCCGGCACTGACAGTTAAAGGCAAGTAAATTGCGAAATTTGTTGCTGGCTGAATGTGGAGCTACCTTTGCTAAGAAAGAGCAGGGAGGGAGTTTAATTAACAATTAGTTAGTATTTAAAGATTATGATTACCTTATTATCAAAGTTAGAGCATTTATCGTGAATTCCATAGTGATTTGTGCAATGGTTTCAAAATAATTTGTTGCCATTCATTTGATAAAAGAAAATGAGATTTCAATATCAGTTGTATATAGAGTTGCATTGTTGTAAAGTAAACAAGATATTTATTGAATTAAATAATTTCTGTAATTTAATTTTTATTGTGATGGGAGAGAGTGCCTAAAAAACATTTCACACTCTAGTAGACTATTCAATGTACAATGGAAAAAAAACATTGAATTTAAATTTATTGAATACTGATATAACTATAAGGTTAGTGATTTTAAAAAACCTATTAGTCGCCTTTGGTGATCATCCAGTACGATCCTTATCTTACTAGTTTTAATAAAATTATGACAATCAATTTTAAAAATTGTAATTTATATATTATATGTTCTTTATGTAATTTGTATTTTGCCATATTCTTGAGACACCATGTTAATTTAAACGCATACTGTTTAAAAATCACGTATTGTTTATAACATATTGTTTAATTGTTCCGTTATATAGAAAAGACATTTTAATTGGTCAGCTATTTTGAAAAGCGGCGAAATTGTTCTAATTTTAGAGTTTGGAGATTTAGAGAGAGTCTTATTTTGCAATATATTTCGAAGATCAAAGAGTGCTGAAAATAAATTCGTCGTTCTTCGTGTATGTCATTGATGGCATAAACATCATCAGCTTTCAAATGAAATAAAAATTATCTAAATTTGTACCGTGGTTATGACTGTGGAGCTCTTTCAAGGTTTTACCCCTAGAGTAAAAATGTGTTTGTTATTTTTCTCAAAATTGGAAAGTGTTGAATGTCGAAGAACAATTTATGACGTATTTATAAGTCTTTTTGTTTTTATATAAAACAAAAATAGTTGAAATCACGCAGTGCATGGAATTCTAGGACTGGATGATTCTTTCATTTTGCCAATAATTTTAAATATTACTACATTTCTATGATATTACAACTAATCAGAATAAATACATATCAAAAGAATAAAAAATTTTATTCAAATATTAGCTGAAAATAAATATATTATTGTTGACTATTTTCAGATATTATGTACATTTAGGATATTAGTATTTTAAATAGGAAGAAAATTTTATTTATAAAATATTTGCTTTGATTTTGAATGAATATTTATAGTTCTCAAAGAATTTTAAGTAAATGAAGATTCCTTTTTGTAGTTGTTTGTTTTAAAATACAACTGAAAAAAAAGTATTTTAAATATTTCACTTTCACTCTGCTTCATTTTAAACAAAAATAACAGTTCTGAATTATTCTTTTAGAAGCATTGAAACAACGCTTTCTGTAAACTAATTTATAAAAACTATTGAATAAAAAAGTAAACAATTAAATGAAAGCGATTTAAATGTTTATGAAACAAAACGACTCCGAAAAAAACTTTTTTAGCATAAACAAAAAAAAAACTAAGTTAAAAAAATGTTTAAATACGTATATTTCTTTCTCAGATATTTTTGTATTCAATTGAATACAATTTGAAAAGAAAAATAATTTTATCTATTAAGAAAACACCTTATATTTACTTTAAATTCGGAATTCTTCGGTTATAAGAAAGCCAGTATAAATATTGAAGAATATGCCAATACTACGATAACAAAATGTGACGTTGCAAATTCTAATTGTTTGTTTTTGAAGATAAATATAACTTACTCGATTTCAATTTTTTTTAAATTTTCAAATAAATTCTTATTATAGTTACATATCTATCTTATGTTGTTGGCAATTTGATTACTTAGTTAAACAAATCTTTTAAAGTTACCGCAATTTTTTAAAAAAAATATTTTAATAGTTATTCCTTTTGTAAGTAATTAAAAATAAATATTTCATTCTTTGTCTCTTAAAAAACTTTTTAATTTCTATCAGCATCATCTTAACTGAAAACCAAATTTTGACTTCATACAAAAATATGAAAAAATAAAAAATATTCTCTCACTAGTACTGAAACATTGTGTCATGGTCATAAAATTCCGTGATCACAGGATTATAGTTTCAAAACTAGATCTCGCCAAATATTCATTTTTGGCACTCTTGAAAACAATAAATCCTTTCCAGAGGTTAAAAAAACTATTATTAATCCACCGAGAAGAATCGCTTTTTATTCTGCTGTTTAATATTTTTGACCCTCATTTAATTTAGTTTTCTTAAATAAATGTCCCATTTTGAAGCAAAATGAATGAAATGAGCTTCCCAATTTTGATTTGTGATGAGAAGCTGAAAGTGATACCCAAGTTACTACTCTTCTTTCCGAACTTTCATGCCACATCAACAGGACGCTTGATACATGATGTCAAACTTATCATGAACTAGGATTGCATATTTAGTAAATCTTGAATGGAATCGGGTCTAGACTCTACAATCATTCCACTCTAAGTTACATGACAAATCTGAGCATTAGGCCACGCATCCACTTTTATGCAGTAGTGCTAAACATTTCACTTATTTTGTTATATAGCTATGGTTAAAAACATTAGTATGAATTATAAATAGCCGTAGATTGTTATATGGTTATTATATATCAAAATAATATATCATACATATGTATCCATATATTATAAAACGCGCCACTGCAATGTCAATATGTACTCATTTTGTTAAATAAATATGATTGAAAATGTTAGTATGAGTCATAAAAAGCCGTATTTTGGTATATGGTAGGTATGTAATTACCATATATCAAATCCATATATTATATGACACCACTGCAGTGCCATATTTCGCTATGGTTGAAACTATAGTTGAAAAGGTTAGCTATGTAACTATAGTTCTGATACAACTGTGGTTGAAAATATTAGTATGAATCATAAATAGTTATATTTGGTATATGGTCATCATATATGGTAATTAAATGGTTATCATATACCAAATACATATATGGTAATCATATATCCATGGTTTTTATGAATCATATATAGCCGTGATTACTGACTCAATTAAATGTAACAGTAATTTTACTAATGTCACTTAGTTTTGCTGATGACCTTCTTAATTAGCAAATATCCTATGCATATTTACGATAGGAGAAAACAATTTATTACATTAAATAACACGAGATTCCCTTTCTTATATTGCTATGATATATTTGTTTTTTAACTCCATATTTTTTAAACATTTATTTCAAATTCAATTTTCAATATTTCTTAAAACTTCGATATTATAATTTTTATGACGAAATTTCACAAATCTCTCTTTATAATAATCCATCTACACACACACACACACACATATTATATCTATATCTGTGTGTGTGTGTGTGTGTGTGTGTGTGTGTGTGTGTGTGTGTGTGTGTGTGTGTGTGTGTGTGTGTGTGTGTGTGTGTGTGTGTGTGTGTGTGTGTGTGTGTGTGTGTGTGTGTGTGTGTGTGTGTGTGTGTGTGTGTGTGTGTGTGTGTGTGTGTGTGTGTGTGTGTGTGTGTGTGTGTGTGTGTGTGTGTGTGTGTGTGTGTGTGTGTGTGTGTGTCACAGAAATCGCGCTTATTACTTAACCCGTTAAAGGGTCATTTTTTTCTAGTCATATTATGTTAAAATATTTTTAGGCTTGGAATTAGAATAAGAAAAGGGATTCATTTAACTCATTAAATTTAATTTGATTAATTAATTTGGTTAATTAATAATTAAGTAACAAATCAAGACATTATTTTGTGTAAGATAAAGAACTGAAGCATCTAAGTTTCTGTCTTTGTAAAAAAAATGTGTCAGAACATATGCCAACCTACATACTTTCATATAAATATTCATAAATTTCTTGGGAAGCATACTTCACACGGCCCTAGAAAGGATTAATGTAGAAAGGTAACATTTAAATATCATCAAACCATCATACGAATTAAAGACTGCTTCATTCATTGAATATTTTTATAGATGCATTGAATTCAAAGTTCCGTTCAGCTAATTAATGGAGCTGCGAAATATCAATGGAAATATTCTGGACAGGTTTCGTCATCTCATCAAAAAGTATATTCAATTAGAGAAAAGAAGATATAGATGAAATAAATAGACTACAAACAAAAAAGTTCAATAGAGAGCAAAAATAGGCTTAACCATCTCGAGATAAGTAATCGCGATAAAGGTTTCAGATTAATTAACGGTTTCCCGACAAGCACATCAAAATTGGGCCAATCGTCCGAAAACTCGCCTAAAAACTGCTATTCTTAATGGAATTAGTAACAAATGGTTTTTAGAGATTGCAAAAAAAAATTGGTGACAAATCGCCTCAAATTATTCCAATTTTGGAGATCATACATCAATTTTAAGTCTAGACCTATCATTATGACTTCCCTATGGAAATCGATATTCATATTCTCTAAAACAATTCATATTTTCTAAAATAATTATCTTAAAAAATGATTTTTGTATTATCTTAAAATCAAAATATTGATATCAGTTTCATTTCTGCACAGTTTCCTCTTTAAAAGAAATAATATTTTTAATTTGATACATTGTCTGAAAAATGTTTTTAAATGCTATTAAACAATTCAAAATATACATCAAAACATTCAATCGCGTTTTTTTTACAAATCATTAACTCAGTAGAAGGATTTTCACTTACGCTTCTATTTCGCAATATATATGTAATGATATTTTAAACTCTAATTTCAGTTGTAATCAATTTCCAAAGTTTTATCGTAATTCAGCCCATATTAACTTTCTTCTAAAATATTCTCTCATTTCCTGATCCCATTCTACTTTTTCTATTTTATTAATTCAGCACGAGTTCTAAAATTGCTGAATCGGCTAGAAGCCGACAAGTTCTCAGATTCCGAATGAAGGGATTAAAAACTGTCCAGCAAGTATATTCTGTTTAAAGATTCATGTATTTCCCTTACATGTGTTCGATAAGTGTAGAGAAATCCCTATTGGAATCTCATGGTATATAAGACCAGGGATAATTAATTTCTCCCTCTTTTAGGCTAATCTGCTCTTGTCTCGCATGTGAACAGACGTGCCCTGTTGCGTTTTGCTTGTACAAAAGATCATGCCTCCCAGGAGAGAATAAAATGAAGTTAAAAAATTCGAAGTGTCTGTTTTGTCATCGGTTATGATTCTGCTTCAAAAATTATGTTTATATATATACTTTAATTCGCAGAATACTAATTAAAAAAATCTATAAACAGGATGAACGAATGGGTCGCCAAAGACAGCCAGTTTATATTAACGCGTTCAAACCATCTTGTCTCGTTTTAATGATAAAGTTCTAAATGCAGCTACATTTTCAATACTTTTGAAGTTCTGAAAATTTAAACTTATTACCACAAGTAATAATGACTTTCCCTGAAGAAAACCATATTTTCTAAAAATGAACAGGAAATAAGCTCTCTACTCCGGAGCCTTCATCTGCCGTCATTAATTCTTAACTTCGTTTATTAAGTGGGCTGTAAAATCCTCACAAGCAATTAACTTCCTCAGAGAGCCAGCATTAATTAATACATATCACTCATATTTATTGTATACTTCCTCAATTATTTAGTCTTAAGGATTATAATAGAATTAAAAATATTCCCGGTAGACTTTGGAGATGATCGCTTTCCAATAAATAACCTTCTTTGGGGAATTATCATTAAATCTACCGAGAATTCCGTTAATGAATCCTCCATTTCTCGTCAGAAATTGGATCTTGCTGACCTACTTAAAAGAGTATTTACCGCAAGTTCTTCAATAATTAATAAGGTACCCGAGGGCAATTCGGCCGTCCTTATTTCAGACTGAAACTGGGATGTTTGTGGTAAAATTGAAAATTCCAAACAATGATTATTGATAGCGTAAATACTGATTGTACACTGGATCACTTTTTATATTATATGATTAAAAACCCCCCAAAAATTTGTTTTCCATTTTAACCCTTTAAAGGGCCATTTTTTTCTAGTCATATTATGTTAAAATATTTTAAGCTTGAAATTAGAATAAGAAAAGGGATTTATTTAGCTTATGAGATAAATTTAATTTGATTAATTAATTTGGATAATTAATAATTAAGTAACAAATCAAGACACATCATTTTGTGTAAAATAAAGAACTAAAGCATCTAAGTTTCTGTTTCTCTAAAAACATTTGTCAGAACTTACGCCAACCTACAAAAATTCATACAAAGATTGATAAAATTGGTGGGAAGCATACTTCTCACGGCCCTAGAAAGGGTTAATTAATCTTATTTTATCAAACATCTATTCAGGTATGTATTTCACGAAAAAAGTTCAGGATATTTTTCAGAATAACAACTTGCAGGTAATATGGCCATATATCTGCAAAAACGTTTTTGAAATCTGTTGAGATTCATGACAAAGTCTTAATTATTTAAGAAAATAAATGGAACATTATTCAAAAACTGAAAAATCTTTTTAAAATTTAAAATATTATAAACCAATGCTTTTTATTGGGTCTATAACTACACAGAAAGAAATATAAACTTACCAGATCTAAATTATGGCAAGGGATTTAGAAGGCAAATCCACGCTGATTTTAACTTTCAAAGAAATGCTATGCTCCATGCGCTGTGTAACATTTACATCTTTTTTCGATGTCGCTGAGCTCTTTTTTAGTAAATGTTTAAACAAATGCTGAAATTGTCAAATTGCGCCGCATGTGTAACCATATTAGTCTCAGATACTCTACAACAGATATTAGTCGAATTGATTTTTAATAATGAATAAAAACTTTTCCATACCAGTTGAAAATCCCGTTGTTACGCAATTAACAAACAACTTTTTGCCTTTGTTTTTGATTGCTAATTGTTTTGCATTTAATTGTTGCTCTTTGTGTTTCATTTGCTTTTTATCTTGTTTAAAATATAAATTTGTCTTATTGAGATATAGCTATCTGAAAGCGATATTTTGGTTATTGTTATATATTAAGAATCAGAAGTCTCCGCTAAACTTTCTCGTATATACTCCAATGAAATTGTCACAGAGAACGTCTTGCACAGGCGTGCTATAGCTACGAAATATTTATCTTTGACGTGAATTTAGCAATTTTACTGAATTGGCCATGTCAGCCCTAGCAAAATAATAGCTTAATAGTATTGTTACGAAATTTCCGGGGTTCGTTTGGATAGTGGGAGTTACATGGTGTGGAGAACGCTCAATCAGCAGGCGGCAGTAGAAAATGAAACAACGATGTTTATTTACACGAAGACACACAGGACAGCACAAGGACGACAACTATATACAGCACAGAAGACGATTACCTTCAGCCGAGACGTGCAGCATACAACAAGACTCTCTACTGCAGACAGTAGCGCACAACTTAGTTCAGCACTAGCTTGACTCCGTCGCTGCTCTGCTAATCTCTGGAAGGACAGTTCTTTATCGTCGAATCCACTGGTCCACGACACTCTCTCTCTCTGGAAGACTGGTTCTTCCCCGTCGATCCCGACGACTCTACTCTGTCGCTTCCGCCTACTCTACCACTACTGGGTCACTTCCGAATACTCTCCTATACCACTGCGGCAGCTGCAGGCTGCTCCTTTTATAGATCTCAGGAGGCAGGGCTAGAAGCCTCTCAACCGATCAGGAACGTTCGAGGCGTAACTCGGTTCCTACTGGACGGATCGGGAAAATTCTCGATGTTTCGGGTATAATCTATTTTGGCGCCAAAGTCGCCAAAATCGTCGCCAAGTCGCCAAAGGGTCGCCAAGTTTGTCGCCAAGCTCTGGGACCTCCTATGGAACCAACTATACTGGGAAGCAGCATCACAGGTTCGTAACAGTTTTCAAAAATAGAATTCGTGTTTTAGACGCGTTTTTCTCACCCGATTAAAACAAGAATTTGACACAAAACTACACTTATAGTCGCAAAATCCCATATCTAGTTTGATACATTTAAGTCACTGCGTGTTTGGGATTATTTCGTTTACATGTTTATAATAGGGCAGACCGACAGACGGTCAATCCCTTGATGGATTTGGCTAAGCATTTGATAGGTTTCTAGACTACAGATGTTAGTTCTGAATATCGTATTTTAAATATTTCACTCTCTGCGTTTGGGTAGATCGTGTTAACTTATAGTTGAACAGCCGGACAGACAGACTTCCTCTCAGCGGATTTGTCTCAAAGTTTCATTGAAATCAAAAATTTGGTATGAAGACCGTGCATTAAATTTCATCTGTCTGTCTCAATCATTTTTCTATCCATATTTTTGAATTATCTTTGTCACGGACAGACAGACGGACGGACATTGTCCAAAAATGTGTTTTTCGAACTCAAGAAGGTCTAAAACGTGGAGATTTGTAATAATTACGAATTCGAATTTTTTTGACTAAACTTTTACTATACTAAGTATACAAGAAAGTAAAAAGAATTAAAGTTAATTGCTATTTCTTCATAAGCATGTGTGGTATCAGAGATACAATCTGGAACGAAATCATCCTTTTTTTTGTAATATCAGAATCTCAATATATGTACCAATATTCTAAGCTCTAAGAAGAGCTGGTTTACACTGCTAAAGAAATGACGAATGACTATAATATCACGAAGTTGAAGAATGTTGACTTTTAGACTGCAGAATTTTTCATTATTATTGCAGATATTATTAATTATTATTGCGATTTCTATTAAAGCCAAATCTGGCACAAACTTTTAAGTTTCAGGACAAATGCTGCCTCCTAATTGCGAAAGACAAACTTATTCAGAATTAAAAAAAGTTTTAAATTTAGAATCACTAGCCCAAAATATGGTAGCATGATTATGTTTTAGGCTTGATTCATTTTGCCTTGATTGCATTAACTATTACATTCCAAGTGTAATAATTTTACATTACGTAATTTTGAGCAAGAATACCAACCTGAATGTAAAATATTAAGAAAAACTAAAGTGGAAATCCTATTTTGATATTCAAAGAAAGAGCATTTTTTTTTCTTTTCAGAAAGTTAATATTAACAAAATACACGCGAGCGAAAGATTAAATGAAATTGAAAAAGTTATTTTATTTCGCTATAACAATAAAAAGCATTGTTATAAATGATGTTCAAAACTGTTTTTGATACTTTTTTAATTAAAAAAAAATACTGCTCGAATATAAAAGTAGTGTTACTGAAAAGAAAATTTTCGAATTTCAAAGAGGTGAAAACTTAGTTTATTGAAATAAAATGCTCCCAAGTTATTAAAGAAAATTTTAAATTTCTAAATAATTAAATATTATACTAAAACTTGCAAGAGTGCCTACTGGACAAACAGTAACTTTGTCTCGAATTCGGTAGCTCCAGGTCCAACACGGTATTGCATTACGTGCTTTAAAGAACATTGCCTCATACAGTTTTAAAATAAAAAGTTAACCTAAACTTAAATATTATCATGTGAAAAAAATAATATTAATTAGACAATTATTCGAAAATTCGCTAATTATTTCACCCTAATTTTACTTTGATTTGGTGAAGTACATAACAGCAATTTTATAAGTTTAATTGGCTATTCAAATTTGACTTCCAAGTTTTGCATAAGGATAAAGATAATGAAAAAGTTAAAACACTAAGTTTTTTAGGTTAAATAAAAATATGTTTAACGGAGATGAAAAAATAAAAAAGCTGTAGGAATTAAAACGACCTATAAAATGAGATGCAAAACCTAACGATTGTTTAATTCGGTCAGAGATAAATTTAAAAACATGTGCATATACATATTATATTATATTATATATATATGTAACGATATTTTAAACTTTTAATGCCAATTTAATTAATTTCCAAGATTTTATCTTAATTTAGCCCATAGTAACTTCATTCTAAAATATTCTCTTATTTCGTGATCCAATTCCACTTTCTCTGCTTAATTAATTCAAGAGAAGCTTCATAAAATTGCTTAATCAGCTAAACGCCGATACTTTCACACGCTCGGCATGAAGGGGTAAAAATGTCCAGTAAGCACATTCTTTCTTAAAAGATCCCTGTGTTTCCCTTACATGTGATTGACATGCGTCAGAAATCCCTATCAGAATCTTATTAATATATTAGCACAATGAAGAAATATTTTTCCTATCAAAATCTAAGGTTATATAAGGCGAGGGATAATTTATTTCGCCCCCTTTTTCCCCCATTTCCGCTTTTGGCCGCGCTGTGGCGGACGCACAATGTCCGCGTCTTTGCTTGTAAATAATTATGCCTTCCCAATGGATATTAAAAAGAATTTAAAATAGATAAAAAGTCTCTTCAATGTCTTCAAACTTCATCCTGCTTTATAACAAATAATGTTACATATTAAAAAAGTCGACAGGATTGTTACATGTTACATATATATATATATTTAAATTTTAACGAATTTTTCATTATTCATGCTAAATAGGTGCTAAAATAAAAAAATAAAAATTATGTGGGAGGAAAGATTTAAGAAGTTTTAGGAATTGAAACGACCTATAAAATGAATTAAAAAATATAATAATTGTGTAATTAGGTCAGGGATAAATTTAAAACAAATACAAATATGGAAATATATATATATATATATTAATTTTAACGAATTTTTCAGAATTTATACTACGTATGTGCTACAAAAAAGGCAATAATTGGTTAACATTTCAAATATAATTGTAAGAATTGTAAATAAAAAGAATTCGTAGATAAGACTTTTTATATTTAAATTGTAGGTAAACTCATTTTAAAAAAAATAAAGAGTTCGGTTGCAAATTTACAAATAAAATAAGAACCACATAGGCATGATTTTTGAGTTGACTTAAGCAAAATTAATTTTATTCGAGTAAAAAAAAAGAATACCCGCCGCTTATAATCAACATCATTCCAAAAACTATGAAAATCAAAATACTGACGGAGTAAAGCAACAACATTTATTTTGATTTTTTTTTCATGATTTATGAGTAAAGATATGAAAAAAGATGACTCTTGAATATTTTATTTATGGATAAAAATGACTTTAGGAATGTGCTTCGTTTTTCTTTCAAGAAAGTTTATCCAAAATATATTAATTTATTATTTTTATACTCCAGATTGCATGCATTTTTACCGGGATGGATCAGCTGAGAGAGATGCAATGGGGTTTATTTTGCAAAAAAAAAGAAATATCTGTTGTTTATTCAGAGAGCAGGTGAAATATTTCTCTGGAGCTTAAGGCAACCTTTCTTTCTTGTAAAGTGCATGAATCATCTCTAATCTTCTAACGGCACATCATCATGAAAACAGAGATTGAAATTGAATAAACTAAGCAACAAAACAAAAAAAAACAGCTTTTAAAAATACATATTTCATGATCATCAGTTTTTGTCTTATTCATTTTCTAATTTTTTATATTTTAATTTATGATTCATCAGCACAAACTTTATGGAATCTTTAATTTTTACCGAATTCACCAGTAGATGGCACCACTCGTATTGAATCGAAATTTAATCAAATCAATCGTTTTTAAGGCACATCATGGAAAAAGAGACAAATTGAATAAACTAAGCAAAAAAAAAAAACAGCTTTTAAAAACACATTTTTATTCATCATCGGTTTTTGTCCTATTCATTTCCTATTTTCTTACATTAATTTACAATTAATCAACACAAACTTTATGGATTCTTGTAATAATGTTTACTAAATTCCCTAATAGGTGGCACCACTAGTGTTGAGTCAAACTTTAATCAAATTAATCAATTGTCTTAAAATTAAGTTATGGAAATATTAAAATAATATATTTGTATTCATTATCAGTTCGACAATGGATTCAAAAATATGAATAAAAGTGAGAAAAATATTTTAAAATAAGAAAAAAGTAAGTATGTATTTACAGGGTTTAAAGCCCTTGTAAATATATTTCAGGGCATGTTAAATTCAATGAATCTCAGTCTTCATGATTAAAATAACTGGGTCACATGACCAGAAAGCTTTCACTCATATGGCTAGTAATAGTAAGTAGTAGTATTTTGAATGTAATATAAAGTATTTAGGTGTACAAAAACTTTCTCTTTATGTACTAAATATCTTTAGTTGTTCTTTTAGCGGATACTATTTTTCCATGTTTATTAATACATCTAATATAACATTTACTTAATTTGATATGTTCTAAAAATACTTTTCTTGTATTTTCATCTGAAGCATTTATATAAAAAAGTATATATAATTCCATTTTATTCATACAAAAAAAACGAATAATTCTAATGCACCAATTCAAGGAGCTCTATATTTTCATTACAACTTTATTCTAATTTAGAAGATGATGGAAAACTGTAAATAATATCTTTGTGCCTCTATTAACCTGATTAAAGGAAACTTTTCATATTTAAAACAATATATGAATAATTCAGTTATATATTACTTTTATATGAAATTGCAACTTCTTTAATTATCACCACTTTTTACAATGGAAAACAAATGTGTTATTGGCTCGTTTTTTTTATTATTATTATTATTTTTATACTTTGTTTTGAAATTTAAACAATCTTACAACTACGCTGCATGAAATTCTTTATTCCCATAGGAAATGTATTCGAAATAAAGCGCATGAAAACAAATGTTCGTTTTTAAAAAATCCAATCTGTTTTTGTTTCTTAAGACAACTTCTTTTCCCTTAAAAAAAATCGTTTCTATTTTATGTAAAAAACTATCAATTTCAGCACAATTCGATAACAACTCTCACTGACACGAAAAACATTTTTTTCTGTTGCCAATTTGTAACGTACTTGACAATTTGCCAATCTTTTTTTTTCTCCTTTCATGATTGATTAGTTAGTACAAGGAACGTGTGCGTAGAGTTTTAAGCACAATTTATCAAAAGAGATGATTTCATCAAGTGATGTATCTAAAGGAATTGCCAAAATGATGAAATGACAAATGAAAATTTTAAAACCCTCAGCTGCTTTGCGCATGCACCAGGAAGAGTTTATTTCATCAAAAAGGGGTGAGAGGAAAGCTAAAAGAGGAGATCTTTACATTTAGCAATAGGGTAAATTCATATTATTCAGGGAATTTGAACAGCTCATTTTTCTGTGCACCATCCCTTAGCTAATTGCATACAACGAAAAGTTCTAGCCTCGGTATCCCAAAGTATTGCAAGTAATGATTAATAAATGGAAACACTCATTTGATCCAGAATAACAGTTACTAATATTTTAACTCTATAAATTATCTAACGAATATTTCGAAAATGAATTTAATAAAATAATTCCGAGGAATTCAAATTTATTTTGGATTCTCAAGAAAACGATCTTATGAAATTGCAAAATAACAACAACGCAATGCGTTTCTTTTTTTCACCACATTTAATCAGTTGTTTTTATATCCATAATTTTTTACTCTTCCTTAAGATAATAAGATTCCTCCCACTCAAAACGTTTCTTTAAATCTTATTCTTTTGTCCGGTTTTTTTTTCCCTTCATATTAAGGGGTGTTTTTTCCTCTGTAAATGCGCTTAAAAAATACCTATATTTTTTCTTAAACGCCAATCAATTGTAAATATCACTGACAGTTTAAGCTGCTTGATTAATATTAAATACGTTTTTTTCTTGTTTTTCATTTTTGGGAAACACAATATTTGAAATCAGCATTTTTTTCCATTGCTTACTTCACAAAAAAAATCGATAAAATTATTTTTTCTTTATTCTGATAAATATTTTCTAATCATTTAGTATCATATTAAAGTTATTTTAATTTCCATTGCAACTAAAATAAATACAAGAAAAAAACGCAATATTTTTTACTTTTCTCGCAGAATATATGTATTTTTAGTTAGACATCATTACAAGTCTGTCACATCATTTAAATTGCCCTTTTAGTTTGACTAGAGAGAAATTTATAGAGATTATTAAAATATAAGAAAATTATGTTTTCTGAAAACCTATCTACAAACTTAGCAACAAACCTAGAAAGTGTACCGATAAAAAATGAAACTTTGAGGATTGGCAGGTTTATAGTTTTATCTGACAGAACTGAGATTTGAAGAATCATGCAGAGAATTCCACGTGGCATCATGTCATAAAGAAAATTCATAAATTTCAGAGGAGCTCGAGCGAGTTCATTTTTCTCTGGCGTTCTGTTCAATTAACAAAATGAGATCTATAGACACAAACCGCTTTAGTAGCAACTACTAATGTTATTTAGTGTTTAAATGATACCTGCTGTGTAGATAATTTCTTTATGTGTATAGTGAATGCCTATCATAAATCATATCAATATTAATCTGTAAACTACAGGTTCCGTCGAGGCTTTGTATGACGTAACCGGCGCGATGCCCATCATCCGGGTATTGACACGCGCGATACTTCCAGAAAGCTTCAGAACGCTCGCGCACTCGCCTCAGTGAAGCTTGTAGTCAAAATCAGTTGTTTCATTTCGTAAGTTTAAAAGCAAATAAATTTTTTTTCTAACATGTCACAATAATTGGAGTCAACCACAACTACATTCAACCCTATTTACGACACACTCATCTTGAACTTGTTTCTCGTATATAGGAATATTCGTGGAATACTGTATAGTCTTTGATATCCAGCTTGTTCGGTTTCATTGACCATTCACCAACCCGAAAATTTTCGTAACACCTACGTTAGCATAAAATAAGTAAGGACACTTGGAAACCACGATGGTAAAAGAATAACGTCTCAGATTCGAGGAAAGCGCCTTCCGGCGACGAGGAAAATCCGGTTTCATCGTGCATCCAGAAATTGATGATAAATCCGTCAACAAAGATACAACCTCCTCCAGTTAACTTGAAGGATTAATCGGGGGTGATGTTTGCCAACTCAAACGGCATCGTCGTTATCTGAATATGACTCAGAATTACCAGACCTAGCACGCATCTATTAGTTTAGTCTTCGCGTGATTTAAAACGAATTGTTTACATATAACAAAACTGTAAGAATAACATTTTTGGGGGGAAAGTCCATTTCATCACGTATGGAATAATTCGGGAAACAAATTAGACTATAGTTATACCTGAAAGAATCAGAATAATTCTGCCTGTTCATAGACTTCAAAATTTCGTAATGTTTTTCTCCAAATGAAGATGCATTTGTGAGAACAGTAGTTTAGAAATAAATCTTTTATCATAAAGTAAAGACTGTTGTTGTTTCTAATGGCACTTGTCATAGACAAGCCCACTGACTTTAGAAGTCAGTGATTTTAAGCCAAGAATGCGTCTCTTGTTTTTTCAGTAGCGCCATCTAGGACCAAGAGTATGACTTAACTACACACACTACACCCTTTTTACAGGGTAAACTTCAGTCATACTTTTCATTCACTCATCCACAGATCGTAATTTAAATCTGTATCAGAGAACGATCACCCCTTATCCCTTAGTGGTATTACTCTCGACATGGAGGACTTTGAGACAATGACAGATTTTTTCGTGTGCCAGCCACCACACACATGGAGAGTCTTCGGCCGGCGGGGTTCGAGCTCTCAACCCAAGGGACGCGAACCCAACGCCCTGAAAACAAGGCTATCTCGGCCCGTACAGACTATTATAGCTATTATCAACTAATAAGTTTCAACGGAAATGAAA
The DNA here is from genome assembly GCF_947563725.1 of Argiope bruennichi. Lineage (NCBI taxonomy): Eukaryota > Metazoa > Arthropoda > Arachnida > Araneae > Araneidae > Argiope > Argiope bruennichi. Next base: position 45,044,110 of record NC_079160.1, read on the forward strand.
ATTCGCCTTTCGTTATTATACAATTTGAGTAGTTTAAAATCAAAATTGGTATTACAGAAAAACACAATATTCATCTGAAATCTCATCATAGTCTACAGAAAAAAATGTGATTCATTTAGTTAAAATAACGGAAATTCAATTTCTGATTTTAAAAATGGCGGAAAAAACTTAAATGCAAATATGGATAATATTTAGAAAACTACACTGTCTAGTAAAAGCATTTTTATCTCTTTCACTATTTAAAAAAATCGATTCATAACGACTTATTATCAATTCATTTGCTGAAAATTTTTAACAATCTTCCTTCAATATGCAAATTCTCATTTCCATTTTTAAATTGAAATTAATTGAAATGTCGCATTACGGAATGCAGAAAAAAACTGCTTAGAGAATCAATTAGTGAAAATGATTAATCTTTACTTCTTTTTTTTAACATAAATTTCCTTGATTTTTTTTTTCAAAAAGCAAAAATATTGTTTTCAATTTGCAGTAGCATTCAAAGTTTAAAACTGACACAAAATCTGCTTTCAGCATATTTTGAGAATTATTATTAATTGTCACCCTTGCCGAGCTGCTTGCTCTTCGAAATCTTTAATATCAGTTAAACCGTCTAAATCTTAATTTATATCCAGGAAACCGTGAAATTGTGAGATATTAAAGAAATGTCACTTTAATTGTATAACAAATGCTCTGCTTATTCTATACATGAAATTTCGTAATGGAAACCAGTTTCATGACATTATGGTATGGTCGTCTCTTTGACCAAAGTTCGATTTGTCAGTATGGTACTGAAGAAGAATCGGTAAATCACGTGATCAAAAACTATGCACTATAGCGAGAACACAAGCTCAGTTCGCCAAGAAATTGGATGTCTTTTGAAGTCGAAGAACTCAAAAATGTCAGTCATTAAATCTTCCATTATGGACATTTTGTCAAATCTTGTGCATTTAGCTTTCTCCTAATGCAAAAAGTTAATACTTATTTAATGTATTTTATGCATTTTTAATGTTTCACAACTTAATATGTATTGCAAAATGTAACGTTTTTTTTTATATTCTTTGTCTGTACCAATATGCGTTTTCTCTAGAGGGCTGTTTATTGTTTGCAAGGGTCCAATGTCATCAAGTATAATTTGTTCCTTCGTGCTAGGTGGGGTTGCCCCATTAAGTTTCCCTCGTTGCTTCTGGCTAGGTCGGAGCCTCGCACAGTATGACATTATGGCATTATTAAGAACGTAAATGTGTGACTTATCTATCTTAAAAATTCCGGGGTACTGTAACTTCACCTTTTTCAAAAATGGAAGAAACTCACATGATGAAATCTATACTAATAATAAAGGTGTGTGTGTGAAAAATATTAAATATTGAAACGAAATGTTTCAAAACCTTTTCCTTTGACATTTACATGATTAAAATTTTAAATAATTTCATGCAAAAATGATTCTTTCCATGATAATCCATAAAAAATCAAGATTTATTTACCCAATAGAAAACGAAACTTGAATTTGAGGAAGTATATACCCATTACAGCAGGGGGTAAAAGTATGCCCTTTATATTTATTACGAACATCCATTTGAAATCATTGAGTAAAAATTATTCCCCCCAAATTAATGTAGTGTGCCGCGATTTGAACATGTTTCGCAGGTTCAAAATTACTGCACTATCGCTGACTCTCCAAACCCCCCCCCCGAAGGCACACGGAAAATAAATACTGAATGGTCGGTCCGCAGCAACATTAGCGAGAACTATCGTCGAGTCCCAAAGGCCATCACAGGCCGCGGTAGAACCCTTCCCTTCCCTAAGGTACCCTACGTCCCGTCATCAATGGGAGGAGCCAGACCCCCACCTTCTCGTGTACCCTCCAGGGTGGCGACATCCAACCAATATTGCCGGAAGCATCTCATCCTCATTTCGAGATGCCCCCTCGGAGGGGGGCGGGGTTATTGCACTAGGAAAAAAGAGCTTTTGAAAAGCTTATGTAAACCTACGACAGTTATTTCAGTAATAAATAATCTACCCTTCGATAGCTCCAGAAATTGTCCCAATCTAAATAGTTCCTAAGCACAAAAGAAATGAGCTGTAACCTGTTAAATCTCAACACCAGGATGGGTCTTTATATTGATATTCAAATTTTTAATGATATAAATAGAAACCAATTTCACCAATGCATATCATCAAAACGTAATTATATACATCATTTAAACAGCTAGTTAGAAAAAGAAACTTTTTCCTTGACAAACAGGAACGCCCAAATATGGAACAAGCCAACCACCTAAATATTTTTCTACCAAACGGTTCGTAAAACTGATAAAGTTGTAATAACTCATCCATTTAGCAACTTTGCCCATTCATTTTTAGGTTTCATTTAACGCGCAGCTCGTAACTGGAAGAGAAAATTTTAAAACTTTGATACAGATTTCGATCGTCCATAAAAGTTCCCGCGCAGGCAGTTAGTAGTAAGTTTATCGCTGGATCAATTTTGGAGTGACCATGAAACAGCTCACTAGGATGAATTCGGGAGGATTTCAATAAATCGATGAAGCTGAATCGTTATTGTGTCCCGATTGACATATTTTCATATTATAGTATTCATACTGAATCTTCCAAGATTGTTTAATACTGTTTCATTTAGGTTGAATCGAGATTTAAATTGGAAATGAATCAACGAGTGAAACTGTACGCATGGAACTTCGGATCTTTGTGACTTAACTAAATAATCTGAGAATCAAGGAATTCTAAAGTGGTCAAGTTAACAATAGTTTGATCTGTAAAATAGAATAGAATGTTTGTTAATCGAATAAGCCGATTCGAGGAGAATATCTGTGGTTTCTGGAAATTTTGTATAAAAAGAGAGCTAAAAATATATAAATATATTAATAAAATGATGTTTAAAAATCTATACTTATAAAATTTTTCAACCATGCAATATCTTTTTCATTTGAAGTTTTATTTAAAATATAGTTATAAAGGGCATCACAAAATTAACGCAAAATTTAAATTTGCCATCATTCGTGCAATAGTGTTTGTTACGTAAGCATGTTGCCCCGCCTCTCACTTGTAACGCCCTCTAGCGGTATATGTAAAAAACTATCAGTCTTTGTAACATCATCGACGAAGCAGCAACGCCGAAAGGCAAGGCTCAATCCAACTCCCGAAAGCGGAGAAACAATAAAATCTTTAAAATACAAAAAAGGTCCGTCATCATTATCGAACCTCTCCAGTGTTGGGAACCCTATTTAAAAAACAATTTGAAAGCTGTTAATTTTGGGTTAGTAAAAATGGAATGTTACACGATTGGACAACGTATTTTCATTGTTGCACAAAATTTCAAAAATAATGAAAGTCTTGAGGCCATAATTCGAAAAGTTAAGAATTAGCCCCCTAAACGGTATAATATAACACCTGAATTTCTTTTTATGGGGTTATTTGGAGTCAAAGTTCTATGCTAACAAGCCCACAAGCACGCGTAAATTGAAGGAGGAAATTAAATTCAACGCTGCATCAACGAAATTCAGCCACATTTATGCAAAATGGTCTCTGAAAATTTCGACAAAAAAGTGCGTATGTGCCAACAAAGCCGTGGAGGCCGTTTACACTATGTGTTATTCCATGCATAACCCTATTCTTTACAATTCAATAAAATATAATAATTTAAAGAAAAAAAGCTATTTTTTATTTAATTCAAATCCTGCGTTAATTTTTAACATTTTTTTTTATGACATCACAATTTTTTACAGTACATGGATTTAAATAAAAAAAAGATTTATTTTTACAGATATTATTATTATTGGCTTTTTTAATACAGCTTTCAATAGATTTCCTTCAAGATTTTGTATATTCAGAATTTGTTGCGCGTAATATTGTTTAATATACAACTATTGATAAATTCATGCAGAATAATTCTTTTATTTTATTCTTTTTTCTGTTTTCGAATTATATTTCATGAGTATTATTATGTATTTAAATGAATTATTAATTCCAGGTCCTTCCTTTAACTACAAAAAGGAACATATATTTTAACGTAATTTTTCATTTAAACTTTTACTTAATTTGCATTACAACATTTTTTAAAATTTAATTTGAATGTTTCGTTTCATCAGAAACCATTCCACAGATTATTTATTATTACGATTTAGCTCATGAATAATCGAGTTATGAGTTGATCGTTTTTAAATACAGGGCTTTCGAAAAAATTTCTATTATCTAAATAACTTACTTCAATTTTTCAGTTGATTCATTATCTATAATAGAGGGACATTTATTAAAAGATTAATTCAGAATTTATAAAAGAAATATTACTGAAATCTACTTTATATCTTCGCTTGCCGACTTTGGCACAATATCATAATTATAAACATAAATAAGCATATGAGGCACAAAACATTGATTTGAAACATGAAAACAAAAATATAGATATTTCAAATTTACAAGCATATATATTTTAATAATAAAATATCAGCAATCACTCATATGTCATTAGTCAGGGATTGATGAATTCAGTTTTTAGCAAATTATTTAAAAATCTGAGATTTCTGTTATAAATAGATAACAAATTTTGTATTAAATTTACTTAAACTTTAATTATACGCCAACAGAGCTTTTAAAAAACATTAAAAATTGTTTGTAGATATTAACTGAAAAACAAAATTGCATTCAAGATATTTTTAGATACTATATTCAAGTAAACTAAAACATACAACTGCTTTTTTATTTATTTAATTTGTCATGTTCTATATTTGTTCAAGGTTGAATTTTGTATTAGATTTTTTTTAATGATGGACTATAATTTTGAAATTTTGTTCTATTGCACTAACTTTGATGATATGCTATTTTAAAGAAATTTCAAGATTTTATTTTTAATTAATAGCTAATGTAATTAAATTTTGATTCCTTGAACGTGTCGCCATCTAGTACTGAATTCGAGAAAAACTTATATCGAGGTTTCATAATACTTATAAAAAGGAATTAATAATTAATGCTTAAAAACTGAAATAAAGAATAAAAATATATAATCTCAAGTATCCCAAAACGTATTTTTAACAATAGTTTCCATTAATTTTATTATCTTTCAAAGAGGATTAAGATATTAGTTAAATAACATACTTTACAATTCATGAAAAAAATTAAATTGAAAGCATCTCTCTCTTTATCGCGTTAGAGAAGGAAAATAGTTTCATTTCTTTCCAAACATAAAAACGCATATAAATTGTTCATAGTATACTATCTAAATTACAAATGTAATTTTTCAGACAACCTTAGCTATTTCACAACTATTTTTTTCTTTAAAAAATACTTAAGCATTGAAACTTAATTATGTTTTTAATACTCATTAAATTTGAAAATACTCGTTCTAAAATAATGGCTTTGAGAATACTGGCATTTTGTGTATTCTTATTAATTCTGTCAGCTTCGAGACTTAATTTTTTTTCATCAGTGGTCATTACGAAAGAAGCTTGATTATTTCCTTAATGATTCAATTTTATCTTTTTCTTCAACTGCTGGTATAGCAAACGTATTCAGCAGTTCGTTTGTTAATTGAAAAACTGGTTTTAGGTTGTAATTATATATTTTTTTTCAGAGTCAATCAACGATCAAAATCATTTTACGTTTAAATTTTTTCCATTGTTTTATAGAACATTTACATTTTTTTCTATTCTTAGAGACTATTTTACTTGTCTTCATAAAATAGCTATTCTTGAAAAAAAAAATCTGTAATCCAAATTTTTGATATTTTACATGATATGAAATTCTGCGTTATTTTGTTTAAGTTGTAACGGATTTTCTAGCATTTTTTGTGTCACATAGAAATTTTGACCTTCTGAAAGCACAATGTACTTAATAATTTTAAATTAGTTATATATTTTATAGAAATAAGGTTTTTTCCCTAACTTTTCTTTTCGCAACCCTGAATTAAATAAAAGGCACAAGAAAAATTATTTCCAGATATTTAAAATCATTGGATGTCTTCAGAACCGGAATGTTCAAGGTTTGAGACCCGATTCCGTAGAAGAACCGTCGTATAAGCGGGTCTGGATTCACATTAAATCCGTCAGGTTCAAATACCCTCCCGTTGCTGCTCGAAAAGGGGGTGCCAGCTCAGTTGTCGTCTTCGTCATTTGACCGCATTTCAAAATTATGAGGTCCCAAAATAGCCTCAGTGTTTTTTAAAACGAACGTTATTATAACTAAACTTAAAATCATTGCAAAAAAATTAAATTTCTGCAATACGCTTTTTCAGAAATGTAGTACTTCCTTATGAAATAATCAACAGTTTTTTTCTGTATATAAATTATTGTACATTTCTATGCACAGTTTCTAAGTATAAACCATTAGTTTCTTATCCATGCTGAATATTCTGTTTTCATTTTAATAACCTTGCAGATAGTTTTACTAGATCTTACTGCATCTCCCATTGTATCATATTTTGATAGATTACTCATGAAGAAACATATGGAAAAAGGGTGCACAAGCTGAAGAAAGAATCCACACATCCCATATCCTAATAAAATTTAAATGAGACAATTACACTCATGTCCAAAATTAAGGTCACAAATATGTTTTTCAAAGAAATTCTAAATGGATACCAATAAAATTTAAACAAATTATATTTAATATATTGTGAAGGACCGCTAACACGATATTAACTTTTTTTTGTGAGAAAAAATGTTGTTTAGCATTAGTTTTTGGGGAACTACTGAAATTAGACCATTTAGGCATCTGGGATTTTTGCCTGCAATTTTGTGAATATTGCATTAAAACAAAACATTTAACCTGTTTCAAGTGGGAATGAGTTCTCATAATCGTTTAAACGATTCCTTGAGATGGAGAGCCGTTGGCAGGCTTGATGTTGGGCAGTCTCAAGCGGAGATGGTTCGATGGTTACAAGTGGCACCGAAAGTGGTATCCAGGTTGTGGAATCAATTCAAACAAGTGGTACTGTAACCAGGAAGGCCGGCCAAGGCCGTCACAGAGCAAAGACGCCTGCACAGGATCGTTATTTGGCATTAAGCGCACGACGGTATAGGCTGACAACGGCTCCTTAACTTGCTCGTGACCTTGCTGCTGTGTCTGGAATAAAATTCCAGACAAAAAGTATACAGACGTCTAGCAGAGAGGGCTCTTTATGCCCGGAGACCAGATGAGTGCGTCCCTTTGACTGCATCCAACAAAAAAGCCCGGCTGTTGTGGTGCCTAACATATCAGTCTTCGGCACAGCAAGAATGGGGGGGGGGTGTTCTTTTCAATGATGAATCGAGATTTACCATACAGAGTGACACTCGTCGAACCTTCATCTGGAGAGAGTGAGGAGCTCACTATTATCCCTCCTACGTAAAAGAAGTCGACAGATTTGGTGGCAGAGTAATCTTTATCTCGGGTGGCATAATGTTGGGCAGTCGTACACTACTACACGTCTTCGATGCGGGTACTGTCGATGTACATCACTATAGGGATGAGATCCTTGAAGCCTATGTGAGGTTGTTCCGGGGTGCTTTTGGCCCAGACTTCATGTTTATGGATGAAAATGCGCTTCCACACAGAGCCCTGATCGTTGAGGATTTTCTTGAGGAAGAGGATATTCAACGTATGAACTGGCCCTCGAGGACTTTGGATCACAATCCTATTGAACATGTTTGGGATGGTCTCGGAAGAGCCATTGCACAGCGTAACCCCCCTCCTAATACCCTTCAAGAGTTAAAAGCCATGTTTTTGGAAGAATGGGCTTTGTTGCTCCAAGCATTTATTGACACCCTCATAAACAGTATGAAAGCTCGTTGTGAAGCCAGTATAGTAGTTCACGGTGGTCACATTCCATATTAGACAGGCTTTTCCCGAGATAAATGCTTTTTCTTTGATTCATAATGTAACACTTTTTGATATATCCTGTTTCCTAATCCCCAATTAAAATCTTTTCCCTGTTGTTATGTGGATATGTTCTTTCTTCCATTGTAGTGTACCTCTGTGCCAAATTTCGTGGCAACACAGTGAATAGTTTTTCATTTTTCGCAGATTTTATGTTTGTGATCTTAATTTTGGACATGAGTGTACTTAATATCCCTATTAGCACGAAATATTGTACGATATCTGCACGATGTTATTCGATATTCTGAATCAAGGCTAATATCGTGAAGGCATCTTATTAATATTATTGGGAATTTTGTGCAAATAGGTATTGATAAAATCCTTATTTAAAAGGAAGTTTTACGATACAATTTAGCCTTAAAAAAATCTAATTTACTTTAACCTTTTTTTAAAAAATTCAGCAATGCATTTACAATAGTACTTCGTTATGCGTATTCATTAAATGCACGTAAATCTTATAATTTTATGTTTCTTATTTAATAATTGGATATTAGGATCATAAAATTCAATGCCTGTGGAATTATCATTCGTCTTTCTCTCAATTATCAATCAATTTTCCCCATAAAATTGTAATAATCACCCATAAAATTGCGTGGTTTAGACAGAGTAAAGTTGAGTTGACTAAAGAGAGCAGATTCGTTCTAATTACTTACGTTGGGAAAGGATTTTTGAAATCTCATTCCTTTAGAGGTATATCAGATGTACTAATTCTTAGATAAAAAATAAAAACTTATTGCTTCAGTATTTGTCTTAATATCAATAAAAGTCATTTTGACTATGTATGTATATTTGTATGTTCCATATCTCCTAAATGACCAGGGTTAATTAAATATAACTCAGAACACTTATTCTTCAAGGCAAGATAAAGAATACCGTCATCTTCTCCAAGTTAAAATATTAATTAAATATTGAATTAATTAAAAATTAAATTTTTCTGCAGTAACTTCGGAGCAAATTATTTCACAAAAATTATTTTAATGTCATCTTAAAAATCAAAATTTTGCCTTTTTGTGCCAAGTATTTTTTATGCATTTTTTCAACGGTTATTAATTCTTAAAATTTTATCACAAAAGATTTTGAATGCATCGTAACATTAAGTCTCCTATTCACTCAGTCTATTTTTTTGTCATTTCTATATCATATCTTTTGAAAATTAGATGTTTAAAGTTGTTATTTGCCATTGCCAGAAGACTGGAAAAAAGAGCCAAAATACCATTCACCTTCAAGCGTTTAAAATTTCCTATCAGGCTTGCTTTTGCTCTCACAATGACCAAGGGTGTCATTTATGTGATGTAAAAGAATTAAATGTATTATAATAATTTATACAAAACTAGTTCTTACAATAAAAATATTGTACATGAAAGTATATTAATTCCTACCAACTTTGGATATATCAGCTGGTATTCTCTAAAATAAAAGGATTAATGCTGAATTCATCTTATATGTTACCAAAAATTTATATAAAATTTTGATTCCATTCACATAAAAATCTCTAAAGCAGACATATAATATCTTATTAATATTATACAATATATTTAAACGGGATCGAAGACAAAGGGGGTAAAGATAAGCCCTCACGGAATAACCCATCTGACAAAAAAATAGCAAAGAAAATCCCAAACCGAACCAAGCGACAGCAAAACTGAGAATCAGCAACCGGCTCATTTACATTTGGTCTTCGAAATACCAAACAATAGTATCAAATAATAGATAGTTAAAACGAAAAAAAAATGTATAAAAATTGTAAAATTATAAACAAAAATTATAAATATAAACAAAACTTGAGAAACAAAATAATGTCCTTAATTATTGACGATTAATTGAGCTGAACAATATATCCTTTATTATTGACAACTAAAAGAGTAGAACAAAATACTATCCTTTATCATTGACAACTAAGCGAGTAGAACAAAATAATATCCTTTATTATTGACAACTAAGCGAGCAGAATACAATAATGTCCTTTATTATTGACGACTAAGCGAGTAGAACAAAATAATATCCTCTATTATTGACGACTGAGCGAGTAGAACAAAATAATATCCTCTATTATTGACGACTGAGCGAGTAGAACAAAATAATATCCTCTATTATTGACGACTCAGCGAGTAGAACAAAATAATATCCATGATTATTGACGATTTTTGTTCTTCGCACTCAGTTATGTCCTTAATTATTGACGATAAGGGAGTAAAACAAAATAATGTCTTAAATTGTTAAAGACTAAGCATCATCCATTTCTTAAATCAATAGCTTCTGAACAATCAGGATGCCAGAGTTCCAGACAATTTGAAATTGCAAAAAGGTTTTAGGCTCTTATCTACATTCAGCCAGAAGACCACCATTTGCATTGATTGAAAAAATAGCATTTTTTGATAATAAGTAGAATCGTATTCATTGTTTTCCCACAGAAGCATGTAGCTTTACCAAAATAATTTATCATTTCTACTATCATTTTAATCCTTATTTTGATATTTATATTACAAAAATAAATATTTCCTCTAAAAACACAACTTAAAGAAACAACAAGATTAATAAATAGCAAAAACATCCTAGAAACTTCTTAATGTATCCAGTCGTTACAGAAATAAGTTCAAGAAAGAATTGCTGAGAACGTATTTTCATGTTTTTAAATGTTTATTAAATTCTTGATACTGTATATTTATCAAAACGCTCACACTGAATAATGCGTCTAAATTCTTGTGATAATTTAAATTAATATATTAACGTTTATCAAACAGTACAAATATTAACTTAAGATGCTACATACTGCAATTCATAGGATAAAAATGACAAATTTTCTAAAAATGTTCTAATAACCATTCATAATAAAAATGAAATTGAATCAAGAAAATACTGTTCACAATTTAATATCCTATTTTTAAATATTTCTTATATTTTTGATTTTATTAGTATCAAAAATATATGCTGAAATATACATAGTGATTCTAATTAAGACAGTTTAAATCCTTAAATAATTCACTAAACAATAAAAACTCAACTTGAAGTATTAATTACCGAATATATTGAATTAAAAAATAAAAGTTTTTAGAAATGTCCAAAATAATCATTCGTCTCTGAAATGGCAAAATTAAACAAAATAAAGCTCTGCTTACATCTTAATTTCCTTTTTTAAAATTTTTATTCAAATTTTGATTCTATGAATAACAAACATATAAGCTGAAATATGCATATCAATTCTACTTAAGATAATTTAAACCCTTAAGTAATTTATTAAACATTAAAAATCAATTTAAAGTATTAATTATAAAATATATTGATTTTAAAAATAAATTCTCTAGAAATGTTCGAAAACAACTTTTTGTCTCAGAAGTGACGAAATTAGATCAAAAAATTCTACTTACAGTTCAATTTAATTTTTTTTTATTCAAATCTCGATTCTATAAATATCCAAAATATATGTTGAAATATGCATATTAATTCTTCTTAAGATAATTTAAATCCTTAAGTAATGCCTCAAATATTTAAAAAATCGGTAAAAGTGAATTTTAGTGTGCACCCAGCTGCGCAAACAATGCCAAGTCGCCAATAAAGATGGCGGACAAAATAAACAAATACTTCCGCGGAACAGTTACGGTTACTATTTCCCGCCATCTAATTAGAACTTTTTACTGATAAGTATTTTTTTTTTTCATACTGCCCGGTGCCTTCTACAGATGCCTTCGGCATCTGTAGAAGGCACCGGGCAGAATTTTTTAACTTAAAAAAAACATCCTACGGCTTCGCTAGCAGCGGGAGCGGGAACCTAGTAGCTTCGCTAGCACATTGAACATAAGGACTGTGTGGATAACATGAACTGTACATAATCAATTGAAAAGAAAGAATGAAGGATGTTGTACGAACGGATTTCAGAGGGAATCCTGCCCGGTGCCTTCGGCATCTGTAGAAGGCACCGGGCAGAATTTTTTAACTTAAAAAAAACATCCTACGGCTTCGCTAGCAGCGGGAGCGGGAACCTAGTAGCTTCGCTAGCACATTGAACATAAGGACTGTGTGGATAACATGAACTGTACATAATCAATTGAAAAGAAAGAATGAAGGATGTTGTACGAACGGATTTCAGAGGGAATCCTGCCCGGTGCCTTCTACAGATGCCTTCGGCATCTGTAGAAGGCACCGGGCAGGATATTTTAACTTAAAAAAACCTCCTACTTCTTCGCTAGCAGCGGGAGCGGGAACCTAGTAGCTTCGCTAGCACATTGAACATAAAGACTGTGTGGAAAACAGAAACAGTACATAACCAAGAGAAAAGAAAAAACAGAGAAATAAGCAATCGGAACATTCTCCATACAAAATTTGAAACAAACATACTTTCCCCACCTTCATCAACTTGTAAAAGAATATATTCCACTCACCTTCCATCCATTCTGCCGGTTCGATATCAAACCATTCTCAATACAAAATTTCAAACAAGCATCCTTTCCTAATTTCATTAACTCGTAAAATATATATGTATGCATATTTAACTCGCTATTCATCCATTCTACAGGTTCGAAATAATCCCGACATAACAAATTATGAAGGGAACCAACCGTTATAACACCAAAAGAATTATGAGAACTGCGAAGAATTCCATTTGCAGCTGTCTTTGAAAGTGAGAATGCAGACGATTTTTTTAAAGCAAATACTGACAATTAAAAATTGCAAAAGAATAAATATTTTCTGTTCGTATTCACATTAAAAAAAGAAAGAAGAAAATAACTTTTAATTATAAGCTTAAATTTCTTTATAATAAAGAACAAAAGTAAAATCTTTAATCGATATTTTTTTTAATATTTTTAATTTAACAATTTTAATAATTTAATTGTAGTTTAAGTACAACTCAACCATTGCAAAAAATAGTAAACAAAACAGCAGTACGGTTGCTATAAGAGGGATCCGATGGGTTGCAATATTGGCGACAATCGGCTGGTGCACACTAATCTTCACTTAGGCCAAAAAATCTATTTAAATTATTACTTGTAGAATAAACTGATTTAAAAATACAATCTCCAATCAAAAATAACCATTTATCAAAGAAATGGCAAAATTAGATCAAGAAAGTTTTGATCTAATTCCACTTAAATTATTAATTTTAGAATTAATTGGTTTAAAAAATAACCATCTTCAACCTAAAATAATCACTTATCTCAGAAATGGCAAAATCAGATCAAGAAAGTTCTGATTTAATTCCACTTAAATTATTAATTATAGAATAAAGTGATTTAAAAAATACAATATTCAACCGAAAATAACCATTTATCTCAGAAATGGCAAAATTAGATCAAGAAAGTTCTACTTACAGATCTATTTCGTTTTTTTTTTATTTTTAATTAAATCTTAATTCTATAAATATTAAAAATTAAGTACTGAAATATGTATCTTGATTCATCTAATAATAATTTAAATCCTAATAGTAAAAAATATTCATCTAAAAGTGTTATTTACGGAATTCGAATAGTCAAAGAATGGCGCAAACTCTCTAGTAACGTCTTAAAGCAACCATCCATCACAAAAATGGCGAAATAAGAAAGAGAAAAGTTTTGCTTACACCTCAATTTCGTCTTTTTAAATGTTTATTTTCACCTCCAGGCGAGGAACTACAACAACTGCATTTACTGCTGATGAAAACCACCATTTTCGGTGTGAAAACACTTGAGCACCACTTATTAATTTTTGCTGAAGCGCGAAACTGCGCTGGCAAGTGTAAAAGTTTATTTTACTTAATAAATTCCTTTCCAACAGTTCGGTTCGCACATTCTTCAGATGACTTCACGATGATGATGCTTTAGTGAAGTAGGGAACTTCGCTTCCTTACATTGGCGCGGAACCGGAAATGGAAAGTCGACTTAAAACTTTTCCTCGGCGAGTTTTTTTTTAATGAATGGTGCCATTAAAATGCTGTTATGGCTTTATTTTTCGCCGAAATTTCTTTTTCTGAGTATGTAGTTTATTTTTAGAATTGCATCGGTTGTTTTTGCGTTCTATTAATTAGCTTGACATTTCGCAAGATGTTTGCAAAATTGAAATTTTGCAATCTATTTCCTAATGCACTAGAGTTTTCGTTGAGGTTTTGTGTGATTGCGTGTTCTTTAATTCAATGCACAATTTTAGTGTTTTAAAAACTTAATTATCTGTTACATCAGAGGTCCAGAGGTTTATGGACCATCATCCATTTAGAAGAAAAATTTTTGAATCTTATCTCTTTTTAATAAGTGTTAAACCAAACATTGAAGTACTTGTTGTATATTGAATACACCTCTTTGATATATCTCTCTATTATGAATTTCAAAGCAGAAAAAAAATTTAATAAACCAAGCGGGAGTGGTTTCCCCAAAACTTTTTCGCATACTTTAATAAAATTGTCATGCCAAAGAACACCTTGCGTGACAGTGGGGTACAACGGTTACGAAATGAATTTTTGGCGTGTATTTAGAAATTTTATTGAATTTATTGTGTCATCTTGGGAGAGTTATTTGGCGACTAATCCCTGACATGTTGTTAACCCTTAACTGCAGAGGTGAAATTTTAGGAACTGGGGAGGTGCGGTCTACGAGACCGCATTTCGTTTACACTCCAATTAAAATTTCTAATGAATGCTTTAGTATGAAAAACTGCCAATATATTTTGCAGATATTTTTCTTGATATATAGATATGTTTCAGAAATTTACTAAAATATATTATCATTGAAAAAAGTAAATGCGTTGGAACATACATTTTCTTCTAAAATTACATGTTACAATAAATAATATTCTTGAAAAAGCATATTACTTTTTAAATCATTTATTTTTACAGTATTTGAAGGTATATAGAAGACAATATGATGTAAAATTTAACATTATATGAAAATTTTAAAAAATGACAATGGGTAAATTTGGCCTTTTTTTTTATCGGCTTGTGTGCCTTTCATAGCACGGTTTTCTAGGGCATTTTAAATATACAGGTTAAGAACTAGTATAAAAATCAACCTATAAATTCTGTATATATATTTCTTAGTATATTAATATATTTTATGAATTTTTCAAAATACATTATCACTAGAAAAATTAATTATGTTTGAACATATATATCAGAATCAGTTGAATGCGAACTTTCTACTAAAAACTCTTCTGTACAGTTATCCTTATCACTAAAATCATTTTCTGCTTCAATTAAAAGTGTCTGGAGCACTGCTTCATAATAGGATCAGTAAACTGGATGATATTTCGGGGCCCAAGTTTTAGCGCCATCTGCTAAGCCTTGTTTATCACTGAGACACTAACAGGGAGATGCAGTCTTAGAGACCGCGCTCGAAGAAATAACTGAATTATTTTTAAAAAAACATCTGCTGAAATCGGTAAAAAAAAGTGCAAGTGTATTCAAGGTCATAAAACAGGAAGCTACAGGGCCAATCCATTCAAATGAGCTAAAAATAGAATAGGGGTGACAGAAAATACATCGCTAGACCGCACGTCCCCAGTTAAGGATTAATAGTAACCAAAAATCGAATTTGTACTTTAGACATGTTTTTCTCAACCGATTGAAGCAAAAAATTGTCACAAAACTGTACTTATAACTGTACTCACAAAATTTCGTACCAAATAGATACATTTAAGAAATTTCATTTCTGAGTTATAGCATTTACTTGTTTCTGAAAGTACAGATAGATGGTCAACCCCGCGTTGGATTTGACTTAAAATTTTACAGGTGTCTACTCTATAGATATGAATAAAATTGGCTACCCATATTTAACCTTGCTCTTTTCGCTTTGTACCTATCGTGTTAACTTATATTCTAAGATCTGGATGAACAGACTTCTGGATGGATTTTGCTCACAATTTGAGTGAAATCTACAAATTTGATATAAAAACCGCAAACCAAATTTCAACCATCTAGTTCAAAGCATTTTTGAGTTATCTTTCTCACAGACAGACAGCCGGACGGACATTTTTCCAAAAATATGCTTTTCGGATTCAGGGGAGGTCAAAAACGTGGAGATTTGTCAGAATCTCGATTTCGACTTTTTTGACAATTACTATACATTCTCTATACTACGTATAAGGGTAAATAAAAAAAATGTTTATTAAAAATTTCAAAACAAATGCAAAATGAATAAGAAATTGAAAAATAATGAGATGATTGAGGCTGGTGGAATTTAAATAATTTAAGAATTTCGGGTTCAAATTTCGTTTATATCAATCTCAAATTGCCACCAATTGGTTTAAAGTTAGTGCCCTTTCTTATATATTAAATAAGTCATTCTCAGCCAAATACGATGCAGAAAAATCAATTAAGAATTTCGGTATACTTGCCCTCAATTCAGAAATGAAACCTGGCATCCATTTATAAGTTAGGCTTCTTTGGTTAGATTTCTCAATTTTGGAGCTCCTTTATTTCGACAGTTTTGGGATTTCTAAGCCCCAAATTCAAAATTCTAAATGTAAAAGAAAATTAACTCCTACCTGTCTTTCCAGGAACTTCTAAATCACAAGAATTGAGGTATTCCAGCATGAATTAGTCCACATAAACACCGAAATCATTAATTCAATAATGGTTGAGCATTCTGTATTTTATAATCTCATTTTTTTTGTACGATGACACAGGCACAGATAATTATTTACTAAGATTATTTACAAATTTTCTGATTTCTTAACATGACATACAACCATCCTTCGTTACGTTCTTACACTTCACTAACAAACAAACTTACATCAGTTTCTGGGGAATGATGGGATTTTTTTTCCTTACGTCACCAAAGCGTGCATGCGCATAAGGGTTACATCATATCATGGTTAAGCCAGGAATTCCAAAACACAATGTTTTGAGCTAATCGTTTCACTTAAATCTTAATACACATCTTCTTGGCTGTTATCTAATCAATAACTGCATCTGATTTGCAAATCTACGAATATTTCTAGCATATTATTATTTTAATTTTCTAAATAGATAAGTACCCACGATTTTCACTCGGGATTGTCTCACCCCTCTCCCTATCACCTGCGTCTGTTGCCTCCCCCATGGGAATTTCGAGCACCAGTGGAAGGGGATGGTTCTATCCTTATTCGGGATTTATGAATTAAGCCCTTAATTTCATCAAATTTCAATTCCATTTACGAGGCGCCATCTGGTGGTGAAATTAAGAAAAAATGATTAACGATTCTATGGTATTTATTATAATGAAATACAAAATAAATTAAATAAATAAAAGAAGAAAATATCATAATTAATAAGTTTTCATTATTCAATGAAAAGTAGAAAATAACTCTTTTATATAAAAAATATGAATTTCAAAACAAAATCGTGATTGCGTTAGTTGTTTAGAAAGCCATACTATAAGAATATCAAGCCATACCAAATTCCCACCCCCCTCCAAAAAAAAATTCAACATTGTATAGAATTTCTACAATCTGAAGCAAAAAATACTGTTTGTCCATCACAAGAATTTTTTTTGAAATTATGAACAATAGCAAAATGAAATTTATACATGTCACTCTGAGATATACTTCTATTTCTATTCTACTATTTTCATCTTTCAAATTTGTCTTTTTTAAATATATAGTTATTTAATTAAGCAACATTTTAACTCAGATTTTCTGGAAATAATTTCTAAAATAATTATTATCCTGAAATTTTTTATTTAAAACCTTAAAGATTATTATTTTCCTATGATTACAGTACCGAATTTCTCCATACAATTTTGTTTTAATGTTTAAAAATTTTTACATGACCTAAATCAGTCTGTAAGGCTATTCAAAGTTATAGCTTTCCGATCCTCTAGAAAAAGAGAGGTGACCTATGGGAAATAAGAAAGAGCATGATGGGTACTTCCCGGTAGAACACAGAAACACCAAAAGGAAGAGAATAATATTTCAAGCTAATGCAATTAAAACCTTGATATGAACGAACGTCTTTTCTTACCTTGGCAATGATGTAGGAAATAATAAAATCAAAAATGATTTCTAGAATCGCGCGTGGAGGTTCAAAGTATTAAGACATTAAGGAGAGAAATGTTTAGCTGCTGGACGAAAGGTCAGACTTCATAAAGAGCTGCTGAAAGGCAGTGAAATAAATAGCATTGGAAAGCTTTTTTAAAATACTACGCTATAAGTACTGAGATTTGATATTTTTATTGGGAGAAATATCAAGTAGATACTTGTTATACTTGAAATGTGATATAAATTTCCATGTGATAATATAGCACTGATATTATCAGTGTTATATTATCAAAATATAAATGTGATATAAATTTCAATTCGTTTATAGTTTTCCACTAAAAAACTCTTACTTTTAGGTATCTCTTACTTTTTAATTGATATCCACGATTTTTAATAAAAAATATTTTCTGCATTTTAGTGTGTTAATAAAAATATTTTTTAAAACTTTTTTATTTTATAATATAAAATCTCTAATGCCTTGAAAAAATTCATTGATCTTCGAGGATATTAAATTTTATTACGTTTTGGACTTGTGTAAAAACTTCAAGATACAGGAATTTTGGAAAAAAAACCAAACAAATATAAATATGTATATACCAAAGATTATATTATACTATATATGTGTGTGTGTGTGTGTAACACAGCCTAACCTTTTTTTGAACAAAAAAAACCTAACAAAGAAGTAATTCTTGTATTTCTATTACAAAATGCCAATAATATTAAGATATTCCAAATATGAATTGTTAACGTCCTTTTATATTTATCAGAAAATTGCCTTGGAATTACTAAAAGTAATGAATTACTCAGTAAGTCCATTCAGACATAAATTAAAATGCCTTATACGCATTGGAAATAATTCAGTAATGACGGAACGGTAACCATGCCAACAGATTTGATTTCCATCTGAGTGCTGCATCCCATGCTTAATCATAGCAATTAACCTTCAGGTCATATTTACGTTAAAGTTATGCGGATTCCTGTTTAATAGAGGAAATATTTTTAAACTATTTGGATATGAATATTTACCGATAATTTTGAATCGATCATTCCTATAAGACCACTGATAGCCATCACATAAAAGATGCGAAAGGCAATATTTTTCTGTCTTATTATTTCCGTCCAGTGTTTTATATCAGCTCACATTGCTTCTTCCACTAAGACACAATTAATGTAAAAATCTTATAAATGCATAATTGTTTTATACATTTATATCTTTGAAATGGTTCAGTTTAATTTCATTGATTATTCATTTTGATATAAAAGGAAGACTTTTGTAAGATGAATTTTACAGTCTTGATGAAAATGATATATGAGCAAATGCTTTTTTCATATTTCTACATGTCACTTGTGTCGGGAGAGGGGATGCTGATGGTTTTGCAAGTAGCGGTATATATGAAATATTCAGAGCTCTCACAAACAAAGTGTAAATTCAATGAAATCGGGTTTTGGGCTTGAAACCTTGATACCTCAAACCAAGACCTTACTACTTAATCATCGTAACCTTGTGTATGTGCGTGCGAGAGGGGATTATTGGAGTGGGTTGGTTTCCAACTCTTCCAGCTCACTATCTTTAGTTTTAACTTTCCGTAATTGAACTACAGAATCATATCAAACTGGAACGAAACAAATGCTTCCTCGGCAATATTTTAATTAAAACTCTTTCTCGAATGCATATAAACATATCTCTACACCAGAAGATCTTAAAGCACTGAAGTACATGATGAAAATTTAACTGATTTTTTTTAACTAGCTATTTGAAAGTTTCGAAGTATTCGGATTTCTTCAATGGTGGAAAGAGAATTTGAAGAAATATTGAGGAGAATTTTTGAAGTGGTGGTCTGCTTCTTTTCTGCTTCGTAGAAAAATACAGAAAATTCAGTGTCCATTTTCAATATGCATTTGACAACTTCTTTGCGATAGAATGAATCTATATCTACAATTTCAACACAGATCTATCATTTTGGTATCGATAGAATGGACCTATATCTACAATTTCAACACAGATCTATCGTTTTAGTTTCGATGGATCGGATCTATATCTTCAGTTTCAACACATATCTATCATTTTTGTTCCGATTGAATAGATATATATCTGCAATTTCAACACGGATCTATCATTTTGGTTTCGATAGAATGGATATATATCTATAATTTCAACAACGATCTATCATTTTGGTTTCGATTGAATGGATCTATATCTATAATTTGAACAAAGATCTAACATTTTGATTTCGATTGAATGGATCTATATCTATAATTTCAACAAAGATCTATCATTTTGGTTTCGATTGAATGGATCTATATCTATAATTTCAACAAAGATCTATCATTTTGGTTTCGATAGAATGGATCTATATCTATAATTTCAACAAAGATCTATCATTTTGGTTTCGATAGAATGGATCTATATCTATAATTTCAACAAATATGTATCATTTTGGTTTCGATTGAATGGATCTATATCTATAATTTCAACAAAGATCTATCATTTTGGTTTCGATTGAATGGATCTATATCTATAATTTGAACAAAGATCTATCATTTTGGTTTCGATTGAATGGATCTATATCTATAATTTCAACAAAGATCTATCATTTTGGTTTCGATTGAATGGATCTATATCTATAATTTCAACAAAGATCTATCATTTTGGTTTCGATTGAATGGATCTATATCTATAATTTCAACAAAGATCTATCATTTTGGTTTCGATAGAATGGATCTATATCTACAATTTCAACACATATCTATCATTTTGGTTTCGATTGAATGGATCTATATCTACAATTTCAACACATATCTATCATTTTGGTTTCGATTGAATGGATCTATATCTACAATTTCAACACATATCTATCATTTTGGTTTCGATTGAATGGATCTATATCTACAATTTCAACACAGATCTATCATTTTGTTTTCGATTGAATGGATCTATATCTACATTTTCAACACATATCTATCATTTTTGTTTCAATTGAATGGATCTATATCTACAAATTCAATATAGATCTATCATTTTGGTTTCGATAGAATGGATCTATATCTATAATTTCAACAAAGATCTATAATTTTGGTCACTATACCGATTACTAAGTGGTTGCATTTTAAAATTTTCATGTTCGTATATATAAAAAAAAGCAACAAATTCCAACCACTCTCAAGCAGATTAGATTAAAATTTTGTTACAGTTTTTTTTTCTATGGTAATGTCTGCAGATCAAATTTCATTCAGACTGTTAATATTTGAATAATCATGTTCACATGTATGAAAAAAAAACAGAAAACGGATTTCGTTAAAATTTTAATGAAACCTACGAACTTGGTTTTAATAGTATAACGGATGCTAAAGGCAAAATTTATCTTTATCTTAGTTATTGTTTTGAAATTTTCATGTCAATTTTATTACATCAGTTCTAATGCTGTAAAAAAATGCATTGCTAACTTTTGGATTTTTTTTTTTTTTTGGTAAAAAATGAAAAAAATGTTTTAAAATATTATAAGAAAACTTTTCCATGCGCATTAAAATAAAATATAAATTTGATTTTGGTTTTTTTTTCCAATTTTTTTAGATAGATATTTTAATGATACGCAATATTTTGCAAGCTTCACTTTAGTGAAAATACAATTTTCACTTTAAATAAATTATTTCATATTTTTGAATTTAAAAATTTCTCTGTGGAAATACATTGCTCGAGGTCTTCAATAAAAAATTCTAAGTTTCATCAATGATCTATTCATGTAAAATTATATCATTTTATGTTTATACAGTATAGCAGAAATTCTTTTGGGTTGCAACTAAAAATTTGATGCGCATGGAGTGTTTTAAAATTTCGGCGCATAGAGGAAGTTGTATCAATGAATCTACGACCTTCCCGAAGGCACACGGATAAAGAAACTGAATGACCTGACCTCCTCAACAGCAACACTGGCGGAACTGTGGTTGAGTCCTAAAGGCCATCACCGGCCACGGTACAACCCTTCCCAAAGGAAGTATGTCCAGTCATCGATGGGAGGAGCAAGCCCCCACCTATTTATGTACCCATCAGGGTGGCGAGATCCAACCACCGTACCGAAAGCATTTCGAGATGCCCCCCGGGGGTCAGCACATAGATGAAAACGAAACTGTGTCATATTGCAACTGTCTAAATGTAAACAAGTGGAATTGGGCAAATGATAAAGATATGAAATGAAAAAATGAATGCAAGAATGAAAAATAAAACCCAAAAATAAAAAAAATTTCAGTTTTAATATCTTTTTCTCATTTTCATTGTCCATTATACCATTAGCACTACATCCCGAATTTCGTTTCTCTACCTTAATGTTTTTTGGAGTTATTGTGCTCAGGATGTAGATAGATACATAGACAAACAAACTTAACACCAACTAGTGGGAGTGGTCTACTCGAAACCTTCTCATATATTCTCTAATAAATACATTTGTCTATTATTCATCGCATACACAACAGTTCTATATGCGAATTTTCTTTCTGGTTGATCTCTAAGTTGCGGTAATACACAAGTACCAGAACACCGAATGTATGCGCTTTACGCCTTTCTTCAAACTCTAAGAATCAAAGAATCACACACCAAATTTTATACTTTAAAGATTTGCATTTTTGTGTGATCGCGTTTACATGGTTGTGAAGATACCTATAGACAGACGGTCAAACCTTTGACGGATTTGATATCCAATTTAATGGTTATCGATACTTTAGATGTTAAAACTATATGCGAAATTTTATTTATCTAGCTTTCTTCATTTGTATATATAATATCATCTTAGAGCTGGGCAGATAGGCCTCCCTTGTATTGATTCCGTTCAAAGCTTGACAGAAATTTAAGTTTAATTTAAATTTAAATTTAGTGTTAGTGTTTAATTTTATATATTTATGATTTACATTTTTGTGCTATAATGTTTCTAGGCCTGTAAAGGTAATAGGAGACGGACGGTAAATCCCTTGACGGATTTGGATTACAAGTTGATAGATATTGATATTTTAGATTTTAAAACTGTGTGCGATATTTTATTCAACTAGATTTCTTCGATTTGTAAATATCATTTTCGAACAGCCGGATAGACAGACTTCTCTTGAATAAATTTCGTTCAAAGTTTGACAGAAATATATAAATTTTGTGTTAAGACCATTTACCAAATTTCATTCGTCTAGCTCAAAGCCTTAAGACTATATTCATCTAGCTCAAGATTTTTGGACATTTGGACATTTCCATTTGGATTTTTTTCCTCGTGTTCACAGACAAACAGACAAATATAGTCCAAAAATATATTGTTTGGGGGGTGAGGGATTCTGGGAGGTTTGAAATATAAAAATACGTCAAAAACTCGATATCAGATTTTATAACAATTACTTTATTTTATCTTTTGAATACTTCGTCTGTGACTCAGTGATATATGAAAGGCATAGATTTTTTCCAATCTATAGACTATTTTAATGCTTTTTCTCTATATAACTTCGTATATCATAAAATAAAAATATTCTGCGTTGACCTTTAGCACTTGAGTTTACACTATGTAGAGTAATTTAGTAGTTCGAAGCACTATCGCAGTTCACAGACAAACTTCCAATTCATTTTTCAAACTTTATCTTGTCAAAAATCTATACTGAGGGAACTTGAGATAAATAAATGTATTCCTCGTAAAGATAAATGGATTCCGAATGTGCTAAACCCCCGCCAAATTTTGGAGTTCCAAAGTTTCCGAGAACAATGTATCGATTCTTTGTAACACGGCATCATTTTTCATTTATTTTGAAAAATAGAATTCTTACCGACGATAGCAGCGAAGCATTTAAGTACATCGCTTGACAAAATGGTATTTGTAGTTCCGCTCAGATAATTGATTTATTTATGTGAGAAAAATGGCAATGTCGCGGAAATGATTAATTGTTTTTTATTTACAAACATTTAAATTCATTTATCTTGCGTAGTGTCGTACTTGCGAACATCTAAAAAAAATATTCACGATGTCATTGAAACAAGGAATGTTCGACTTATTTTTTTATATTTTTTTCAAATATTTTTATTATTAGCTTTATAAAAGACTTTAAGTATTCATGCTAAATTGAGATCGCATTTAAGCATAAAATAAATTTAGTTTTAAAAAAAATTTGAAATTTATTTTGTCACGAAAGCATTAATATAGATTAAAACGCTTTATTTGGTGTCTCCTTATAACAAAAAAGTAACTAACAGCTGTACAATTTAGTCATCATTTATGTAGAAATTTGAGACAGTATTAATAAATAACACATATAATCTCTAATTCAGTTTAGTTATATTAAAGTCTCGTTTTAAACCATTAGGACTATTTTGGGGCGGCTCTTATAATATTTAACCACGGGTAGATGATGAGGGCGACACCTAAACTGGAAGCTCTCCTCTCCAAATTTCCACATCACACCAGCGGAAGAGCATTTGACCACGACGAATTTAAAATCCACTAGATCCGCTTATACAACAGTTCTTCGGTAAAAGCAGGTCTCAAGCCTAGAGCCTTCCAGTCCCAAAGCTGAGTCCTTGCCACCACGCCCTCACATAATTTCGAACGCAATATTAAAAAAATGGAATAACTGATAACATGAATGAGAAATGAAATTATTACCAATTAATTATTTATTAGTTTTGCACGAACGGTGTGGGGACTTCAAGAATTTGGTTGGGAAACTTTGGAGTACCAGCCATACAGACAATGTATGGCACCAACAGATTTTCATTTGCTTGGATCTATGAAGAGGTACTTTAGCTATCGGAAATTGAACTCTTATAATGACTTCAAATGGATTCGAAGGCGTTCTATGAGAACGAGATATTTTAACTAGTCTAGAGCTGGGACAAATGCTTCAACATGAATAACAGTTACAACAACAACAAAAAAATGAAATCTACGGTAGGAAATTTCAAGTCATCATGTTAGAACATTAATATTTTAAGTCATTATTTGTCTTAATTAATTTAAGTCATTAACTAGTTTAAACCGGTTTGAGATGCTTCAACAGTGAAACAATCGCGAGACTTCTCTATCGGTTTCTTCTCTATCCCTATACTCCCTCTACCCCACTCTCTCTCTCTCTCTCTCTATATATATATATATATAATGATATTTTAATATCTAATTTAATCCAAATTAATTTCCTAAATTTTTGTCTAATTCGGCCCAAGTCGGGGTCATTCTAACGAGTTCTCTTGTTTCCTGATCCCATTCCACTGTTGAAGCTTTGTAAAAATAATGCGCCATCAGTTCCACGTGTCAAGTGAAAATGATCCCTTCGGTGCCCTTATCCAAGGTCAACACGAGTATTGAATCAACACGTGGCCGGAAATCCCATGTTATATAAGACTAGTGATCATTTGTTTCGCGCTGTTGTGGACGTGTTTTGTCCGCGCATGCTTGTAAATAAATTACCATTCCGTGATGGATTAAAATGAATTTAAAAATGTAAAATGTCTCTTCACTGTCCTCGAACCTGCATTCTGCTTCAAACAAAATAAGCTTACATATATATAAATAAAGATATTTTTTTTTAACTTTCATTTTCAATTTTTCTAGCTGGCAAACAAAGTTTTGAAGCTCGATCGATTTTGAGATGAAATAACAGCCATGATGTCATAGTTCTAAGTCAACCTTTCAAAAGCGCATCTGCTGTCAAAGAAGCATACATAATATTAATGCAATACTGGTAAAAGCAGGTAAAAAAATGTATGCGATTAAAAGTTGATGATGAAAATTGCCATTGATGCTTTATTCATTGCCTACGCCATTTCGAGCTTCAAAACCCCCTAACCAAAACAACATCATGTTCTCACATGATAAAAAAATGATAATAATTTCATTTCTATTTCATATTGCATTTTTATTACCATATTTAGAATTAGGCGTGTTACCTATTGATCCCTCCTCATTTATTGCAGTGTCCTGCTGCAATAGTTGAGCTACTCATATACTACATTCAATTCTTTGACGATTTCATTATTTTCTGAAGATTTTTGTTTTATGAGAAATTAAAAATCTGCAAAAGTAATATTCGAAAGAACAAACTCACTACCAATTTCTAGTTATAAAATTCTGCTAATCACCCTACCAAAGTAATCAAATTACTTCAAAGCGAAACAATCCGCAGTTTGCAAACGAAGAAAATGTAATTTCTGACTTTAAATATTCTGCCTGGGAAATCTGGATTCAAGAAAATGGAAATAATTTGATAACATCGCAGCAGCAAATGAATCTGGTCTTGCAAAAGACTAAATGCTTGCTTACGTTTAAGTATTGATTTAAACTTTCACAGCATTATGTTAAAAAATACAAAATTCAAATTGCTTGGAGTGGTTACTACTAAAACTAATTTAAATGCTTGACGCTGCTCGGAATGAAGTTCCCATCTTTTTACTTTCCCACGTACTAAATGAATAAAGAGAAAATACTTTAACCGTCAAAAAATTCTAACCCAAAATTTTGAAAAATCTCCTTATTTCATATTTTCATGATTCCGAGAACACAGTTGCAGGTCGCATTGACCTGGTGGTAAGGTCTCGGCTTCAAAGCCGGAGCGTTTCAGGTTCAACACCCGATTCCACCGAAGAGCTGTCGTGTAAGTGAGTCTGGTGCACGCTAAATCCGTCAGGGCCAAACGTCCACCCGCAGATATAGAAGTTTGGAGAGGAGATGCCAACTCAGGTGCCGTCCTCGTTAACTGACCGCGCTTCAAAATTACGAGGTCCAACCAGAAATGGTGCTGGTTTAAAACAAACGGGATGTTAATATAACTAAACTAAACCGAGAACACAGTTCTGGATTTATATCTCAAATCCAATTTAAGTTAGACAAATGAAATTCGGTATATGAATTTACAACACATTTGTAGATAAAATTTTAACAATCAAAATTTTGATTCTTGTCAAATTTTGAATGAAATCCTACAGCAGGTTAATCGTCTGTTTATCATCACTCCCGTACTTGAAAAAATAGTTTTAATATCTGATGTGTAGATTTCTATCACATTTTAAATTAAATCTGTCAAAAAGCTGAGCATCTGTCTGTAATTTTGGCTGCATAGGTTTAGTTTAGTTATATTAAAGTCCCATTTTAAAGCAACACTAGGGCTATTATGGGATGGACCTTGTAATTTTGAACCGCGATCAGATGACGAGGACGACACCTGAGCTGTCTCTCCCCTCTCCACACCACACCACACCGGTGGGAGGACGTTTGGCCCTGACAAATTTAACGTGCAACAGATCACCTTACACGACGGTTCTTCGGTGAAATCGGGTCTCGAACCTGAAACCCCTTGCTTGCATAGGAATATGGTAACTCAGAAACGGATCAACTTGGATAAATGAAATTTTGTACATAGTTTTATCATTTCAATTTTGGATTTGTTTCAGATTTTGAGTCAAATCAGTGGTACTGTTAATCGTTTTTCGATTTGTAAATTCTCATAAAGTTAAAAGCGGTAACTGAAATACGTAATTATTTGATCAATGAAGTTTAGTATGTGATTCTGCTATTAAAATTGAAGCTGTATTCCAATTTTTTTTTTCATTCGGTCGAAAAAAGGCGTTCAAAATGTAACCTCGATTTTCTACACTACATTACGAAACACAAAACGCTCATGTGTGAGATTCTGAACATAAAAATCTTGGCACTTTTAGCGTTCACGACATTTTCCCAAGGTCAATTTTTTTTATTTTTTATTATCCTTTTATTAGGGTGCATACGAGAAAATTTTGCAGAGATCACTCCCGTTGACCTACTTTTGAAAGACAGTTTAATAAATTGTCACAAAAACATCATTTAAATAATTTCTTATATTTCCTTATAAGTGAGAAAAGACTTAACTGTATGCTGAAAAGTAAAAATCTATTTAATATTGTATCTCGACAGAGTTCCGATACTTCCATGCAAAAAAGAAATTTTAAGTAGTATATTTTTAATGCAAAAATTTATTTTATATAAAATAATATAGTACAAAAAAATTTCCAAATGCTTCCTTTTTTAATTTAAGCAAATAAAATTTAGAATTTTAATAATATCTATAAAAAGTTCTTAAAAATATTTTTTAAAATTAATTGGTAAATATCAAATTAAAAAGAAGAGAATTTCAAAGTCCCACTATTTCAAAATCGCCGACATTTATTTATTTTTTTATTAAATTTTAAATATAGGAATTAGAAATTTTAATAAAATTGTATGGAGATGCTATTGTATCATTAAATACGGTTTTTAATTTTAAAATGATATAAAGATATTTCTTTTGGCATTATTTATATCGAAGTTACTGCTGAAAATATAATTTATAATATATATAATTATAAATAATTATAATATTTATAATTATAATTTTATATAATAATACAATACTAATAATTATATAATATATAATTTAGTATAATATCATAATACTAATAATTACATAATATATAATTTAATTTAATATATTAATTACAATAAACTATAATTACCAGAAATCTTAATTGATTATAATTTAGTAATTATTAATTAATGGAATGTTTAAATAAATTTTCTACATTGAAAAGTTGAAATCATTTGTTTTCCGGTATTAAATAATAATTGTGCAAAATCTGATTGAACTCAACCTAATTAAAAAAAAAGATACGAAACACACATTCATACAATTCATAATAATTTTTATTTATATTAAAAAATAGTACGAATAAATATAAAAATCGTACCATCTTATTTTCCGAGTGAAATACGATATTTAATCGAGCAGACTTTCAGATGACTTGGAATCTAGCAAACACATTCAATCTTCAAACAGTTCAGGAAAATCAAAATGGCATGAAAAAAGTTCCTTAATGGAAATCTCTCATATTTCGATTATTTCGAAATTTTTTTTTCTTTATGAGAAGTTTTTTAAAAAGCTCATCTTTGATGAGTATTCGTTTTAAAAACCAAAATTTTGTTTCTGAAAAGCCATTTCCATTCAGCCTTGAATTCAAAGATATTTAACTGAAGAAAAATGGGAAGCTTAAAAACCAATATCACAAGACTGAAGTCCTTGTAATGAATGGTCTATAGATTTATAATGCAGATACCGTATTTCTCGCCAAATTGCACAAAAAAAAAAATGTATTCTGCTATCTCAAATTTCAAAATTTCAAGTTATTATGTGAGAACACTATTCTTTTTTTTTCCTTTTTAAGTCACGTGGTATCAATCTGACAGAAAAAAAAATTCATGTTCTCATATGACTTATATTTCGCAATCACCAACATCTAAAAAAGAGATGGTTTTTGACCAAATTAAAATCAATCAAGTTCTAAAATATTTTCTCCAGGCCAGCAATTTTTTTTCTTGGTTTGAAACAATCACGTGTTTATCAAATTACGTATGCATCGATATTTAGAAAAAATAATTTTTTGCCCCATCACAAAATCATTCGAGCCCCAAAACTTTTTCTCAACGACAAATCTTTTTTTTTTTTTTTTTTTTTTTTTTTTTGCCAAAATCTGGTTCAAACTGGTTTATAAAGATCACGTGACTACTGTATTGCGTAATCGTCAATCGTCACCATTTAGAAAAACGATAGGGGAGGGAAGTCCTTCTCAGAATTTTTCAAGCTTCATTTTTTTTTTTTTTTTTTTTTTTTTTTTGCCAGTTAGAAAAACTAAAAATGAAAATTTAGAAAACATTTATTATTATTATAAATATACCTTTCAATACGCACCTCGATGTTTCGCGTTGATTCCAGTTTTCTTCTTTCTTCTTTTACGGGCGATAGTTTCTCACGACCCTGTCCTTTATTTTCTGCCTACACATTTTGAGGCTTCACAAACCCCCCAAACCAAAACAACATTGTGTTCTCACATGATGAAAAAAGGTGTGGAATATTTTTTTTAAAACAAGGATGATGCACTTTCCAAAATATCATGGTTGAAAGAGCATTGATTACAATAGGAAAATAATTATTCGGCAGATTCTTTCAAGAAAGCGTACCTCCCTACGTACTCCAAGATAGTGAAAAACAATCTTAAGAAAAAGTAACCATAAACAGCCACTCCGACACACCACTAAGACATACGAATTGAAATTTGATTGACAGAACCGCTACGACAACATTGGCAGAAACTAATTAAGGCCTTCACCGGCCACGATACATCCCTTCCCTTGGGAAGCACCTTTCGTCATCGATGGGAAGTAGCCGGCTCCCACCAGTTCTGTACCCTACCGTGTAGCGAGAACTAAACACAATACGGGAAGTTTCTCATTCTCATACCTGAAGTGCTCCCCTGGTAGGAGGAAATATAAAGGTTGTGTAAAATACAAAAGTTCTGACAAAATTTTAGGGTTTTTATACAGATAAGTAGTCAAAATACACAAAACTTACAGAATATATGAAAATATATCATAGAAAAACAATACTAAAATACTTTACTGTGCGTTTGTGAAGCATAGCATATTTTTTTAATAATTTCAAACTCTAATAAGCAGATCAGTTATGTAAATTTGAATACTATTATTTTTAAGTAATATAAATTTTAGTACTGAAAGCACAGAGCAGATTATTTTTGAATTGCTTAAATTATTTAATTATTTTTTATTTTATTTATAGATTTTTTTAAATATTATTAAAATTAAGCAATAACTCGACATAATAGCGAATTTAATTTAAATCGTTCCACGAAATAATACTTTTTAAATTTAAATCTTTGAACAGCTATTAGTAGAATAATTAACATTATTATAATAATAAGAAGAATTAGAAATACAAATAATATTAGTTAATATTACTTAGTTAATTTTAGGGCGGTTCATTCAGCTTTTTTTAAAGAAATTCGGAAAATATGTTAATCCTAAAGTGATCGTATTCGTTAGATCGGAGTATATTAGTTGATACTACTTCGTTAATTTAAGGGCGGTTCATTCAGCTTTTTTTAGAGAAATTCGAAAAATGTGTAAATCCTAAAGTGATCGTATTCGTTAGATCAGAGTATATTTTAAATCTATCATTCAAATATCCATCAATTACATCTCATCTTAAATCCGAATAAATGTTAGACAATACATAGTAATGTCTCTAAAACCATGATATTTTACAAAACGTGTCATTTAAGATAATTACAATCTCCTTTCAAAACTCAACTAAGGGCCACGGTGGCCTGGTGGTAAGGTCTCGGCTACGGAACCGGAGGGTTTTCAGGTTCGAGACCCGATTCCACCGGAGAAACGTTTAGTAAGCGGGTCTGATGCGCGATAAATCCATCCGGGCCAAACGTCGTCCCGCTGGTGTGGTGTGGAGAGGGGATGCCAGCTCAAGTATCGTCTTCATCATCTGACCACAGCTAAAAATTAAGAGGTCCGTCCTAAAATAACCGTAGTGTTGTTTTAAAACGGGACGTTAATATAAGTAAACTAAACTAAAACGCAGTTATTTAATAAATCCAAAGGGTTTTTTTTTTTTTGAATAATTCAAAGACACGTCTTGTATTCACATGCGATTTACAAAGATACCTTTCTGTTCCAAATTAATCAGAATTTCAAGAAAGGGTATAAGCAAAACGCATCGTTTTATCGTGAAAAAAATACAGCTATTTCTGGAATCCAAATCCATTAGACTAAATGCATAGTTATGTCTTAATTCCATTGACAATATCCAAAATAAACTTTATTCTTTATAAACATTTTTCCGTTAATTCCAAAACCATTTTCCAAAAAGATTCTAAAATAAAACCATAGGTCATTCACTTCCCAAATTTACAAGCTAAATGTCTACTTCAAAATTATTATTATTTTGATGCTAAGCCAAGTATAACTCGAATTCAATTCTGGTATGGCAAATTCACATTCAACTGAAGAAGATATTCCTCATTTAAAACAAATCGTTGCAAACGATAATGTTCTTAAAAGAAAATCTCTACATCTAAGATTAATCGACGCATTTGTGCAACTTTAAACCAATTGTCACTGTGAACTCCAGATGAACTCTAATATTCATCCCTTAAGAGCAGGCCATAAAAATCAAATCTTTTCTTAAGAATGTGTCGGGGCTTGGCAAGAAAGTCATTATCATAAATTAAATTGCAGAAATCGCCATTGAGGATGGGCTATAAAATGGTTTTAAACTCCCAAAGATCATTTGGAAATTAATGATTAGACATTTTGAATAATCTTCGGAAGTTTTCAGGATGTTATAAAAGTCCAGGTTTGTTGTCATTGTCACAGCATCTAATTAGCTCTGTGAAGATAATTACCTTTGGCATAATAAAAGTTTAATAAACCTGGAACCGAATGGTTCCATTTTCGGTATTATATCAAAGAATATATTGAACCCTAAGTTTATTTTAATTTTTTCAGTCTAATTTTAAAGAGAATTTAAATCACTTTAAGCGTAAAATAAACTGTTGATTCCTTTGCAAAACCTTCGGGAGTGGTTACCTCAAAACTTTCTCGCATAATCTCTAATAAAGGAGTTATCTCAGAGAATGCCTTACATGGCACTTGCGCACAGCAATTACGAAATATTTTTTGATGTGAATTTTAGCATTTTTACTGAATTTATCTGTTTATCCTCGGTAAATTCTTCTTGGATATTGATCCCTGGTATGCCTTTAATAGTATCCGAAAATAGAATTTGTGTTTTAGACATGTTTTTCTCAACCGACGAAAATAAAAAATTGACACAAATTTTCATACCAAATTTGATGTATTTAAGTCATTGCTTTTTTTAACTATCGTATTTACATATTTCTGAAAGTACAGATAGACAGACAGTCAACCCAACCAGTAGAAGTGCTTTCACCTCGACTTTCTTGGACACTTCCAATATGGATTCTCGAATATTTCAGGCTGTCTAATATCACATCCTCCTATCCTCCTCTACATGAACTGAGCATAGCAGGGTTGGAGTAAGGTATGGAGGGAGACGGCAAACCCTCGAAGATCACAGAAATCAAAATACCCCCCCACACACACACAGAGAGAGAGAGATTTCCGTGTGTAGAAAAACAATATGTCTCATTCTGTGCTTCATAGTTTGATGAAAACAATAAAAGACTCATTTTGGACAATATCGATTGATTCAAAATTTCACACAGATTGACAATCTTCGTTATAAAATTGCATGCAAGATTTTGCTTATCCAAGCCATCGCATGTTCAGGTTATTAGGCTCATATACAAGCTAATATACAGAGCAACAAGTAGAACCTTGTAACCTCCTCCCCCGCTTAGACAGATTTGGCCCAAAATTTAATACATTTTACATATTTCTTATGATAAATCAATATTTTAAACTATCACTTTCGTCATTAATGTTTTCATCCTTTTAACTCTTATTGTTTTTGAGTTATTATATTCAGATTTACATGGACAGGCGGACAAAATTTACGTAGATGAATTTCATCCAAATATTGATAAAAAGAATATCATAAGATTTTGCATTAAATTTCGCATCTCTATCTGGTTGAGTTATTGGAATATCATATCCACAAACAAAGAAACGTGACTTCAAATTTATATTTATTGGATTCTAGAAGTCTAAATCATGGAGATTCGTCCAAATCTCTACCTTGAATTTTTATCGATTACAATAGTTTCTCTTTTTGTTTTTAGTCCTCGAGAAAATGAGAATTGTAAAATGCTGGCTTTCTAAAACTGAATAAAGGCCACGCTTAGAATCCTTAAAAAGTTTTTAAAATTTTCAAAATTTGAAGAAGTTTCAAAAAAAATACCATGAGCATTCATTTTTGTCTATAAATATTCGCTTCATCTTATAAATATTCCATGTTTTGTAATCTAATCATTGACATGTGATACATTTCATCTACGCCAAAACAATATAATTGTGATATTATTGCCATCTCAGAATGAAAATAACAGCAGAAGTAACAACACAGCATAAATCCACATATAATTATATGGTATTGTTAAAAATCTATAATGTTGCTTCCCAGCAAGGTTAGTTCAATCACTGGAAAGCCCTGATCAGCCCTGATCGGATCCCGAGTCAGTGATCCTAGAACTTGGCGACCATTTGGCGATTTTGGCAACAAAATAGTTAATACTGGTAACTTCCAGAATTTTAGTGATTCAGCTAATAAGAACCGAGATATGCCTAATTGTTCCAGAACATTCTCTGCCCGCCTTCGGGAACCCTAAAATACTGGCAGTCTCAAGCCGCAGTCAGTCGTGAAACGAGTCGTATATAGAGTCGTCGAGAGGATAGCTAAGCAACGGCGAACAGTTGGATCAGTCCAGCGGAGCTCAAGCGTTATATTGTAGAAGCAGCATCGAGTCGAGTGTGGAGTAGCCAGTCGTATAGTAGTATGTCGGCAAGTGGATACAGTTAAAGCGAGGAAACAGTCGTGAATTGCAGACGTTTGGAGAGACCGTAGAGTGAATCTACGTAGATTCCCTCCTTCTGCTGAATTCTGTCTGACCACTTTGTGTGCTGTGGTTGTTATTATTTTCAATTACGACTTGTGGGTTACTGTTTGTTGTAGTGTGCAGCTTTGTGTTGCCTATGTTGTTCATCTTGGCTAAATATTTGCTGTCCTTTTGTTCGTGTTTAATAAAAGTTGTTGTTTTCTACTGAGGCCTGTTGATTGTGTTTATTTCATCGACCAACAAATCGGAAAAGAACCCGGCAGTTTCCGTAACAGTATGTATAATTACGTTTATCATATTGCTAAGACCATTGGTTTAAATAATTCCAATTAATATTTAAACGATATTTTTTGTTAAACATAATATTATTACAGGCAATAAAATGCAACAATTCAGTTTGTTTGTTTTTTGTTTTTTTTCATTTCATTCAGGAATGCATAACTATTTATTTTATACAATAATTTTTTTTTCTTCATCATTCATTTCTCTCATTCATATTTTATTCTTTTATTCATACATTGTAGTTTTAGTTCATTTTCTATGCAATCCTGTTTTATTCCTTTTTTATTCGTTCTTGTATTATTCTTTTTCTCATATATCTATCACACTCCTTATATCCTTGTTTTGCCATTTTAGAAAGAGGTAACATGCATGAATATGGTTCTTCAGGCCCAATAAATAAATAAGAAAGCCATATACAAAATTTATTAGAAATTTAATCAAGACAGAATTTTTAAAAAGGAAATTTCGAAGGAAATGTTCGTAGAAAAAGCGTTACATAAAAAAAATCTAGTAAAAGAAAATATGAAATGGAGCTGCTTTTTCAATTGAAATACTTCAAATAGACAGTTCCGCTTATATTTGTCAGTGTATTTTACATGTAGTCGAAATAAAAAAAAAAAACTGCAACTTCAGAGTACTCAAAATAAAACAATTTTTATCAACTAAATGCCAAACGACATTTGTAATTTCGTATATCAGATGACGTGAATTTTTTTCAACTATCGTTTGCTAAGTTAAAATTCATTATTTCTTTAAAAAGTATATTTCACCAAACAGTACAGTATCATTATAAAAACAAAGAATTAATGATTTAACAGAGAATAAGAAAACATCCTGTTTTATTGATATTTAAACTGAAAAATAATTATAAAAATTATAAGAAAATTCTCCAGAATAAAATCTCAAACCCTGGATATATAGGGAAATAAAATTGAATAAATAAAATTGTAGGCAATAAATTCAATACAAAAAATTACGTGTAAAATTGAGATTTTAAATAAAACCTACTTTTAAAAACACACTTGTTAGTGCATTAAAAAATTGCATGAATTTTTCGATTTTAGTTGCATGAAATATGAAACATTTAACTGATTTCAAAAATGTATAATGTGTACAGGCTTGAAAAACCGAAAGGCCATGGATTAGTTTTTAAACAGGAGCCTTTATCATAAAAAATACAGTTTTTTTTTTTGCGTTCTTTTTTTAATTTCGAAATTTATATTCATTTGATTCCCAAACTTCTGAAATATTTTATTAGAATATTCAAAAACATTTTGTGTTTTTTAATATTGTAACACAAAATCTGTTAAATCTGTTCAAAATGTTTTTTCTGTACAGTATTTTATTTTTAAGATGTATTCATTACAAAAAATATAATGTATATTTTTATCATTATTTCAAGTTATGTGATTATTTGTTTAAATTTCATTTCACGTATGTTAAAATGAAAATAGGTTCACTGTAATTAATGAGCTTACACTTATATAATATGCAAATTTTTGAGTGCTTTTATTCGTTTTTTCTGAGTCTATCTATATATCATTATGAGTTTGAATATTAACATATCGTAACACATACTCGATTTTCTGTTAGCAAAGAAATAATTTAAGAAAAAATATTTTTATTGTTTGAAAATGGAAACAAATCATTATCACTATATATACGAAATTTTACATCAAGTATTTAATTTACTTGCAAAAACATCTATTTTATTTACAACAAAAATTTTGATCATTTCCGTTGCCAAACAACATCCATGTTTTCTTAAATTAGCTGACTGGTTAAGAGGGTACTGCCAATGAACTTCCACAAATTAGTTACTTTTAGTACAAAGAAATAATTTCTTTTCACAAAAACACTTCAGGTGTTTATATTGACTGAATACACCTGCATTTGTTGGACATTCTACCTGCGTCTTCGAATCTTCTAGAACAACTTCTTTTTCAATTGGGACCCATACCACTTCTTTGCTTCCAAATCTCCACCTGTCCATTTGTACGGAGCTCCGAATAAAAGAATAAATGGAAGAAAATAGAAGCTTTTATACATTTACTTTGTTTACTTCCTTTTCGATTAAGCGTTGATATATCATCGATCATGTGATGGCATATTTAAGTCTTTAAGGTTGTTTTTCAAATGAAATGGTTCTGAGGATGAAATAAATATCTGAACATTTTTTTAAAAAACTTTATTGATTGTTTTAGAAAAAAAAAGAAACTTTTTAACCTTTTTTGTAGTAGAAATTGATATGATATCTTGGTCGATGAATTCTTTTAAAAGCAATAAATATTTTAAAGGAAAAAAATTGGGAAAAGTTATTATTTTCCATAATTTGAAGTCTGGTATTTATTTTGATCCAAGAGAAAAAATTTGAAGTAGTTTTAAAAAAGTACTATCTAACAATTTTTATCTTGAAACCAAAGTTTTATTATTTGATTCAACTATATATAAAAAAAAAAGGATTTTCTGTAAAATTTTTATCTACAATTATTATAGATTATTTTTATTACGAAAAATAAAATCTTATTTACATTTTCAATTGATAACAACTGTTAGTAAATAATATTTAAAATAATATTTTTATACTCCCAACAATTTATTGTAAAAATAATTTAAAGGCTTTATGCACGATTTTTTTTCTATTTCATTCCCCCCCCCCTCTCAAATTTAATCTTTTAAATACATGAGTATTGTTTTATAAAGCTAGGTTTACATGTATAAAAAGCTAGGATGATATCAAAAAGATATAATTTATTTAATAAGTGTCTTATATGCAGATTAATTTTTATTAATTTGAATATCCTGATAATGATTTGCGGTCTTGTGTTTTTTGCTAGAACAAAATGTTACCATTATATTTGTATTTCCATTTTTATTAATTTGGATATCCTAATAATGATTTGCGATTTATTTATTTACTAGCCGCCTTTGGCGACCAGCCGGTTCGCCAATCTTAAGGCTCGTTAAAATTTTAATAATTAAATATTTTATGTAATTCCTACTTTAATAGCTTCTTCATCAAATATTTTAAAGCTTCAAATTTTGATAGTCATGTAATTCACTCATAATATTATAAAGGCCTTCAGTCATAACGTAATATTATCTCTCTAATTTTCTGTTAGCTCCCGTAGAATTTATGCTTTAAATTAAAGTGGAAAGAATTAATCTGCAATTAATATCATACTATATTTTACTGAAACAAAGCATTTTTTTATAATATTATTACTGATAACAGAGTCACTGAGCGTTTAAACTTTATGGGCACTAAAGAATATCTTTCTTAATTTATGTAATATCTCAAGAATTTGTCAACAAAATTTTCTGAAATTCATCATGAACAGATTGATTCATTAACAATGTTTAATTTTAAATGCATCAAACACTAAGAAAATAAAACGAATCGTTTAAAATAATCGGTCGAACACAGGTTTAAAAAAAAGTACTTAAAAAACGATGTACTTAAAATTATAAGCATATACAAAAAATATATAACTAACATAAATACAATTTAATTACAAAAGCATGCAACTAACCTAAAAATAATTTAAATCAAGAATCATCCGTTGATAATATTGTCAACAATCAGAACACAATGCACATGCGTGAATTTCCAATGCCTGTTACGGTAACGCAAATGCTTTTATTTTTCGCTGTGCAGATTAGAAATTTTTAATTTCCTTTATTCTGTGTTATTTTAATTCAAAAATACTTCAGAATGAATCTGATAGATCGATTAATTAACAATGTTTAATTTTAAATACATAAAACATTAAGAAAATAAACAGAATCGTTTGAAATAATCGGCCGAAAAATATTAACCCTAGCTTTAAATTAAAGTGTAAATGATTAATCTGCAATTAATATAATAACATTTTTTACTGAAACAAAGCATTTTTTTAATAATATGATTACTGATAATAGAGTCACTGAGCGTTTAAACTTTATGGTCCCTAAAGAATATCTTTCTTAATTTATGTAATATCTCAAGAATTTGTCAACAAAAATTTCTCAGAATCATCATGAACAGATCGATTCATTAACAATGTTTCATTTTAAATGCAGCAAACACTAAGAAAATAAAAGGAATCGTTTAAAATAATCGGTCGAAAACAGGTTAAAAAAAACTATTTAAAAAACGATGTACTTAAAACTATAAGCATATACAAAAAAATATATAACATAAATACAATCTACTTACAAAAGCATGCAACTAACCTAAAAATAATTTAAATCATCCGTTGATAACGGTTGTCATGGCAACAGTCTGAATGCGCATGCGTGAATTTTCTTCGCCAGCTCCGGTAACGCAAGTGCGTGAATTTTTCTACGCCAGTTGGGGTAACGCTATGCAGATTATACATTTTTAATTTCCTTTATTCTGTGTTATTTTAATTCAAAAGTACTTCAGAATGAATCTGAAACATGGATTAATTAACAATGTTTAATTTTAAATGCATAAAACATTAAGAAAATAAGCAGAATCGTTTGAAATAATCCGCCGAAAAATGTTAACCCTAGCCTTATTACTGTTGGGAGAAAAAAACGCTGAAGTCTTACTCATTTGGCGGTGGAGAAAATGGAAGATTTTTTTTTGGCGGGAAAGTTGGCGGTGGGGAAAATGGAAGATTCTTTTGGCGGGAAAGTTAGTTTTTAGTTAATAATAAAAATTCTAATTAAAAATTCAAAAAAAGGGACCCCAGGTGCACATTCCCGACCTCTAAGGTATACATGTACCAAATTTGGTAGCTGTATGTCAAATGGCCTGGCTTGTAGAGCGCCAACACACACACACACACATTGAGCTTTATTATAAGTATAGATATAGATTGCTGGAATAAAATTTTCTCGGTATGTTTATATTTCCAATTTCTTTATTTTACTTTATCGTCTGCATATTGCAAATGTTTATAAAATCTTTAATGATATTCTAAATTGTTGAAGAATAAAATTTTAGATAGGGACATTTTACTTTCCTCTTGAAAAAAAATTTATACTCCTTTTCATCTGTAATTTTTTATTTTAAAAAACTGGAGACAACAAAATAATTCATTTTTGGATTTCACTTTGTTAAAAGTTAATGTCCTTTATTTAGATTTACGTCATTAAGGCATTAAACTCATTTCTAATCCGATTACGTTATAATTTTCTATGCCTTTCGTTTTCCAGCACATCGTTCAATTTTTTAAATCTTTTTTTTTTTTTTTTTTTTTTGCATATTCGTTAAGCTCGAAAAAACTCTATAAATATATTATCCAGGTTCCTAAATTTCTTTTAAATTTTCACATAATGATTTTGTATGATATTGTTTAAATTCTTGCTTCTTAAAATTATATTCCAATATTGAATTGAAGAGCGTTTCTATTACTGTGTAATTTTTATGTATTTATCTATTTTATGAAACATGTAATTAATTGTGTAGTTTTCTTATATTTATTTTATTATATATCCACATTTTAAAACATATTAGCAATTTTGATGTCAAAACTAGTAATTACATTTATCTAGCTTTATAATTATTTTAATTATGGAGCTTTGTTGCATACCGATAAAATTTTTGTATTATATTAGCATACTGAGTGTTTTCAGTAGTAATAAAATATTTCAGTATTTTAAAATTTTATTTGTCAATTAATTGATGCAATTAATTTAATTCTATATTCTAAAAATCATGAAAAATAAATATAAAGCAAAAGTAAAAAATAATTTAAAAAGTAAATTATTTTTAGAGTTCAAAATTATAAAAGCTGTTTTTATCACATTTATCTATTGCTTATCGCCTTGAGGCGACTTGCCGGTTTGCAAGAAATATTGGTTATATTTGAGTTCAGATAAATCATTTAAATATGATTTAATGTCCATGTTTCCGTCAAAATTAACTGACATTAAATTCGTGTTATTTTAATTACCTTACTTAAATTCTGTTTATTGTGTCATGAACTTTCTTAATGGAAACTAGTCCCATGACATTGTATTTTCGTACGATTCAGCAATCTCCTAATTTTTGCGATAATATAAATAAAATTTCTATATGGCTTGTAAACTACACAGATATTAAACAATCCTTCTTCTTTAACTTCCAACAGTGTCAGAAAATCATACAATTAAATATTTAATGAAACGATGAAAAGGACTTGAATTTGAAGACAACAATACAATCTTTTGTTAAAAATATAGAAACAAATATTTTTTTTTAATTTCCCAAAATTTTGGAAAAACGAAATAAAACGATTATGGAATCGGAATATTCATTTTGTAAATTTTGAAAATATGGAAAAATTTTCTTTTTTAATGATAATTATTTCGAAAGTTATTGTGAAAAAGCGCCAAAATTCAGCTTAATTTTTTATTAATTAAAATTCTGATTAAAATTTCAAAAATAAAGATGCACATTCTAGCCCTCCAAAGTATATATATTACCGATTTGTTAGATTAGGTCTAACGATGTGGCCTTTAGAGCCCCAGCACACCCTCATATGCATTCATCATTTTTTAAAATATCTCTAATAATGATAATGAAAATAACAGCTTTTTTTTTTGTATTATCCTTTCTCAAATTCAAAATGATATCTTATTAATTTAAACACCGAAAAACCAAAATTTTGCGTTTAAATTAAATTTTTATTTTGATATTCCACGCATAGAATCTATAAGAAAAAAGCAATTCTCTAAGGAAATAGTTTTTGAAAATAAATGCAAAATAAATTTTGAATAATTAAATAACCCAATATTTTGCTCTTATACAATAAAATAAGCATTTTTGTTTATTAAATGTCAGCTTTTTCTTCGTTTGTATAAATAAATTACCAAAAATATTATATCAAAGCTTTACTGCAGGCCTTTATAATCCAGCAAGATTTTGAAAAGAAAGTTTAATGAATGCATTGAATTAGTTACTAATATCAATCCATTTAAGATTTTTATTCATTCCTTAAAAATTATTAATCAAACTTAATGAATAAAAAACTTTATTCTCAGACGATTTCCCGCTTAGATTATTTATTTATTTATTTTATCGTTTGCAGAAATGAGAATTGCATTTCTTAATGAATACCTTGTAAAAAGAATTTCAAACAAAATGGCGTATTTATATTAAATGAGTAATTTAAATTAATGACCGAATTTTCTTTACATTCTTCAGAGACAAAAGTTTTTGAAGTAAATTAAGTTCTGAAAGGTACATGTTTTTTGTAAGGCTACACTTTCATTAATTTTGTGGATTTAAGCTCATAAAAAATAAACATCCGATCAATTTTTTTTTCAATGGCAAAAGCATTTATTTTTATTCATGACAATATTTAATTTTGTTTAGGAAAAATGTCTATTATTTCTAAAAAGAATTAATGCAATGAAAAAATTCTTTTTTTATCATATTTTTTTGCAACGGAATCAATTCGTACTAATATAATACAAGTGAAATGTGTTAACCATGATTCGTATTTATAGATGGAAATTGGAGAGGAAGAAAAAAAATCGGTGTCACGTAAAAGTGCAAGTATTCTTTAACACAAGAATAATCGCTGGTTTCATATACAGATGACGTAATCCTAAAGATTCTCTACAACAATAAGTTGAACAAGGTCAATGTATGAAGTACGTTGTTTGAATTTCATTTTCCTCTTATGTACCAATCTACACTTTTAATCTATACTGGAAACAAAACTTTGCATTGACTTCAGAATAAGTCATACCAGAATTACGCTCAAACATTTATTTTTCTCC
This sequence comes from Argiope bruennichi, assembly GCF_947563725.1. Lineage (NCBI taxonomy): Eukaryota > Metazoa > Arthropoda > Arachnida > Araneae > Araneidae > Argiope > Argiope bruennichi. The sequence continues at coordinate 45,086,249 of NC_079160.1, forward strand.
AATATTTGCTTGTTTACTTGCTGTGTTGATAAATTATTTCAGTTAAAAACATTTTAATAGAATGTCCATATATAAATATCTATAGACTTAACCGATTTGGTAAAAATACCATTATCTTAAGAGACTTTTGTTTGTGTGTTTGTTAAAAACATTCTTAATTGAGCACATTTTCAATCACATACTTTCTACTGAAAAACATGTAAAATTTCCCTCAAACTTTTAAAAAGCTGTTATTAGATAGTTGAATTATGAAAAAAACAAGAGCAATTTTTGGAAATTGTGGAAATGCCATCTTAAAAGACTTTTTTTCTGTTTATTAAAGACTTTCGTAAGAGAGCACTTCTTTATCACATACTTCCTACTTAAAAATATGTAAAATTGGTTTCAAACTTTTAAAAAGCTGTTATTAGATAGTTGAATTATGAAAAAAATAAGAACAATTTTTGGAAATTGTGGAAATGCCATCTTAAAAGACTTTTTTTCTGTTTATTAAAGACATTCGTAAGAGAGCACTTCTTTATCACATACTTCCTACTTAAAAATATGTAAAATTGGTTTCAAACTTTTAAAAAGCTGTTATTAGATAGTTGAATTATGAAAAAAATAAGAACAATTTTTGGAATTTGTGGAAATGCCATCTTAAAAGACTTTTTTTCTGTTTATTAAAGACATTCGTAAGAGAGCACTTCTTTATCACATACTTCCTACTTAAAAATATGTAAAATTGGTTTCAAACTTTTAAAAAGCTGTTATTAGATAGTTGAATTATGAAAAAAACAAGAGCAATTTTTGGAAATTGTGGAAATGCCATCTTAAAAGACTTTTTTTCTGTTTATTAAAGACATTCGTAAGAGAGCACTTCTTTATCACATACTTCCTACTTAAAAATATGTAAAATTGGTTTCAAACTTTTAAAAAGCTGTTATTAGATAGTTGAATTATGAAAAAAAAAACAAGAGCAATTTTTGGAATTTGTAGAAATGCCATCTTAAGATACTTCTTTTCTGTTTTTTAAAGACATTCTTAACTGAGCACTTCTTTATCACATACTTCCTACTTAAAAATATGTAAAATTGGTTTCAAACTTTTAAAAAGCTGTTATTAGATAGTTGAATTATGAAAAAAATAAGAACAATTTTTGGAAATTGTGGAAATGCCATCTTAAAAGACTTTTTTTCTGTTTATTAAAGACATTCGTAAGAGAGCACTTCTTTATCACATACTTCCTACTTAAAAATATGTAAAATTGGTTTCAAACTTTTAAAAAGCTGTTATTAGATAGTTGAATTATGAAAAAAATAAGAACAATTTTTGGAATTTGTGGAAATGCCATCTTAAAAGACTTTTTTTCTGTTTATTAAAGACATTCGTAAGAGAGCACTTCTTTATCACATACTTCCTACTTAAAAATATGTAAAATTGGTTTCAAACTTTTAAAAAGCTGTTATTAGATAGTTGAATTATGAAAAAAACAAGAGCAATTTTTGGAAATTGTGGAAATGCCATCTTAAAAGACTTTTTTTCTGTTTATTAAAGACATTCGTAAGAGAGCACTTCTTTATCACATACTTCCTACTTAAAAATATGTAAAATTGGTTTCAAACTTTTAAAAAGCTGTTATTAGATAGTTGAATTATGAAAAAAAAAAACAAGAGCAATTTTTGGAATTTGTAGAAATGCCATCTTAAGATACTTCTTTTCTGTTTTTTAAAGACATTCTTAACTGAGCACTTCTTTATCACATACTTCCTACTTAAAAATATGTAAAATTGGTTTCAAACTTTTAAAAAGCTGTTATTAGATAGTTGAATTATGAAAAAAATAAGAACAATTTTTGGAAATTGTGGAAATGCCATCTTAAAAGACTTTTTTTCTGTTTATTAAAGACATTCGTAAGAGAGCACTTCTTTATCACATACTTCCTACTTAAAAATATGTAAAATTGGTTTCAAACTTTTAAAAAGCTGTTATTAGATAGTTGAATTATGAAAAAAACAAGAGCAATTTTTGGAAATTGTGGAAATGCCATCTTAAAAGACTTTTTTTCTGTTTATTAAAGACTTTCGTAAGAGAGCACTTCTTTATCACATACTTCCTACTTAAAAATATGTAAAATTGGTTTCAAACTTTTAAAAAGCTGTTATTAGATAGTTAAATTATGAAAAAAACAAGAGCAATTTTTGGAAATTGTGGAAATGCCATCTTAAAAGACTTTTTTTCTGTTTATTAAAGACATTCGTGAGAGAGCACTTCTTTATCACATACTTCCTACTTAAAAATATGTAAAATTGGTTTCAAACTTTTAAAAAGCTGTTATTAGATAGTTGAATTATGAAAAAAATAAGAACAATTTTTGGAAATTGTGGAAATGCCATCTTAAAAGACTTTTTTTCTGTTTATTAAAGACATTCGTAAGAGAGCACTTCTTTATCACATACTTCCTACTTAAAAATATGTAAAATTGGTTTCAAACTTTTAAAAAGCTGTTATTAGATAGTTGAATTATGAAAAAAACAAGAGCAATTTTTGGAATTTGTGGAAATGCCATCTTAAAAGACTTTTTTTCTGTTTATTAAAGACATTCGTGAGAGAGCACTTCTTTATCACATACTTCCTACTTAAAAATATGTAAAATTGGTTTCAAACTTTTAAAAAGCTGTTATTAGATAGTTGAATTATGAAAAAAATAAGAACAATTTTTGGAAATTGTGGAAATGCCATCTTAAAAGACTTTTTTTCTGTTTATTAAAGACATTCGTAAGAGAGCACTTCTTTATCACATACTTCCTACTTAAAAATATGTAAAATTGGTTTCAAACTTTTAAAAAGCTGTTATTAGATAGTTGAATTATGAAAAAAACAAGAGCAATTTTTGGAATTTGTGGAAATGCCATCTTAAAAGACTTTTTTTCTGTTTATTAAAGACATTCGTGAGAGAGCACTTCTTTATCACATACTTCCTACTTAAAAATATGTAAAATTGGTTTCAAACTTTTAAAAAGCTGTTATTAGATAGTTGAATTATGAAAAAAATAAGAACAATTTTTGGAAATTGTGGAAATGCCATCTTAAAAGACTTTTTTTCTGTTTATTAAAGACATTCGTAAGAGAGCACTTCTTTATCACATACTTCCTACTTAAAAATATGTAAAATTGGTTTCAAACTTTTAAAAAGCTGTTATTAGATAGTTGAATTATGAAAAAAACAAGAGCAATTTTTGGAAATTGTGGAAATGCCATCTTAAAAGACTTTTTTTCTGTTTATTAAAGACTTTCGTAAGAGAGCACTTCTTTATCACATACTTCCTACTTAAAAATATGTAAAATTGGTTTCAAACTTTTAAAAAGCTGTTATTAGATAGTTGAATTATGAAAAAAACAAGAGCAATTTTTGGAATTTGTGGAAATGCCATCTTAAAAGACTTTTTTTCTGTTTATTAAAGACATTCGTGAGAGAGCACTTCTTTATCACATACTTCCTACTTAAAAATATGTAAAATTGGTTTCAAACTTTTAAAAAGCTGTTATTAGATAGTTGAATTATGAAAAAAAAAAAAACAAGAGCAATTTTTGGAATTTGTAGAAATGCCATCTTAAGATACTTCTTTTCTGTTTTTTAAAGACATTCTTAACTGAGCACTTCTTTATCACATACTTCCTACTTAAAAATATGTAAAATTGGTTTCAAACTTTTAAAAAGCTGTTATTAGATAGTTGAATTATGAAAAAAACAAGAGCAATTTTTGGAATTTGTAGAAATGCCATCTTAAGATACTTCTTTTCTGTTTTTTAAAGACATTCTTAACTGAGCACTTCTTTATCACATACTTCCTACTTAAAAATATGTAAAATTGGTTTCAAACTTTTAAAAAGCTGTTATTAGATAGTTGAATTATGAAAAAAAAAAAAACAAGAGCAATTTTTGGAATTTGTAGAAATGCCATCTTAAGATACTTCTTTTCTGTTTTTTAAAGACATTCTTAACTGAGCACTTCTTTATCACATACTTCCTACTTAAAAATATGTAAAATTGGTTTCAAACTTTTAAAAAGCTGTTATTAGATAGTTGAATTATGAAAAAAATAAGAACAATTTTTGGAAATTGTGGAAATGCCATCTTAAAAGACTTTTTTTCTGTTTATTAAAGACATTCGTAAGAGAGCACTTCTTTATCACATACTTCCTACTTAAAAATATGTAAAATTGGTTTCAAACTTTTAAAAAGCTGTTATTAGATAGTTGAATTATGAAAAAAATAAGAACAATTTTTGGAATTTGTGGAAATGCCATCTTAAAAGACTTTTTTTCTGTTTATTAAAGACATTCGTAAGAGAGCACTTCTTTATCACATACTTCCTACTTAAAAATATGTAAAATTGGTTTCAAACTTTTAAAAAGCTGTTATTAGATAGTTGAATTATGAAAAAAACAAGAGCAATTTTTGGAAATTGTGGAAATGCCATCTTAAAAGACTTTTTTTCTGTTTATTAAAGACATTCGTAAGAGAGCACTTCTTTATCACATACTTCCTACTTAAAAATATGTAAAATTGGTTTCAAACTTTTAAAAAGCTGTTATTAGATAGTTGAATTATGAAAAAAAAAAACAAGAGCAATTTTTGGAATTTGTAGAAATGCCATCTTAAGATACTTCTTTTCTGTTTTTTAAAGACATTCTTAACTGAGCACTTCTTTATCACATACTTCCTACTTAAAAATATGTAAAATTGGTTTCAAACTTTTAAAAAGCTGTTATTAGATAGTTGAATTATGAAAAAAATAAGAACAATTTTTGGAATTTGTGGAAATGCCATCTTAAAAGACTTTTTTTCTGTTTATTAAAGACATTCGTAAGTGAGCACTTCTTTATCACATACTTCCTACTTAAAAATATGTAAAATTGGTTTCAAACTTTTAAAAAGCTGTTATTAGATAGTTGAATTATGAAAAAAATAAGAACAATTTTTGGAAATTGTGGAAATGCCATCTTAAAAGACTTTTTTTCTGTTTATTAAAGACATTCGTAAGAGAGCACTTCTTTATCACATACTTCCTACTTAAAAATATGTAAAATTGGTTTCAAACTTTTAAAAAGCTGTTATTAGATAGTTGAATTATGAAAAAAATAAGAACAATTTTTGGAATTTGTGGAAATGCCATCTTAAAAGACTTTTTTTCGGTTTATTAAAGACATTCGTAAGTGAGCACTTCTTTATCACATACTTCCTACTTAAAAATATGTAAAATTGGTTTCAAACTTTTAAAAAGCTGTTATTAGATAGTTGAATTATGAAAAAAAAAACAAGAGCAATTTTAGGAATTTGTAGAAATGCCATCTTAAGATACTTCTTTTCTGTTTTTTAAAGACATTCTTAACTGAGCACTTCTTTATCACATACTTCCTACTTAAAAATATGTAAAATTGGTTTCAAACTTTTGAAAAGCTGTTATTAGATGGTTGAATTATGAAAAAAACAAAAGCAATTTTTGGAAATTGTGGAAATGCCATCTTAAAAGACTTTTTTTCTGTTTATTAAAGACATTCGTAAGAGAGCACTTCTTTATCACATACTTCCTACTTAAAAATATGTAAAATTGGTTTCAAACTTTTAAAAAGATGTTATTAGATAGTTGAATTATGAAAAAAAAAAAAACAAGAGCAATTTTTGGAATTTGTAGAAATGCCATCTTAAGATACTTCTTTTCTGTTTTTTAAAGACATTCTTAACTGAGCACTTCTTTATCACATACTTCCTACTTAAAAATATGTAAAATTGGTTTCAAACTTTTCAAAAGCTGTTATTAGATAGTTGAATTATGAAAAAAATAAGAACAATTTTTGGAATTTGTGGAAATGCCATCTTAAAAGACTTTTTTTCTGTTTATTAAAGACATTCGTAAGAGAGCACTTCTTTATCACATACTTCCTACTTAAAAATATGTAAAATTGGTTTCAAACTTTTAAAAAGCTGTTATTAGATAGTTGAATTATGAAAAAAACAAGAGCAATTTTTGGAAATTGTGGAAATGCCATCTTAAAAGACTTTTTTTCTGTTTATTAAAGACATTCGTAAGAGAGCACTTCTTTATCACATACTTCCTACTTAAAAATATGTAAAATTGGTTTCAAACTTTTAAAAAGCTGTTATTAGATAGTTGAATTATGAAAAAAATAAGAACAATTTTTGGAATTTGTGGAAATGCCATCTTAAAAGACTTTTTTCTGTTTATTAAAGACATTCGTAAGTGAGCGCTTCTTTATCACATGCTTCCTACTTAAAAATATGTAAAATTTGTTTCAAACTTTTAAAACGCTGTTATTAGATAGTTGAATTATGAAAAAAAACACAAGAGCAATTTTTGGAATTTGTAGAAATGCCATCTTAAGATACTTCTTTTCTCTTTTTTAAAGACATTCTTAACTGAGCACTTCTTTATCACATACTTCCTACTTAAAAATATGTAAAATTAGTTTCAAACTTTTAAAAAGCTGTTATTAGATAGTTGAATTATGAAAAAAACAAGAGCAATTTTTGGAATTTGTGGAAATGCCATCTTAAGATACTTCTTTTCTGTTTTTTAAAGACATTCTTAACTGAGCACTTCTTTATCACATACTTCCTACTTAAAAATATGTAAAATTGGTTTCAAACTTTTAAAAAGCTGTTATTAGATAGTTGAATTATGAAAAAAAAAACAAGAGCAATTTTTGGAATTTGTAGAAATGCCATCTTAAGATACTTCTTTTCTGTTTTTTAAAGACATTCTTAACTGAGCACTTCTTTATCACATACTTCCTACTTAAAAATATGTAAAATTGGTTTCAAACTTTTGAAAAGATGTTATTAGATGGTTGAATTATGAAAAAAACAAGAGCAATTTTTGGAAATTGTGGAAATGCCATCTTAAAAGACTTTTTTTCTGTTTATTAAAGACATTCGTAAGAGAGCACTTCTTTATCACATACTTCCTACTTAAAAATATGTAAAATTGGTTTCAAACTTTTAAAAAGCTGTTATTAGATAGTTGAATTATGAAAAAAATAAGAACAATTTTTGGAATTTGTGGAAATGCCATCTTAAAAGACTTTTTTTCTGTTTATTAAAGACATTCGTAAGTGAGCGCTTCTTTATCACATGCTTCCTACTTAAAAATATGTAAAATTGGTTTCAAACTTTTAAAAAGCTGTTATTAGATAGTTGAATTATGAAAAAAAACACAAGAGCAATTTTTGGAATTTGTAGAAATGCCATCTTAAGACACTTCTTTTCTGTTTTTTAAAGACATTCTTAACTGAGCACTTCTTTATCACATACTTCCTACTTAAAAATATGTAAAATTGGTTTCAAACTTTTAAAAAGCTGTTATTAGATAGTTGAATTATGAAAAAAACAAGAGCAATTTTTGGAATTTGTGGAAATGCCATCTTAAAAGACTTTTTTTCTGTTTATTAAAGACATTCGTAAGAGAGCACTTCTTTATCACATACTTCCTACTTAAAAATATGTAAAATTGGTTTCAAACTTTTAAAAAGCTGTTATTAGATAGTTGAATTATGAAAAAAACAAGAGCAATTTTTGGAAATTGTGGAAATGCCATCTTAAAAGACTTTTTTTCTGTTTATTAAAGACATTCGTAAGAGAGCACTTCTTTATCACATACTTCCTACTTAAAAATATGTAAAATTGGTTTCAAACTTTTAAAAAGCCGTTATTAGATAGTTGAATTATGAAAAAAACAAGAGCAATTTTTGGAAATTGTGGAAATGCCATCTTAAAAGACTTTTTTTCTGTTTATTAAAGACATTCGTAAGTGAGCGTTTCTTTATCACATGCTTCCTACTTAAAAATATGTAAAATTTGTTTCAAACTTTTAAAAAGCTGTTATTAGATAGTTGAATTATGAAAAAAAAAACAAGAGCAATTTTTGGAATTTGTAGAAATGCCATCTTAAGATACTTCTTTTCTGTTTTTTAAAGACATTCTTAACTGAGCACTTCTTTATCACATACTTCCTACTTAAAAATATGTAAAATTGGTTTCAAACTTTTAAAAAGCTGTTATTAGATAGTGGAATTATGAAAAAAACAAGAGCAATTTTTGGAAATTGTGGAAATGCCATCTTAAAAGACTTTTTTTCTGTTTATTAAAGACATTCGTAAGTGAGCGCTTCTTTATCACATGCTTCCTACTTAAAAATATGTAAAATTTGTTTCAAACTTTTAAAAAGCTGTTATTAGATAGTTGAATTATGAAAAAAAAAACAAGAGCAATTTTTGGAATTTGTAGAAATGCCATCTTAAGATACTTCTTTTCTGTTTTTTAAAGACATTCTTAACTGAGCACTTCTTTATCACATACTTCCTACTTAAAAATATGTAAAATTGGTTTCAAACTTTTGAAAAGCTGTTATTAGATGGTTGAATTATGAAAAAAATAAGAACAATTTTTGGAATTTGTGGAAATGCCATCTTAAAAGACTTTTTTTCTGTTTATTAAAGACATTCGTAAGTGAGCGCTTCTTTATCACATGCTTCCTACTTAAAAATATGTAAAATTTGTTTCAAACTTTTAAAAAGCTGTTATTAGATAGTTGAATTATGAAAAAAAAAACAAGAGCAATTTTTGGAATTTGTAGAAATGCCATCTTAAGATACTTCTTTTCTGTTTTTTAAAGACATTCTTAACTGAGCATTTCTTTATCACATACTTCCTACTTAAAAATATGTAAAATTTGTTTCAAACTTTTGAAAAGCTGGTAATGGATAGTTGAATTATGAAAAATACAAGAATGACTTTTGGTCAAATGGATAGATTATTTCCAACAACTGAGTCCTGCTATTAAAATGTCCCGAATCAGAATATATTCTTAGCTCAATTACATGGCGGAACTAGTGTGGAACAAGCAGGACACGTTGTCTGAGCATCTGTATAAAATGTTCAAAATTGTAAAGAACTTCTTAAAGCTATCTCTTTTGCTTAGTTCAAAGATTTGAGAATATTTAAAAGAACGAATCCGTTTTAAGCCTCGGAGGAAATAATGTATAAAGTCTCTTAAAAAGAAATCTGGAAGAAATGAATGCTTACCATCTTATTTTTTACAATCTAATCATGGGTCCAGGTTAGATAAATTGTCTTAACTTTTTGATAAAAACTTATTTTCGTACCATTAATAAAAAGAATGAAAATTCTGTACAAACAATTCACACTAAAGTAAAACAATAAAAAAAATTCTGCCTTCATTTTTAGAAATAAAATACATGTATTTTCACTTCGCGCACGCGTGTGTGTTTTCTTTATTTTTATTTCCTTCAAATTTGTAAATGTATAAAGAAGAAGAGAAATACAGACCCAACTGTGCAAATTTCTTAGATGCCAAGACTGCTAACTGTTATTTTTTCCAAATGAGCCCAGTGCTCTTTTAAGTGGACCAAAACGCATAGAAAATGTCTATACGTCTTGTGTTTGGCGCTCAGTATGGCGAAATATGGTTTTGCCCGCCATAAAACACAAGCCAATTCGAGTAAACAACACTAGGCTGTAAGCATAAACATTTGGTGCAATAGGCAGTTGGAATGTAGATTGCACAACGATTTCACGTTGTCTGCTCATTGTTTATCCTTGACTTCAGATTTACTGTTTGTGTCTAGACTTGGTCTGGGTCACAAGGCTTAAATTTGAAGACTTAATTCATTAATTTTCCTATTTCAATTTAATTTGATTAATTTCATATAATGCGCAATAATTTTCTCATATCAGCCATAACTGTTTTTAAAAATGATTTTAGCTTCTCACTGATAATCTGTTTCACGAATTTTGAAATGTAGTTAAATACGGGCTTTTGAACAAATATCTAAATTAAACTTCTAAATGGTTGGGTTTTTTTTTCTTTACTTTAAACTGCTTTTTCTAATTGACATAGGTACAATACTATCAGTAGATTTTCCAAAGAGGTGATATAATATTGGACAAGAATTAAAGCATATTGATTAATCAGTTTGCAAATTTGGTTTGGTTTAGTTACATTAACGTCCCGTTTGAAGCAACACGAGGGCTATTTTGTGTGCCTTCGTGGCGGGTCGGAGAGTTAGATGGTTGACTATCTTCTGTTAAAAAAATCTCGTTCAATATCATTCACAAAAGCATAGATCTCAGAATTTGTTGCAGATTTGATGGTTTTTCCTCGCGCACAACATCGTTAATACATGTACGTTCATTCTGAAACATAATTCACTACTTTGTGATAGTTTGACATAACATTTCGCTTAAATAAGCACTTTATACAACTACCAATAAATGGCTGTTACACATTTTTGCACATAAGAAAAACAGCACTACAGACATTTCCAATCTGAGCAACATTTCCAGCTGTGGAGACACGTTTATTATAGACTATCAGACAATTTAAAATGCAGAATGAGAGCCATCTCATCAGACGATACAGATGAATATCTGATGAGTTGCCACAAAGTTTCATCACAAACTTTATTGACTGACCTAGGTATAATAGCGAACGATATGCAAGCTTGGTACTTGAGCGTATGGTAGAAAGAAGTGTGTTGCTATTGGCGATAGGCGAGGATCGAACTCACAACCTTATGGTTCGAAGCCGAGTAACATAACAAAAGTAATTACTCATGTCTCGTAGCTGTTATCTGGCTTTTAAAGCGTCGCCACATTACTCCCCCTCCAGTGAGTCGAACGATATTTTGTCCTGTTCTTTTGCTGTTATTAGTGGTGATATTGGCTGTTGTGCCTTGTCCATTTTTTTATTGGCTGATTATTTATCAGCTTCAATTTATTTGTTGGCTGCTTTTTTATCAGCTTTTTTATTTTATTTATTTCTGGTAGAGGGCGCCACAACAGTTGTTTGAAGGTTGCGTATTTTGCGTCATCGGGTCACCAATGTTGCTATTGGCGATAGACGAGGATCGAACTCGCAACCTTATGGTTCGTAGCGGAGTAACATGACTACCAGACAAAAGTAATTACTCATGTCTCGTAGCTGTTATCTGGCTTACAAAGCGTCCCCACAAGTGTATATGGTATGGCTATGACTGCTTGTCGATCCGTCGTTTTTTAGATACAGGTTACATTTTATTCGGATACTGGACAGACTTTCTCTTAATGGATTTCATTCAAAATCGGTTAGAAATCTACAAATTTAATGAAAAGAACATGTACCAAATTTCGACCACCTAACTCAAAATGTTTTTGAGTTATCACAATCATAGACAAACATAATTCCAAAAATGTGTTTTTCAAACTCAGAGAGATCCTAATCATATAGATTTACCGAGATCTCAAGCTCTAATTTTTAATTAAAGAATTTCTCTTTTTATACTTCATATATGAGAAACGGGGAAAATATTAAAAGCAATTAGATTTGGAAAGATATAAGAATTCTTAATTGCTCGCAAAAAATTTCGAGCAATTGTCGTCATAGTTGGCTTAACATAATCTTCCAATCTCATTCTATTTTTTTTCTCAAATTCCAATTATGTCTGTCTAGAAAGCCTGTTAGGATCATTGGAATAAGATTGAAATATCTGACATCTTTCATATCATTAATTGTTGATTTCATTTCATTTCATTTTACATATTTCTTAATTTTATTTTAGATGAATAAAGTAATAAGAATTATATAACTATATAGAAAAATTGATTTTTGGCGAAAATATCGAATATTTCTTATTCAATATTTTTAATATCTGACAGTTTTCATTATAAAATTATTTCAATTTGGTTTCTGAGTTATTATTTTAAGAAAATATTATTCGATGATTAATTATTTTTGCATTTGAATAATTCACGTTTTAAATTATATTTTACATATTTAAATCCTATCTCATCATTTCGGAAATTCTTGTTACGAGAAAACTTATAAATTATTATCTAATATATAATTTTTGATAAAATTTGGCATGGCAATTTCTCAATATGTCCTGTAGTTCAGGATAAAGGATATTTATAATAGAGATCGGCAAAATTTAAAGAATATTTCTTACATAAAAGATCCTCTTGAATGAAAATCTAATTCATTCATTCTTGAAACTTGGTGAAAAGATTTCACAATATTCTACACGATTTTTGAATTGGAAAGCAAGTAATATCTTCCATTAGAAAGATTTTACAGTCGTCTCAATGCTTCGTAATGCAAGAAAATTTAAATGTAAAAATTCATAAACATAAGTTTGTTATAAAATTTATCAAAAAAAATTTATCCCGCACTTTTTCACATCTTATAATAAAAAATATCCTGTATTTATAGAAATTTCGTTTTTCTGTTCGTTTTTCGTTTTCGACAATTTGTCACACTTTTACTCCTTTATGAAGAACAAGGCTTAGAGCCGAGTGATTTTCATCACCTGCCTGAATTGAAAAACTTGCTAAGATACTAAATACAAATTTGAGACTAATGAGGAGCTGCAAGGGAGATTAAGACCCATCCCACATCACTGGTGGTATCGTCTTTCGAAGAAGTGATAGGAAACCTGATCCATTAATACGAGAAATACATTAATCTTCATGGTAACCACGCTTACTTTTGATCATAAATTTATTTTATACTATGATCTTGCATTTTTTTACAGTCCTTTCGAGGTAGAAAAAAATTTGCATCATACAATTACTCTGATTACAAAATTTTTAAAAAAAATCAAATCTATCTGAGTTAACATTTCAGTTCGACAAATATGTAAATCTTCACGCTGATCATGTTTCAAAGTAACCATGTTTGTATGTTACTTTTGGTAATAAATTCATTTTATTATCTGTTCTTACCTTTTTTTTTTTTTTGCAGTCCATACGACATAAGAAAAAACTCTGACTTACATTTATTCTGCTCACAAGATTATTTTCTAAAAACTTTAAATTTAGCTGAGTTTATACTTCAAATTTAGAAATATTTCTAAAGAGAACATTTTTTTTTAATTTATGCATTTAAAAGCAAGAGTTTCGCTCTTACATTTTATAATCATAACTGCAAACTCGAATTAAACTTCAAAAATAATTATATAATAATATAATTTTTTTTTACTTTAATCAAATAAATTTTACGAAATTCTACACTACGAATCACCTTATTCGTTTTCATTCTTATATTTTATAATCCTTACAGCAAACTCGAAATAAACTTCGAAAATAACCATATAATAATATATATTTTTTTTTCTACTTAAACTTACAAATAACGTATACGAAACTCCACACCACTTATCAAATCGCTTTTTTTAAAAAAATTAAACAGAGAAAATACCGTTTTCGAATTCGAATGTTTATTCATAACTAAAAATTGTTATGATTAAGATGAACTGAATTAATTTCATAGCATAAAATAGATCGTCTGGCGAAACAGAATCACCTCTGGTCTTTAATCCAAATCAAATTCTGATCTCCTAGCCCCTAATATTTCTTCTTTGACAACAACAACATCGGAAATTTGATTCTCTGAAGCTGCGTGGTTCGTGTATTATTAAATTCAAACTGATTGAATTTTGAGTCTTCTATATTTAGTATTCTGTTTTCTTTTTCTCTTCTTTAGAATATTGAGGGATTGCTAGTAGAGTGGTAAGGAGAAACTGCGCCAAGGCGAAATGCTTAGTTTAAATTTCAATGAATTGCAAATGGACGAGGTGGCTCTCGGATATTCGATTCACGCCTCAAGGAATTGAAACAATATCTTAAACAGCTGTGGGATTGATTATACATTGTGCAGAATGTTAATTTCAATTTAGATGTGATTTGCGTATCAAATGGAGCGATTCCAAATCTTATGCGCTATATGCAAGTGTTTTTTCTCATATTTGATGACGATTAAGATACAAAGAGTAAATATTTTAATAGCCAAAAAATTTGACTTCAGGATTTTGCCATGTCTTTATATTTTCTTCTTAAGTCCAAATTCTTAGTTTAGTTATATTAACGTCTCATTTTAAAGCAACACTAGAGCTATTTTGGGATGGACCTCATAATTTTGAACCGCAGTCAGATGACGAGGACGACACTTGAGATAGCACCCTTTTTCCCAATCTTCCACACCATACGAGGGAAAGACGTTTGACCCCAACTGAGTTAGCATTCGCCAGATCCGCTTACACGATGGTTCTACGGTAGAATCGGATCTCGAACCTGAAATCCTCCAATTCCGATGTCGTGACCTTTCCCCCAGGCCACCGCGACTCACCTCCATAAGTCCGAGAAACGTATTTTTGGAATCATATCTGTATTTCAGTCTGTCTAATTGCGAACATGATAATTAAAAAACGATTTAAGCTAAACGGATGAAGTTTGGTATGTTATCTTTAAACAAATTTTTAAAGAAATTCATTTATAGGAAGTCAACGTCTGAATGAAAGTGAAAACGATAGACAACAAAACATAAAAATCTAGTAGTATAAAATTTGTTTGACAGATTTTATCATTTAAAGTAAAGAACAGTATCAAATTTAGAGCCAAATCCGTCAATGTGTTAACCGTCTGACGGCCTGTATATTCTCATGCATGTCAGCAAGATAACTAGAAAACGAAACAACTTAGACAAATGAAATTTGGTATGTGTTCTGTTCACTAAAACTGCAGCTTTTTTCCAATTTTAATTTCAATCGATTGAAGGCAGAGTTTCAAGTTATACGCATCAGGTTTCTTTTGATATACTATGAAGAACAAAACAGAATTCTGCATTCAACGGATGAAATATTTAGAGGAAAAATTGTTTGTCTCATCTTTTTTGGAACACTCTGTTTATACGATATCTAAACTGAATTTTTCCAAATACTACTTAGTACTTTTCTCACTTCAGAGAAAAAAAAGGAAAACAGAGCAGCTGAAATTGTGAAAAAAAAAGAATACAACAATTTTGACTATATTTAATTTCTTAATTAACTACTTTTTGCCACTTGTTGCTCGTCCGCCCTACTGAGGTTATTAATTTACTCATGTCATTTAAATTTGATAAATTTCATCTTTTCACACCAAAAGAAGAAAATTCAAATTATATGTATTAAATATACATATAATTAGTTAATTTTGTTTACAAAGAGGCAAATTTAATTGGCAGTCTTATTGTTGAAGTTGTGGACTAAGTCAAAGCTTTATTCTGCGTAATAGGAGGATGGCAGGGAGCAAGTGACTACTCATGACGCATATGAGATGCATGAGCTGTTGAAATACAAACTAGCAACCTTCGTATAGCAGTTGTGGCTGATGGATTCTTTCAAGGTTTTTTTTTTCTTTTATAATAATGTACAGAAAGATAGTGTACTTTTTCAAACATTGGATGGTTATGAGAAGCAGGCTTTCGTTAATAATATATTTAGTGATCATGGGATTTCATGTGAAATAAAAACTGGAAGAATTGTTTCAGTACTCGCAGCTCGGGAACGACTCATTTATGGGATGTATTTTTCCACCATAGAGAATGCACAATAAAGTAGTGCTTTCGATATTTTTTTCAAAAATATTAGATTTGGACAGTTGAGTACTAATAACAAACTTAGGGATCATGAAATTTCACATTAAAAAATTGAGGAAATCTGATTATATTTGAGGCTGGTCATTTGCTTCTTCTAATTATTATTTAATATCTGAAAGACCAAATTTCGCTCTCTTTTTTTAATCTTGTTTATTGGAGAAAATGTTCAGATACGAATCACATACTGATTATAAATAAATATTTTTCTATCTTTCCAACATATGAATTGCTCATTTAAATAAAAAAAAACCATGAATGCACTTAGTTTAGCATGCAATTCGAAACAATCTGTTATACAGGATGTTTTTCTTAAACTGACGGTACTCAGAGATACTTGAACTATCAGCAGCAAAGCCACCAAATTTTGTACAGGGAGTATTGACAACATGGGAAAAAGGAATCCGCGAGAAAAAAATTTAGTTCCAAAAGTTGCCGATAGGGGGAAATGTGGCGCTTTACTCTTTAAGACAGCGAAAATTTTGCATAACACACGAGGGAAAATCGCAAAATGCAGAATCTCGATTACGTAGTCGACACCAGCGCCAGTATTTTGAATTATAATAAAGAAGCGGGGCATTGAAAATTATTTCAAGTCTCAGTTGATTTGTAAAATGCGTCTCACATTAACACAACGTTCATTATTTGTGAAGCTATTTTATCTTAATCCATCCAATGCAGCGGCCGCTTTTCGAGAATTTAGAAGTCGAAAAGTAAGGACCTCTATCAATTAATGCGGTGAAAGCAATGATTAAAAAATTTGTAGAAACTGGTTCTCCCTCAACTCGGCCTGGTAGAAGACGAAAACCGGTATCTGTGGGGACGATCACAGATGTTGCGACTGCAATCGTTGAAAAAAATCAGAGGAGCACTGCTGGTAATAGCAGCACACGTGGAGTTGTCCGACAACAGGATGTTTGCTTCAACAGCATGGAAAGTTTTAAGAAAAATTCTTCACCTTTGTCCGTATAAAATTAGCATTTTGAATGAATTAAAACCTACAGATTATGATCTTCGATTAACCTTTGTTTTGACATTTCTTTCCAGGATGGAGGTCGACGAGGCTTGACCTTGGACAATTTTCTGGAGTGATGAGGCCCATTTTTAATTGAATGGGACTGTTACCACTCAGAATTATAGAATTTGGGCATCTGTACAACCCCATGCATTTCAAAAAATCCCACTCCATTCTCAAAAAGTCACTGTTTGGTGTTGTTTAACAGCAGATTTTATCATCGGACCATACTTTTTTGTGACTATTACCCAAGCAGGACCGCAGACCTGTTCCGTAAACGCTCAAAGATATGATATGCTGAGTAGTTTTGTTATCCTACAACTTCAGCAAAGGAAATGCTTAGATAAAATTGTTTTTATTCAGGATGGTGCACCACCACATATTGGTACATCCGTACAGCAACTCTTGCGCCATCACTTTACAGAAGAAAGAGTCATTAATCGCTGTTTTCGTGTTGCATGGCCACCTCGCTCCTCGGATCTAATCCCATGTCCCTTTCTTCTGTGGGTTTATTTAAAATCGAAGGTTTATCTTGGTGGAGTCTCTAATTTACCAGTTTTAAAGGAAAACATAGCATGGACTATTATGAACATGCCTCCAGAAATGTTGCATTCATCTGTAGAGAGTACGGTGTCCAGAATGCAATGCTTAATCCAAGAAAATGGAGATTATATTGAAAATAGCCGATGCCTTTCTTCCCCGGGAAAGCGATTCTACTGAATAAAAACAAAAGAGCAAAGAATAAAAAGGAAGTCGAATAAAATCTCCTTTTTTTTTTAATTTGCTACGATTTACAGAAGTTATTTTTTCGAATAAAGCACATTTGTGGAAAAATTAATTCTTTGCTATTCATTTATCTCTTTACTGTAGCTTTTTAAAATTTTATCGTGCAGTCAAACTTAAAATTTAGATCAAAAGCGACACATTCCCCCTATCGGTAACTTTTCGAACTACAATTTTTTTTTTCACGGATTCCTTTTTCCCATGTAGTCAAAAGTCCCCATACAAAATTTGGTGGCTTTGCGGCTGATAGTTCGTGTTACAGAAATCTCACAGTACCATCAGTTTTAAAAAACACATCCTATATTATAGTTTAACTATCATTATTTATATTTTTAACTTACCATAGTGAAATCATAACTTACCATAGTAACCGAGATGGCGCTAAATGACATTGCCAGCATGAGGGCAGATAGAAAAAGGCTCTAAAAGTTAGTCATAAAAAATGGGGTTTGGTGTAAAATAGCATTTTTCAGGAAAGACACCTATATAGATAAACTTAAAAAGCAAAAATATTAAATATATAGTGAAAAGAACGATTCGAACCGAAGACCCACAACGCACGTGTCATTCATGCTGTTCTGACCCCTATACTTCACTGCCCACATTTCGAAGTTGAAGTTGAATATCCTTATTCTAATAGTTAGTTACTAAAAAAAGTGTATAAAATCGCGTTTTTTAGGAAAGTCATCAGTATAGATAAAGTTAAAAAGCAAAACCTTATCTAAACATAAAATTTGATCCAAATCGTTGAGACCGTTTCCAAAGAAAGTATGTTTTTATAATTAATTAGTATGTCATGTATGCTTTTTTGTTAGTATGTTATGTATGTTTTTGTGTTAGTATGTCATGTATGTTTTTGTGTTAGTATGTCATGTATGTTTTTGTGTTAGTATGTCATGTATGTTTTTGTGTTAGTATGTTATGTATGTTTTTGTGTTAGTATGTCATGTATGTTTTTGTGTTAGTATGTTATGTATGTTTTTGTGTTAGTATGTCATGTATGTTTTTGTGTTAGTATGTCATGTATGTTTTTGTGTTACTATGTTATGTATGTTTTTGTGTTAGTATGTCATGCATGTTTTTGTGTTAGTATGTCATGTATGTTTTTGTGTTAGTATGTCATGTATGTTTTTGTGTTAGTATGTCATGTATGTTTTTGTTTTAGTATGTTATGTATGTTTTTGTGTTAGTATGCCATGTATGTTTTTGTGTTAGTATGTTATGTATGTTTTTGTGTTAGTATGTCATGTATGTTTTTGTGTTAGTATGTCATGTATGTTTTTGTGTTAGTATGTTATGTATGTTTTTGTGTTAGTATGTTATGTATGTTTTTGTGTTAGTATGTCATGTATGTTTTTGTTTTAGTATGTTATGTATGTTTTTGTGTTAGTATGTCATGTATGTTTTTGTGTTAGTATGTCATGTATGTTTTTGTTTTAGTATGTTATGTATGTTTTTGTGTTAGTATGTCATGTATGTTTTTGTGTTAGTATGTCATGTATGTTATGCTCACATATGTTTTCATGTTAGGTAAGTAATGTTTTGTCCCTGTATTAACGTATAAGTCATTTCTTACTAAACAAATGTTAAGTTTTAATACTAGTCTTTGTCTTTTCCCAAATGTACATTTATTAAAGTGTCACTTAACCATTCAAAACATTTTGAAATTACCTTTATTTTAAGGTAATTGTCTGAATTTTCCAATTTTCATTATTATCACACTTGTCAAAAAAGTGTTCTTTCAGAAATCAGTTTTTCATTTCAAAATTTCTACCAAATATTTCTCCTATAGACTGTTAATTTACAAGCATTGAATCCTTCAAGAGGTTTCTCCTTAATCAAATTTTTCATTCTAATTGAAATATAAGCACGGAAGAAAACAGAGACTCCAAGACACCAAGGTTCTCTTAAAATCAGTTGAAAATCAATACTCAGACCACTACGTTATCCTACATCCCAGTCACCTCTGGGGTTTTATTGCACCCCATAAAAAGTCCGTTTTCTGACCATTCGCAGGACTTCAAGGTGCCTGGCGCTAAAACGTCACCCCTGAAATTTATTCACTTCCTTCGATTCCGATGGACGTAAAAACAGTTTGAACAGCAAGTCCTCTACAAATGCTTTTCGTGTTCAACATTATGTGCTGCCCTAAAATAAATTGTTTGTGTCGATCACACTGATTATTATGGTAGTACTCAAATTTTTATTTCATCCTGCACTTTCCGACTTGTGTTTTTATCTACAGTTTTTCTATAAAATGTTCAGCATAAACTTTAAACAAAGTACTTTAGTATTTTTTTATACCAGTAATGTTAGGGTAATCAAAAGTTTTAGTTTCTGAAAGAATTTTGCAGTAGTTTTGAATTTATAAAAAAAGAAATTTATGATTATCTGTTTAATCACGTTTGACATAAAAGCTCACACGCTATCATCGTCTTTTCAGCAAAAGCCTCATTTTATTAGCTTTTTTCCTCAGCAGGATTTAATGGTTGCTAAATATTTCAATTAAATAAATATTCAGTTTAAATACTTTTAACGGCTTCTTCAGAAAATATTTTTAAACTTCAAATTTTGATTTAAAAAAATATATTTCATAATAATAGAAAACTTTCTACAAGAAAAAATATTGATTTTGAGTTGAGTCCCAGCAAAAAATGCTTCAAGTAATACTTCAAAAAACCAGCAGAAGTGGTCTTTCCAGAACTGTCTTGCATATTACCTAATGAACTTGTCATGCCAGAGAACGAATTACATGGAATTAGCTTACAATAGTTAAGAAATATCAATATTTGGCTTGCTGAATATTATCTATATATCTCCCTTCGTTTTGTAATTATCACGTTGACTTATATTCGAACAGCCGGACAGACGGTCTTCCTCCGAACAGATCTTACTTAAAATTTGATAGAACTCTGCAAATGTAGTGTAAAAACTTTATACCAAATTTCACAGGTTTGGTTCAAAGCGTTTTTGAGTTATCTTTGTCACACACAGACAGATGGATGGACAGACGGACATTTCCTAAAAATGTGTTTAAATTTGTGAAACTGGGGACCAAACGAAAAATTCTGTATCCCTATCTCGAAAACTATTGCAGATATTGGATAATAGACCATCAGAAAGTTGTCGATATAATAAGTTACTTATGAACAACTAAATTAGACTCCTTGTCCATGATTAGTTTAACCCAAATCAAAACATGCAAATTGTGCGTAACTCCTGCCAATATTGGTTCGTAGCTGGAAATATACTCAGTAACCAAATCCTTTATTATTCCCCTAAATATTAAAGCAAATTATTTGAATTTAAATTCCTACTTTCTACTTTAGCTTAGGCTATTTATAATCATGAAGTATCAGATTCTATTCAATCAAAAGCTTTGAACAACTTTTTGATTCACTTTTTCCCTTATCTCTAAGCGTTTTCGAGGATCCTAAGATTCGTACATTTGTATTTCCCTCTAGATTAGCTGAAAGTAGTCTCAAAATAACTGTTATTGACTTCTCTATGTGCAAGAACTATTTTAATAACAGTAGCTACATCCGATTACAAATTACTGCATTAACTTAAATGCTTTCCACCCTGTTAAACAACCCAATTAAGAGGGGACAAAGCTGTGTAAGATACTACAAATTTACTTGAATTTGGATACTTTTGCTGTCATGAAACAGACGACATTTTGCAAATTTCGAGTTCAATGTAGGGTTTATTTAAATGCGTTAAGTAATGCTAATTCGTCGAACTATAAACTATAAAATATTCTATAATAATTATTCTGTTGTAATTATAAATATTCTATAAGTATATCTCATAAAGAATGGAGCAATTCTGCAAGATTCTGCGCAGTCGCATCATACAAAATCAACATAGATGTCGTATCAGTTGACCCAATTAAGATGGATAAATTGACCACTCATCGGATATAATCTTTTAACTATTGCCAATAAAAGATGCTAACGGCTAAAAATACAGCGAAAAATTTGGTTTCTCATTAAGATTGCATAAATATGAAAGATAATCTGTTAAAATGTTTCATGCCGTAATCAGACAATGGCGTAAGAGATGTTTAGCATCTCAAAACAATTATACATGGTATCCACGAAAGTCCTTCAACATCACATAAACTTTAGAACGGCGACAACTATTGTCACAAACGTGGTGTCTAGATATAGTAAACTGATCATCTTCAACATGGTGAAATCGATTATAGATCCACCTTGTGGCAAACAACAAAAACAGGCGTTCTGATCTTAAAAACTGTTCAAGATGCGCAGATAAAAGCAATTATAAACTTGTAATGCGTCTTCGACATCTTGAGAAAAGAGACTTGACGCACTAATACTAAGAACAAAACGGGTAAAATTCGCATTTGTTTGTCCTATTTCCAAAACATCCTAAGTCCAAAAACATAAAACAAAATAATTTGTTATCAGTAGATAGTTTTATTTCCTTCCTGCTCTAATTACTACATCATCAAGTCTACGTTTGTTGTTTACTGTTCCAGGGATGATCTTTTTACACTTGTTATCGTGAGTTGTTACGTTAGATATTTTAAAACAATGCGGCAAAATAAATTTACGTTTGACACGTTTTATTTTTAGCATTATTGTACTCAAGATACCATTTCGTACTAAATCAAAAATGTTATACAATTTTGTAATTGGCTTTTTTTCTTCGTATCTAGGGCACAGAGGTCTTGTACACAATTTTCTTGACAAACCCCCATAGAAAGAAGTCCAGCGGTGTTATATCTGGTGATCTCGGAGGCCATGGGATTGGTCCATCTCTTCCACACCATCTGTCCGGAAAGTTCTCGTCTAAAAAATCACGTACAATCATGCCCCAATTGTGGGGTGCACCATTCTGTTGAAATATCGCATCTGGTTGATGTGCTGCATCGGAGGAACCGCATACATCTCCAGCATGTCAACGTATGTCACGGAGTTTATTGTTGTTTCAGCAAAGAAGAAAGATCCAATAACTTCAGTATGTGATAAAGCGCACCAAAAATTCACCTTTGGGCTATCTCTTTCCAATTCTCGATAATCGTGCGGTTACTTTAATATCATTAATAAAACTCTTTGAGTTGTAATTTACGAATACGTAATCGGTTTTTGCGTAATATTTTTTATTCGAAAGTTATGAGGTACGGAAACCCCGACAATAATTAATGAACACCCTATATAATCTTGTATATTTCAGCAATGTTCTGAATCTTATCACTAAACCAAATCAACACAGCCTTTTGTAATATTTATTATTTTTTATTTAATTTCTATCAAATAAAATTATTCTAAATTTGTTATAGCAGCTATATAGATAAGCATTACATTTACAACTGCAAAGTTTTCCACTCCAACGCAATTCTACTGTTTGAAGTTACACTTATTTTAAGAAATCGGGTAGATGGGCTTTAGAACATTAAACGCACAGCTGTACGTGTTTCTCAGTAGATACTGACAACTAGAAGGATTTATCCTTGAGCTTTATTAATCGTTATTATACAGGTGAAAGGAATTAGGAATTGCGTGCTTTTAAAATTGGGTAGAATAGAGCTGTGGATTAGAGGCCTTAAATACTTATAAAGCATTTTCAAATAAGAATAAAAGAAATGCTTGAAACTTTATTCACACATTCATTCAACAAAGCTTAAGTTCTATAAATTGTCGCTGATATAAATTCCGGTCATTGCACCGTTCTTTAAACAACTTTCTACACAAGGCGCATTTGGTAATATTATTTGGCTCGTCTTATATTAACTTGTATTTCAAATATTTTCTTAATTTCTAAAAGAATTTTTACAAACATCGTTTTACATATGCTCCTTTGTGTTTAACAGATTATGTACATAGAAGAAATCACAGAAATAGTTACTATGATTTAAAATAATTATTATTTCTCAATCAGAAGGTCTTTTATTTACATTTTTATTTAATTTGGATGGCTTCCTGTTTACATAGAATGAATTTTGTTGTGTGTGTTTTTTTTTCCTGTCCAGTCCTGTTACGGTCTTCTTTCTACACGTGCGTTTTCCGTATGACGATATATTATATTAATATTTATAAAATTTAACTATCAGTTAAACAATAACTCGGTAATATTCGTCGTGGAATAAATACTCTGTCCATTTAAATGAAAAATCAGTTTATATAAACAAATAAAACTTAAACAACCATTTTCGTGTTCCCAATCAAAGTCCGAAGGACTGTATAGATTTTCTTCAAATTTTCCAAAACAAATACATTAACGTATATGCATAAAAAAGATTCTAGAAAAGGTTTCTTGATGATTAATTTAATAGAGACATCATTAGTCATTATTTTTTTCCAGTAGGAACCGAGATATGCCTCGAACGTTCCTGATTGGTTGAGAGGCTTCTAGCCCCGCCTCCTGAGACCTATAAAAGGAGGCAGCCGCAGCTGCCAGAGTAGAGTAGTCGCAAGTGACAGAAAAGAGCAGTCGGAAGAGACAGAGAAGAGTAGTCGGGTTCGACGGTGAAGAGTGGTCGGAATCGACGGTGGAGAGTAGTCGGAATCGACGGAAAAGAACTGGTCTTCCAGAGGTAAGCGGAGCAGTGACGGAGTCAAGCTAGTGCTGAACTAAGCTGTGTGCTACTGTCTGCAGTAGAATCCTGTTGTATGCTGCACGTCTCGGCTGAAGATAATCGTCTTCTATGCTGTATATAGTTGTCGTCTTTGTGCTGTCCTGTGAGTCTTCGTGTGAATAAACGTCGTTGTTTTATTTTCTACTGCCGCCTGCTGATTGAACGTTCTCCACACCATATAACTTCCACTATCCAAATGAACCCGGGAAATTTCGTAACAATATTTATATAAATAAAATAGAAACTCTAAATATTTTGTTCCTAATAGAACTCACAGTTAATTAATATATTTTTTAGAACTCTTCCACTACCGAAAAATCCCAAATGCTCATACAAGAAACTACAGTGGGCGCCCGAGGCATTTGAATATCATTGCAAAGTTTCTTCCCCTATCGCTATATACAATTTATTGAATATACGAGACATCGGGGTTTTAGATACACTTGCCTAAATGTGTTTGCAGAACAGAGGGGTTTTCTGAGTACTCTCAAAACATATAAGAACACATTTACTAAAAAGTCATCCGCTAGCAATGTCTTCTTTTGTATATAAGTCTCTTAAGAACGGTTTTTGAGGGGGGTAGGAATTTTTTTATATTAGGAGAAACTCGTGTTTCTAGTTCTCTGAGGTACCAGATGTCCAATGATGTTAGGAATGACAGGTTAAATTTTGCCCTCAAATATTATAAAATAAAGGAAAGATTCAAGTAAATATTTTTCTGACAATTAACTAAATAGATAATATCTTATTAATTAAATAGATTCTTTCCATTGCACATATGCAGTATTAGTATTTTATTGCAGTATTTCACTGTGCATATGCAGTATTAGTATTTTATTGCAGTATTCCATTACGCATATACAGTGCTGAAACTCTCTGTCGAAAATTCCTATTTTCCTATTCCATATTGTAAACATATATTTAAGTTTCCACTCATGATGTTCAACAAAATTATTTATCATTAACAAAAAAATTTTGAAAAAAAAATTAGCTTTTTGCGGATTTTCAAAACCGTTTTAGTTTTATTAAAATTTTTGACACAACAGCTCTTCTCATTTTAATTAAAAATAAAAATAATAAAATTACATACGACAAAAATATTCTGTGTAGTATAATATGTTATATAAAATAATCTTTTACATTGTGAATAAAGTATTTAAAAGACATTTATTTTGGTACGCGGTAAAACTCTGTCGCCTGCTAATATTAAGTGGATTTTTATATTTTCGCAAACGTCATATACTTAAACTTTTTCATACAAATATTGAAATATCAGCAAGATTTTGATAAAGATTTAAGCAACATTGAATTAATTTTTAAGGCGGTAATATTTATGCTTATTAAATTTTATGATTAATCTCTAAGCTTTAGAACTCCACAAATCCGAAAAGCACACTTTTGAAATTGTGTGTGTGTGTGTGTGTGTGTGTGTGTGTGTGTGTGTGTGTGTGTGTGTGTGTGTGTGTGTGTGTGTGTGTGTGTGTGTGTGTGTGTGTGTGTTGTACGTGCGTTCGTGCTTGTGTGTATCTGAACGGTCAACTCGAAAACGATTTGAGCTAGATAGATGAAATTTGTTGATCAAATTTTCAACAAAATCTATTCAGAAGAAGTTTCTCAGGCAATCCGAATGCAAGTTAACAGATGACTACAAAACAAAGAGTGTTGGATAAGTAACATTTGATACACCCATTTAACATCTTAAATAAGATAATAATTATCAAATTTCAAATCAAATCTGTCAGGGTATTGACCTGCTATTGGTCTGTCCTCTCACGAGCATGTAAAGGCAGTAATGCACAAACAAAATTATTTAAATATTTGAAATATCGTAAATTATTTTGTACCAACAATTAAAAATTGGATATTAATAATAGTAGTTTGTTCTCAAATTACAGTTTTAATAATTGTATTAAACAAAAGTCATAAGCTGATAGGTTCTTTCGTAAATAGCATATAGTTGATAATACATAAGTACTTTTACCAATCCCACTGGCTTCAAGAGTAAAAACATGAGATTTTTTTTATCCCTAAAAATGCTGGATACACTAGTTAAAACGAAATTTATAAAATAGTCTTGACATAAAAATTGCAGATATGTATAAAAGTTGGTGTTCCAAAATGCATATTCAATTCTTTTCGCATTCCACTTCGATTTTTTTCTATTTCCGGAGTGAAATCGAGTCATATTGATAAAGAAAGTTTGCGAGTAAATTGTTGAAAGAATATTACCTTATGTTCATTTTAACTCTTTTTTATTTTATATTTTAATACTTCGTTAATCACTTTATCAAGTATACATATACACACGATAATATGGTCAACAAAATAATTTTTTCAAGCGATAACCAACCAAATGTAGCACTTCACAAAATTTCTGTTGTAATTCTATGAAACGAAAATTGGATATTTCTCAAGCGATCAGCGTTTTCTTGACTATAAAAGATGGGGCCTGTTTGGCGATAAATTTAATTGATGATGAATATATCAAATGTTTGATGACAGTACCATATTCTTAATTCTAATCAATAGTTAGAACTGACGCCAGCAGTCTGTCTATGTCTAAACTACGTTTATGTCTACTCTACGCATGAGTGTCTCTTTGCAGTGGTCCGACGCCTCCCCCTTTTCTAGGGACACTCAAAACAAGCACTAGTCCGTAGTCATCATTTTCTGTTTGTCGCTTTCTTTTTCACGGCGGTTAACTCCCAGCCATCGGGTGGTCAATCTCTGACCAAACTCCAACATCTTTCCCTTCATCCGACACCTGTTTTAAGCTCCGTTCCGACTGCCCGTTACCTTTACGGACATGGCGATAAATCTGCTATCTGATCATCATTGTAAGACCATTCGAACCTGTGAACGTCAGTCGGGAGCTGTAAACTGATAGTAAAATAAACAGACATATCAAAGAACCCCAGAAAACCACAAATGAGAGGAAAGAGGGCAAAATGCGCTTATCTCAAGACGCGCACGGACCGTGGGAATCCGGCTTTACCAGGAGCCGAACCACTTTTATTTCTTTTCTCTACCATTTACCATATTTTAGCACAAAAGAACAACGGCCAACAAAAGTTCAAAGGATTTTCAAACTTTTGGTAAACGTCTAGAAATATTTTGCATCAGAATGGGTAAGACTAAAGGAGATTTAAATAATTTTTCTAACCTTATAATTTTAATTATTCTAGCATAAAAAGTTTACACCCTCATACATAATTAAGAATTCAAAATTGAAACTAGTCTCAAATTCCAATCTCTTATTATGATGCATACTAAAACAACCTTCATTTGATATTCTATCAACACTTGGAGATTATGGATCCATCATATGATATCGTCGTATCAAATTACAAACTTTAAATACTCATACTTAGACGTTCGGAGAAAATTTTAATACGTTAAATTTATTGAAGGTCAGACAAGGTCACGAAATATGATGACAGAAATTTGCTCTCTTTGGAATATTATCAATACCTTTAGCTTTATTCAAATTGCTTTAAGATAATCAATAACGATGTATAGAATGCTTTAATTCAAAAATCATTAAAGTATTTAAAAATATACTGAAACTTTTTATTCGTAATTGATTTAGTTTTATTTCGAATTTTTCTTTGGAATTTGAACTTCTTATCAACATAGTTTTAAAAAATCGTTTTATTCTTTATATAATTATATAAAAATCGTTTTATTCTTTATTATAATTTTTCTTTGGTATTTGAATTTCTTATCAACATATTTTGAAAAAATCGTTTTATTCATCAAAAATATTTTTACTGATATAAAAACAAAACTAAAGGTTGTTTAAAATCCTGAATTGTCCATTGCCCAAATATTAAAGGCTAACACATAAAATTTAAACTAAAAAAGTAATTTTTGTATAATTTATTTAAAAGTATTTTACAAAATTGTTTTATTAATTTTTTAATCTAAATATTAATCAAATAAAATGAACAAAAATGCAAAAGTTGGAAAATTACCTTAATAATTTTTTTAATTCCATTTCTTATCTGAATTCCTTAATAATATATTTTAACCATATATGGGTTTTTGACAAAGAAGATCATCTTACAAGTAATTAGTTTCCTATTACAATGATCAAGTTTTAATTAATTATAAACTTGAGGAAACCAATGTAATTTGAAACCACTAAGCCTTATAATCCACAGTGAAAATGTTATCGAAAAACTATTAACTCTTTCACTCGTAAAATAGATTGGCCTATAAAATGTCTTCTTTGAAAAATAAAATAAATGGCCAAGAAGTAAAGTAGTTTACCACATAAGCTTAAAGTGCCGTAACTCGAGGATTGTTGAAGTGGAACTTTTTTGTATTTTCTAAGCTGAAAAATTTTCTTTCATCAAATTTAAAGCAAAGTCTTGAAAAAAGTTTTCCATTTTCTTGTCGTTGTATTTATTTATAAAATAATTTTTCGGTGTATACACCATTTTATATATTATTTTAAAGATAGAAAAAAATAAACTATGATGTAATTAATATTTTTACATTTAAAACGAAACTAGTTCATATATTGTTTGAATAAATACAAATGCTTAAAATTTTTAATGCAAAAATTATAATGCACACAATCTTTTATTCATCTGAATCGTTTTTTAATTAAAATGAGAATACCAATTTAACAAGAAGATTTTTAAAAATCCCAGACATTTGCCATTTTTTTTCAGAAGTTATCAAACTTTATTATATAAGTGCTTCAAACTTTACTTCCAAAAACAGAAACATAAAAAGAATTTTAATGAACTTTTTGTAATAATTAAGTAAATATTTAATTTTCCGTTCACTTAAATTGATATTTAACATGCATAATTAATCATTTAAAATATAAAATTAATCTTAAACAGTAATTGTTTTTAATATAAATTGTTAATCGTCTGCTTTTAAATTTTTGTTCAAGAATTTTTCCAGAATTCCATTCATAAATTCTGGCAATAGATTTTCGTATTTCTTTCGCAATAAAAAACACTTTTATAAAGTGAGCATAAAATTAATTTTGAAAATCTTCTTGAAACGTGAGACACAAATCGTAAGAAAATGATATTTCTGGCAATGTAAGACTAATTTTTGAACTTTAATTTAGATTAAAATAAGTTTTGTGAGATATTATTTTCAACATATATCTCGGAAAAACGTTAAAACTAAATGAAATTTTAATTATCATGAGCTTTGGAAAGTTGACAGTGATCTTTCTCTTGTTATGATGATAAAATATGCAAAATTTCTTCGGATTTGAACAAAAACTGTAGATTGGTACAACTTTGACTACTCAAAATTCTCAAGAATTTAAACAAAGTCATTGAATTTAAATATTACTTATTTATAAATTCGTAGTAGAATCATTTAAAAAAATGACTGGAGATTTTAAAGCCAGTAATTTTTAAATTATTTTTGCAAACTTTTTTAAACCAATAAGAAAAATTTCCAAAATTATTTTTAAATATGAATCTGAAATAACAAAAACAATAATTAAAGTAGCTCAAAATTTCACAAAATTTCCTTAAATTGAATATTGTTTTCATATATTCAATAATTCCTTAAATTTCTAAAAATTAAGGACGGTTTAAAAAATTACCCAGAACTAAAATAGATATCGTTAATAGGTCAAATTTGAAATTTTAAGATGATATAAAATATTTCTCTTAGAATAATTTTGCTCCAAACCTTTTGTGGAAAAAAAACTAAAAAACTTCAGTTAATTTGTTATTAGCTGAAGATTTAATTAACTTTCACACATTGAAATTTGAAAGTATACTTTCTCTTATGTTAAATAACAAATATGCAAAGCTTGATTGAATTCAGCCAAATTGCTTAAGAACATGTATGCATACGTGCACAGTTAAATTGATTTTTATTTATATTAAAATTTCATGTATCCGAAGATTCATAAATATTTTACTTAAAAGTAAGAATAATTAATTTTTCCATTTTAGTTTAGAACAAAGAATGATTTTTCTTCTTTAACTCAATAATACTTACTTGGTTTTATTTCTTCGTTTAAATTGTAACACATGAAAAAAAATATTGATTCGCATAAACCCAAAATATTAATTTACTAAATGTCATTCCGTTCAGAGAATTGAAACCTATTATTGATAGCTTTCAATGAATCTATTGTAAAGCACCAACTTTATCCACACAATACAGTAATCTATATTTTCGATTAGTAGGTAAATAAATAGCAAATACAGAAGCAGAATTACACAAATACTTATCAAACTCTATATTTCACTTGATATTGCAAAGAGATTTTAAGATGAATTTAAAGAATTGTCCACGAGAAATTAATTAAATAATAATTATTTTTTAGTATTTTAATAAACCCCTTCAAATAAATACAGTGGCCGGGATAGCCTGGTTGGTAGAGCGTCGGATTCGTGTTCCTTAGGTTGCGAGTTCGAACCCCGCCGGCCGAAGATTCCCCGCGTGCTTGGTGGCTGACGCGCGTGAGTGAATGAAAAATGCGTGAATGAAGTCCGCCCCGTAAAAAGGGTTGTGACGTGTGTGTAGCTAAGTTGTACTCTTGGACCGAGATGGCGCTACTATAGAAACAAGAGGCGCTCCCCCTCAGGCTTAAGTCGGCTGTTTTCGAACAGCGGGCTTGTCCATGGCAAGTGCCATAAGAAACAACAACATAAATAAATAATTATAACATTTTCATTCATGGATTTTTGAATTTTGATATGATATGATTGTATTATTTTTAAAATATTACCTTGGAATGAAATGTTATTTGATAATATTATATGAGCATACTCTAACTGTGCATAAAATTTATCCTTAAAAATATGTGATAGTTTCCACAAGTGCTATTCTTTATGTAAACATTAGCTGTATTTTTGCTACATGTGCGTTGTGTTTTCTTATGGCATATAGCTTTGTTTTCTATTAACCAGTTTGGTGTATGTTTTGTATAATTTACTTCTTTCAGCATTTACCCACCATACGGTTTCGTAATAATATTTATAGGCTTTTAAATTGATTATTGTTCTTATGTTGTATGTTAATGTTCTTATAGGCATAATGTTCTATAGGTATAATGTTCTTAATGGATTATTGCTTAATGGACTTATGGTTATTTTTCACATAAACTGAAGAAAGAAGCTTGGCAAACTTGAATTTTTATATGTAACTAGAATATGTGCTCGTCCAATGGGTTGTTAACCGGTAAAGAATATCTCGGATATGATTATCCCAAATTAACAAACTAAAAAGTTGTAGGAAAAAATATCTTACACTCTGACAGAATGCATAAAAAAATTATTATTTGGTGTACACTCGTAGATATAAATATATAGTAACACAGTAAATTTAGTTTTCATATAATAGAATTTTTTTTCCATCCATAATACTGACAAACACTCAAATCAAAATGAATCAGAAAAATCGATTTGAAATTATTAGGGATCAAGTATCAAAAAATATCAAATGCATAATGCAGTAACAAATACAAAACAAAAATAATGTTGAAAGAAATTCTATCAATAACCTCTAATTGAAATGAGAATATTACGAAAACCTAAACAAAAATTATCTAAACTAAATTAAACAAAAATAAGTAGCCAATTTTGTTGTTGTCGTTGTTTCTGATGGCACTTGCCATGGACAAGCCTGCTGATTTCGATTTCAGCGATTTAAGCCTGGAGAGAGCGCCTCTTGTTTTTTTAGTAGCGCCAACTAGGGCTAAGAGCACGATTTTGCTACTCACGCATCACATTCCCTTGCACAGACCCTTCTTACAGGGGGGGGAGGCACATTCACATATATCACAAATAGAACAGAGGAAGAACAACCATGCCCGAACCGGGACTCGAACCCAGAACGCCCAGATCACGGAGAGGAAGCGTTCCCCTATGCAGCCAATTTTACAACAGCGATGATAACTCACTAACACTGTACATGGCAATTTCGGCTCATAATTTTCAAAAATGTAATTAAAAACCTTACTGAGGGAGCTGTAAACACTTTTATCATACATCCCCAACAACTTTACTATATTTAAATGTTATTTAAGTGACAATAGCTATCAACATTCAAAAAATAAAAGACAACAAAATTTTATATAGGATATATACTTTACGATTAATGAACATGAAACTTAAAAAAATTTTGTTGTTTCCTTAAAAAGAATATATGTGTCCTCCAAAGAAACACCTTCCTTTGTATCCCCGAATGTTCTTAAATCTATAACACATTTGAAAGAAATTTATAATTCGAGTATAAATTAAGAAAACTATTTCAGTAAGAAAAAAAAATGACCTTTGAAAAATGACTACTGCATGACATTTTCTAACTAGAAAGTTATAAAATTGGAAGAAAGCTTAATTAACCACAAATGTTTGCTTACCCTTTTCTCAAGAAATATATTCTAAAAGGTCTATAACTCGACGCCTCAATCAACTTCAATTACAATATATGTTTGCAGTGAAAATGTGAACAGTTAATTATCTCTCAACAAAACTTTTAGTTAGGGATGGGCACTTAAGTATGGAAACTAATCTCCATTCCATTCTTTTGATGTCTTGTCTGTTGACATAGGACAAAATGGAGCTGTCATTCACTTTTAGAATATAAAGGTGAAGAACTTCATCAGTATTGATCTAATTTTTTTTAGCCAAATATCATTATTTCTTGACTAAAATGGCAACTTAACAATCAACAAAATATTGTCCTTTCTGGAGTTGATATTTAATTAGAAATTATGAGTGAACTTCATTCATTAGTTTGTGTATTAAACCTGTTTAGTGTTTCCCCAAGCACATCTTTTGCCATTTAACCTGATATTTATTTATTTTAATTTACTAAACCACCACTTTTGCCTGTGATAAAAACTTCAGCTTCTCATCGTTATATTGAGACTCGATTATTAGTTTAGTTTGGTCATAATTACGTCCCGTTTTAAAGCAACACTAAGGCTATTTTTGAACGAATCACATAATTTTGAACCACGGTCAGATGACGAGAACCTGAGTTCGCACACAACCCCCAAATTTCCCCACCTCACCAATGTGAGGTCGTTTGGCCCCGACGGATTTAACGCGGACTAGGATCACTTGCATGATGGTTTTTCGGTGGAGTCAGGTCTCGAACCTGAAACCCTCCGGTTCCGGAGCAGAGACCTTACCACTAGGCCACCGCAGCCCTGAGTCTCAATTATAAAGATCAAGAGATATGCTCGCTAAAATTAAATCAGACCATCCTCATTTTTTATGAATGGTAAGATTAGTGCCTGAATTTTACATTTATATATATATATATATATATATATATATATATATATATATATATATATATATATATATATATATATATATATATATATATATAGTTTTACAACATCTTAAGATTCCAAAAATTAGCCGCCTTTGGCGACCAGCTAGCTTGCCAAAATTATTGACATTTTTAGGCTATTAAACGATTAATGTAGAATGTGTTTTTTAAAATTTCAGTTTGTTTTATATGACTTAAAATTATGACTTTAATTGAATCATTCTGCAACAAAATATTATCGGCACAAATTAAAAGTGTATATACTATGAAATATAAGAGGAAGTAAAAATTCTACTTCTGAATTAATGATAAAAGAAGGATTATTATCTTAATTTTTGTATTGACGAAAGCACGCGATTTGCTATTTTTGATGGATGTATTTGAATTTTATAATATTAAAAATAGCAACTGAAGTGAGCATTACTCTTAGAAAGCGTTTTTCAAACCAAATCTAACCTAACATTAAAAGCATCGTGACATTGTAAATGTAAATTAAAGAATTTATTAAAAATAAAGAAAAACACTGTACAGAAATGAAATGAATATCATTAAAAATGTAACTTTTTTGAGTTTTAAGATGATGAAAAATAACCCTTTTGGGTAATTAATGGATTGGAAGTCTCCGATTTCCGAGGGTAAGTATCCGAGTAGCCATAGTGATAGTTAAGCCTATTTTCATTCTCGATTATTAAGCTTTTCAATTGATGCTTCAATTTATATCTTCTTACTGAATGAAGTGTTTAAAAAAGCAAGCAGTATTTTTAATATAATAATTTAATTTAATTAGCGAAGCGTTGAATTAAGTGCACATGTAAAAGTGCTGAATAAAGTAGTCTGCTGAATTTTTCGCACATAGATATGTTTACATTCAATTGCTGCCTTGCTGTAATAAGTGCGATTTTAAGTATATTTTTAATGTTTTAATGAAATTCAAATAGGTTGAATTATGAATAAATATTTTAATTTAGATTTCTCTTCCACTGTTGATAACCAAATTATAAAGATTTAGCTTAGTTTTTTTTATACCAAGTAGGTTTCCTTTAAAAGCGTACACTGAAAAAAAATTATTTTTGATAATTCAACAGCTTAGGATACATCTAGTTCAAAAAGCTACAGATTAGAGCTAGAAGGAGATTTTTACAGCCATAATCAATTTCAGGTAACTTTCAGCTAGATGAATACGATTTGGTATACAGGTTTCGATCTAACATTCTTAGAAAATCAAAAGTTACAGATTAGCTAGATTTATTCAAACAGCCGGGCAGATGAACTTCCACTGAACAGATTTTACTGTGAACTTGATAGATATCTGCAAATTTGGAGTAAAGGCAGTATACCAAATTTCAACATTTTAGCTCAAAGCGTTTTTATGTTATAGCTGTCACAGACAGATAGACATTTTCCAAAAATAAGTTTCCTGAACTCAGGAAAGTCTAAAACGGAGAGATTTCGTCAAAATCTCTATCGATTTTTTTCGCTGAATCGCCGAATTTTTTGACAATTACTATATTTTCTCTATATTACATATACGAGAAAGTAAAAATATAAGAATTAAGTTAAATTACTAAAATTAATATAAAGTGAAAACTAAACAATTACTTGAAACGGCAAAAAAAAAAATTATGTTATAAACGCCAAAAGCAACATTTATCTATTTTAATTGATGAAGTGAGTTTTACGTATATTACGCGTTCTAAATCGATTAACTTCCGTTTCAGCACTTCTTGAGCCAGCCAATAGAAGACGTTCTATAGCGAGCGCATTTAGAGATTTTTCCAGTTTTAAGAAACTGATTCTCACATAAAATTCTCTACAATCCCTGTAATATCCAGTGATAAAAGAAAACCAGCAGTTTTATTACCTCCTTTCCATACCCTTATAAATTTCGCGGTAAAACGTGCCAGTTTTACCAACGGTGGAAAAATCAGTGTTCCCAACATCAAAAAGCTATCGAAATAGAATTTATGTACAGTTTTAGAAGAAAGCAGAGAAATTTGTTCCCAAAAATACTTCTTCTTGATCTTCAAAGAGCGCGATTTCATAAACCCACACGTATATAAGAATATTGTGAGGAATAATTTCTATGCAAACGCTATTGTTTCTACGAAATTTAAAGCGATTCTCAAAAGTATTGAAATATAGCTAACAAAAGACCATTAATAATGAAATATCGAATAAAATTTCATATCGAGTTCGACAAAGGCATAACTGGATTAAAAAAAAATAAACTTGTCAGGCCAGAGAATGCTTTACACAGCATTGGCGTACAATTGTTGTGAAATATTTATTATTTTTTAACGTACATTTAGCATTTTTACTGAATCTAACGTATCATCCTTGGCGAGTTATTTGGCGATTAATCCCTGGTATACGTTAAGACTTCCAAAAATCGAATTTGTATTTTAGACACGTTTTTCTCAACAGATTGAGACAAAGATTCAACACAAAATTGCACTTGTAAACACAATATCCCAAGCCTAATTTGATATATTTAAGCCATTGGGTTTTTAAATAATCGCTTTAATACGTTTCTGAAAGCACAGACTGACAGACAGTCAATCCGTTGTTGGTTTGTCTGACACTTCGATAGGTGTATACCTAATCTTATCTGTCTGGCTCTCTTCGTTTTGTGTTATTGTGTTGTCTTATATTCAGACAGACGGACTTCCTCTGAACAGATTTTAAACAAAATCTGAGAGAAATTTGCATATGCGACCGTCTAGTATATGCATTAAGACCGCATGCCAATTTTCAATCGTCTAGCTCAAGGTATTTTTAAGTTATCTTTGACGCAAACATGTGTTCATTTTCAAAAACTATGTTCCTCGAACTTTGGGAGGTCTAAAATGTGAAGATTCATCAAAATATTGATTTCGATTTTTTTTTTTTTTTGGATGATTACTATACTTTCATTACACTACGTATATGAAAAATTAAAAATTTGATCATTATTTAAAAGCTCCCAACAGAAAAACCAGAACTATTGAAATTTCACAGCCAAATTTAATCTAAATACTATTTTTTATTCGGCGAAAATAAAAAATATATATATTATTTTTTGCCATGCATTATAAACAAACCGTGCATCATCTCTACTTTATAGTATAGATAATGATTGGATTATTTATGATAAAAATGATTCACATCATCTGCGAAAAAAAATTAAAAAATACAAAAAACATTGTTGTTTCTAATGGCACTTGCCAATGACAAGCCCGCTGTTCGAAGACAGCCTGACGGGGAGCGCCTCTTGTTTCTATAGTAGCACCATCTAGGGCCAAGAGAATGACTTAGCTACACACGAGTCACAACCCTTTTTACGGGCGGACTTCATTCACGCATTTCATTCACTCAACCACAGATCGTAATTTAGACCTGAATCAGAGAACGATCACCCCTGATCCAGTAACCCCAGTGGTATTACTCTCGACATGGAGGACTTTGTGACCACGACAGATTTAGCGCGCGTCAGCCACCAAGCTCGCGGGGAATCTTCGACCGGCGGGGTTCGAACCCGCAACCTAAGGGACGCGAATCCGACGCTCTACCAACCAGGCTATCCCGGCCCTTAGGAAAAAACATAAAATATGCAATTGACGTAGTTATGCTTGGTGATAACTAATTTAATATCTCGTTTTGAAATATAAAAATTTCGACTTCTTTTGGTTTTATTTTTCAATACAAGAATTTCTTGATAAATATTTATACAGTATTCCTAATTTCTGAGATGACAAGCCCCCAACAAAGTCCCCAACCTTAACAAATGGACCGGTTTAATCAATATCACTACTGTGCGTGCAATTATTAAATCAAAATGCTATATGTTAATGGTGCAACTGCAATGTGATGTAATAAGATGTCATTCATCAAAATTAGTTGACTTTATGTAATTAATATCGAGTGTCAACAACTAGTTGCAGAAGGTCATTAGCAATTATTAAAATGAGTGGACAGTGAATATAAAGCCTATCAGTTCATCAAATAAGCGTCATTTTCGATTAGAAATTTGAGAGTCGTCATATTTTTTAAAAGTTTACATACAAATATGCAAAATATGAAGATTATTTTTTTTAAATCATGACAACTCTCAGTTTCATACCAAATCAAAATATTGGTTCTTCAAAATTTAAAAGTTATACCAAATTCTAAAAGTCAGTCATAATTAGATGTCTTAGAATTTTTTTCAAGTCCTAAATATAAATTGTATCTTATATAATCGGCGTTGCTCAAGATTAAAAATATTAAACATAAAATTATTTTAAAGTTTTAAAAAAATCTAATTTTGGATAAAATTTTACAATACAAAAAATTTTCTTATTGTCTGGAATGTTTTTAATTAAAATGAAAAATCGGATTGAACCAAACGATTTTTAAAGTCCAGTGACAGTTATGTTTCTTTATACCAATAAATCAAGTCATTAGATGCTCTTGATATGAATTGCTAATCTTTTTTTTTGTTTGTTTGTTTTTAAAATTTTTTTTTAGTGTTCCTGCTGAATTCTATTAATGTTCTGGATATAATTATCCGTTTATAATCTTGTATTCAATAACGAAATATACTTCAACAAAATTACCAAAACTTTACCAAAAATAGTTATAAAAATAAAACATAATTACCAAAAATAAAGATAGAATAACTCAAAGTTCAATCATTGCCTAGCAATGGAGGATCTCCAGATTTTTTTATTTCAAAATCATGAGCTTCTATTTAATTATTTATTAAAATTTAAAAACAAATAGAACTTTATGAAAAAATTGTACGAAAATTAAATTTTCAGATGGTTTTAAAATATTTCTTGTGGGATAATTTACAATAAAGTTATTGTGGAAAAACTGTAAAATTTCGATTCATTTCTAATTAACAGAATATTCAACTTTGAATTCTGAAATGATATTCTTTATCAATATTTTTCTATTAATAATATTTAAAATTCGCAGAAACGCAAAGTTCGGTTGAATGCGGCTCAGTTCTTTAGAAGGATTCGTGGATCATACATATATACATTCATAGCCATAATGATTTTTATTTTTATCAAGATATAATAAAAGAATATTGACTTCACATACATTTCTTTGAATACAAAGCAATCATATATCAGTATAAATTAAATATAACAAGTTCAGAAATCTACAATAAAGCATTATGGGGCATGGTCTGAAAGATTTTTACTTTTATTTCTAAGTTTTATTGAA
Source organism: Argiope bruennichi (assembly GCF_947563725.1). NCBI lineage: Eukaryota > Metazoa > Arthropoda > Arachnida > Araneae > Araneidae > Argiope > Argiope bruennichi. The sequence continues at coordinate 45,124,590 of NC_079160.1, forward strand.
AACGAAGCCTAATGGGCAAGACTGCTTGTCTCCTACCCAATCAATTGCACTCACTTCACTGTCTAGGCTGTCATGAGCATTTGGAAAAAGAATTTGAGTCTGTCTGTGCCGTCTATTTTTGCTCAATAGCACTCAAAACAGTAGTCTGTGACAGCAGACAGATTTGTAGTCCTGCTATTGAAAATGTCATATGTATGAAATGTATTAAAGTTTTTTGTAAATAAAGCATATTTCGCTAGAAACGAATTCCAAAATATAGAGCTATATAAAATTAGGAATATTACTTACATATTCACGCTTTTGTCACACAAAAAAAAAGTTTCAGCAAAATCTTACTTGTGCATTATCTCGTAATGTGCTCCATGTTGTGTAATGTCTGCAATATATTTTTACATTGGATATGTTTTTATTTATTTTTATCTCTATATTAAGATGTTTTCTTAAAAAATGAGTACAATTTATCATCAGAGCAAGAAAAAAACGTTATGTATGCCTTCTTTTTTTATTTTTGCTTTTTATTTTCTTATATGTAAAAAGATAATGCAATTATCGAAAAAATGCCTATTTCGAGATTTTGATTATTCTTTGCGTGTTAGACTTACACATTTTACAGACACATTTTTACATACAGACACATTTTACAGACACAATCATACAGACACATTTTTTGGAATTATGTTTATTTGTTTACTTATGAATACAATAATACATAAAAATGTTAACCTAAATGCATGACATTTGGTGTGCGATCCAAACATCGAATTTGTGCATATTTATCAACTTTATACGAAATTCATTGAAGAAAAGTGTTAAAAACGAAAAGCACTAGATGGATTAAATTTGGTACACAATTTTACATTTAGAAATGTAGATTTACGTCAAATTTTGGACCAAATACGACAAAAGAGGTACAATAACCCTAAACCAATAAAATATTTCAAATAACTAAATAATTTCTCCATTTATTTTTTTTATTCATTTAAGTACTGAAACTTTGGCTAAACCATTGATTATTTCTGTAATAGCTATTATGTAATACCTTACAGCACTATATCAAATAGGCGAAAGGTCGAGCCTAATTCCCAGATATACTATAATCAAATATAAAATTTACCATGTTAATTATTAAAATTAGGTTGTAATTGGGTAAACATTAATAAGTAATATTATTTTAAATTATTTTTATTGAAAGAGAATAGAAACAAAGAAATCATAAAACACAAAAAACTATGTAAAATGACTAAAGAATTAATAAATGACCTAAAAATAAAATAAATAATGTTGACAATATTTCCATTTGTAATATGAAACTACAGAAACGATATGGAAATAAAAAGAAAAGGAAATGTATATATAGTAAAGAAAGAAGTCAGTTTCATATTCATCTCATTGCACTATTGCAATCCAAGCAAATATGCTTAGAATATTTCAAACATAAATTTCCCATAGTCTATTGTGTTTCCATATTCTATTGTGATTCTAGTGTGTTTGATTACATCTTTTTAATTTGATGGCATGTTATTCATTTCTTCAATACTAATTCAGCTGCTCTATTTAGCATTTTTTGTTTTAGAATGCTTTATAAAAAAGTTGGTGTTCTTCGTTAAACATATTCTTTTTTTTAGAGCATTTGTCGGTAGTCATAGATACTTCCACCTAAGAAGCTTTTCTTTACTGTTTGTAGAATGAGTAATATAACTGCTAATTTCCGCTGCATTAGTTTTAAAACAACAAACAAAAACACATACAACAAAAATTCGTCTACATTATTTTTAAAACAACAAACCAAAAAAACGTACAACAAAAATCCATCTACATTATTTATAAAGCAACAAACAAAAAGCGTACAGTAAAAATCCATCGACATTATTTATAAAGCAACAAACAAAAAATGTACAACAAAAATTCATCTTCATTATTTATAAAGCAAAAAACAAAAAAAGTACAACAAAAATTCATCTACATTATTGTTGAAACAACAAACAAAAAAGCGTGCAACAAAAATCCATCTACATTATTTATAAAGCAACAAATAAAAAGCGTACAGTAAAAATCCATCGACATTATTTATAAAGCAACAAACAAAAAACGTACAACAAAAATTCATCTTCATTATTTATAAAGCAAAAAACAAAAAAAAGTACAACAAAAATTCATCTACATTATTGTTGAAACAACAAACAAAAAAACGTGCAACAAAAATCCATCTACATTATTTATAAAGCAACAAAGAACAAAACGTGCAACAAAAATCCATCTACAATGTTTATAAAGCAACAAACAACAAAAATCCATTCACGTTATCTATAAAGCAACAAACATAAAAGACACACAACAAAAATTCATCTACATTATTTTTAAAACAATAAACAAAAAAGCGTATAACAAAAATCCATCTGGATTATTTTTACAGCAACAAACAAAAAAACGTGCAACAAAAATCCATCTACATTATTTATAAAGCAACAAACATTCATCTACATTATTTTTAAAACAATAAACAAAAAAAAGTACGACAAAAATTCATCAAAATTATTTTTAAAACAACAAACAACAAAAAACGTACAACAAAAATTTATCTCAATGGACCCAAGTATCTCTTAAATATAAATAACAGATTTGTAGTGTTCTATTAACGCTTCTAATTCCAAACTTTGTTCAAAGGAGCTACAGGAAAAAGCAAAGACATGCTTTCGTGGTGAAAAGCTATAAAACAAAATTCTTCTGTAAAGTATCTCTCATATACGCGGACCTTCTGGGGTAGGGGGTTAAAAATTATAAACACACCGAAGTCTCTAATTTAGATATCTTGTTTACTTTTACAAAAATATATCATTTGTTTTACACCTATACCAGCTTACCATCCATTTGTAAGAAAATAATCTGAAAATGTGCAATTTTCAATTAAATATTTAACAGAAGTCGAATAAATTGTGCCTCTACTCAAATGTAGATAATAAGTTACGGCGACAGCTTAGTAGATAGCTGTGATGTCATCCAATTACTTTCGCGTTCCTGGGTCCAGATTTCTCAGGCAGAATAACTAATGCAAGAATTTACATTTTCATCATTTCTGAATTGTCAGCCGCTCGTTTTGCAATCGTTCGATTGCTCCGAGAGAGCAGATAGATGAGAAAGGTGAAGACTCTCCGGACTAGAAACTACATGTTGTTACTCTTGTAGGTTCTGGACTTATTATCTAGTGGAAACTTGATGTGCAAACAATCTTCGTGTTTCGCCATTGGGAACGAACAGCCATGCTCATTTCTCTGTTCTGGAGCCTAAAATAAATTTATTGCTTTCTGGGACCTAGGATTTAATTGGCACATTTGCGCTTAGCTCTTGAACTCGAGCAATCAACTAAAAATCAGAATCTAGGAAACAAACTTGGGTTTTTATTTATGATTTAGACTACATTTTGAACTTAATGTGCACTTTAATGAATAATTGAAATTATTGAACGTGAAATAGTGCTAATGTATTTTCAGTGTTTATATGTCCTTAAAATTCAGAAGAAAATTTCCCTGATAAACTTAAATAGCTCTGTGCATTTAAATAAAATAGGGAAGTCTGAATAAATTAGATTAAAAATGTTAATGCAAAAATTGAGAAATAAGTATTCAGAAGTAAAAGAAAAATGAATTCGAATAGTAATATAAATAAAAATAATTTTAATGAAACTACAAAGAGAAAAGTTTTGGTGTAGTAAACTACTTCATCACGAATGAATAATTAATAAATAATAGAACAACGGAAAATTTTAAAATAATAATCAAAGATCAAAAATGTAAAATGAAACAAAATCGGAAATCAAAAATTGGGACAGAATACTTCGAACAGAATTATTCATCATGATTCCTTTATCATAAGATATCTGGCTAGCAATATTTTATGATTACCTCTCATATTTATTATTTTGTTTCTATTTTACTTTTTGTATTTTTTTCTATTAGGATCTCTTATAAAAAAAATGCCACGAATTACGTGTAATTTTCTGTTATACATAAAAATTACTTTTACTTTTGTTATTACTATATCTATCGGCAATCAAAATAAAAAAAAATTGTTTAGTTTATTTATAATATTATATAAAACATAAAACAACAAAACGTCGAAATGCGAAATTGATTTTATTTTTTAAATCATTATTTATACAAGTAATTGAACATTTTGTCATTTAAATTATAACAAGATTAAATTCTATTCTTCAAATTTTGCAAAAATAAGAAAAACTTATTGTCTTCGTAAGCAATATGAATATTCTTTCATACATTATAAGGACATGAGATCACATATTCTAAAAGAAATGAAAAGAAATCATAAATATCAATAAAGGTTGAAAAAGACTCAATTTTTTTCTCTCTCTCCCCCCCCCCCCCCGTTTGTTTACTTCAAGTAGACGATGTTGATTGTTAAGTGAAGATTTCTAATTAAAAAAAAATTCTATAAATAAAAGCAGACATATTTTATGTTTTTTGAGCATATTTTATGTATTTTATGTTTTTTTATGCTAATTTTATTTGAGCAAAATCATTTAATCAAAATCTACATTTACAAATTAATAAAACGCAGAAAGAAGATGAAATGATAAAACATAAAATTTTTTTGCATGATTAAAAAATTTTGAGTAAAATAATATTTCTAAATAACTAAAATTTTTCGCCGTATTGTATATATATATACAATATGGTATAAAATTTTAGTCATTTAGAAATATTATTTTATTCAAATATTTTTATTGTGTGATGTTTTATCATTTCATCTTCAATCTGCGCTTTATTAATCTGTAAATGTAGATTTTGATTTAATGACCTTGCTCCAATAAAATTAGCATAAAATATTTTATGTCAAATCATAATGTTTATATATTCCTTTATCTTAGACATTTAAATGAGCATTTCTTGTATGTATATATATTTCGTGTATCTCGGAAAAGGCTCTAACGATTTGAATTAAATTTTATATTTAGATAAGGTTTTGCTTTGTAAGTTTATCTATAGAGGTATCTTTCCTGAAAAAGTGAAATTTTGCACAAAAAGCACATTTTTTTATATTTAACTATTAGAGCCAGTTTCTATCTGCTGTCATGCTGACAATGTCATATAACAACATCTCGGACTCGATTTCATCATAGTAAAACTGAGTGCAAGTTCGAAAATATAAATGATTATAAACTTTAAAATGAATACTGTAATAGCAGATTGTTTCGAATAACATATTAAACTAAATGCATTCTTGATTTTTTTTACTTAAATGACCAGTTCATATATAGGTAAGAATGAAAAATATTTATACATAGTCAGTATGTGATTCTTATTTAAATATTTTTGCCGAAAAAACAAGATTTTATTTTTTAAAAAAAGCTCGATAAAACTCAGTCTTTTTATATATTTAGTTTTAAGAAGACAAAAATTAAATAAAATCCCGCACGATAAAATATAAAATTGGATATCATATATAGAAATTAGTAAGAGTGATTTTTAGATAGAAACATAATTATATTTATCAATAACATTTGTAATAAAAATAACCGGATCAATTTATCTAATTTAACTGAATAGGATAAAGCATAAAATAAACATTATAATAGTTGCTTACGGAAATATATTAATAAATTTTCAGTAAGAAACTAGAAAAGAAATTAACAAAATATAAATCCCAAACCGTTTTGAAATAAATATTTAATTAATAGCGTTCGCTCGAATAAAACGTGCTCCTTAATTCCCTAACTGATTAAATCAACAATAAAGTTGTATCCAAACTGGTGTTTACCGAGTACTTAAGAACTTCGAGAAAATACGAAAGCTTCTCGTTGAGTTTTGAACTATGCAAATCAAGTCAAATCAAATCTTTGAAGAATTTTGGAGCCATGTAAAAGGCGATGGAAAAGGTAAAGGTGATTCCAAAGCACAAACACGGAACTTTTTCCTCCCACCTCAAGATTCTTCGCATTCTTCGCGAATTTCGCGATTGATTTTTCCTTCAGAAATTCATTTCGAACTTCTCACTAAATTCAATAATGGGATTATATTTTAATTTTGAAGAACAACTGTTTGTTTTCTAATGTGGATTATTTATAGAATGCATTAATTTGATGTAAAAAAACAATTGTTAAATAGAATTTTCAATGTAAAAATTAAAAGCACTTGTGGATATTACAAAATATTTCAAACTATTTTTATGGACAATAAATTGTCAAATAATCTTTTCAAAACCCGAAACATAAGGAGTAAATAATTATTGAAATTTTTAATTGCTGATTATGCTTATAATTAAATGTTTAATTGTAATCTTCAGTTTCGAAGAATAGAATTTGAGATTATTCGATGAATTACTAAAATATGGTTTGATACAAATAAATATTCAATTTTGAAAAGCCGCAACAATTCTGCAAACGATTTTTTAAATGAAATTAATTGTAATCGTATACATATTTCTACTCTATTATTTTCTTGCTATTATTTTATTCAAATGTATAACTTTCACCTACAGAGGAATATCTTATTCGTAAGTTTTTAAAAAAATATTGCTTTGATAACATAAACAAAAAGGAATTAATTTTGTTCAAAACATTGCATTCTAAATATGCAATATTTTAATTGGATAAAAATGCAATTTAAAAAAATTTGAAGACAATAATATTCTAAATTTATAAAAGAATTATCTTCTTATCTATGTAAATCAGAATAAGTATAAGTTATTAAAAAGGAAATCATTATCATTATTTTAAAACTAATGAAACGACTTATTGAATTAGTTGAATATATTGTTCGTAATTTTAATGATTACATGTGTAATTTTATATAAGAACTAATTTTATACAAACTATTATAATGCACAAATCCCTTTATTACACCATTCCACTTAATTGATGACCTAGGTCTCTTTTAAATCGCTTGAAGATGAAACTCTGTTCAAAACATGTATCAACTCTTCCAGTTCTTTTGTGCATCGTTAAATAAAAAGATTTAAAAAAGGAATGATAATGAAAAATAAAAAATAAATCCTAAGGATGTGAAGCATAAAAGAGTTTTGATTTGATACTATATTTCAAAATCGGCTGTGGTAAATTACGAAAGAATTAAAAAAACTGAAGAAAATACTTCACAGAAAGAATTTTGGTATCACTAAAAAAGTTAAAATTTTGACTTTTAGGTTAGCATTAAAGTATTTGTAATAAAATAATTTTCTCCAAAGTTACAGTAGAAAACATCAAAATTTCAGTTACTTTATAATTTATTGAATATTTAATTAACCTTTTCAGCATTAAAAGTTGACGGTATTCTTTCTTTTATTCTTATCAAGAATAAATATACAAAATTTGATAAAAATATGCCTTGTCGCTTACAAGTAGAACAAACAAACATAATGACTTATTTATATTAAAATTATTCTTATTCCAGTGAATTTTCATATGGGGAATCATTCCTTTTAATTTTAAATGTGATAGAAAATGTGCTAAAATTGTTTTAAATATTGTAAAAGATTATAAAGACGGAGTATTTAATTTTGAGAATTATCACTGAAAAATATATTTGGTTTAACTGTTATATGACTGAAACATAACAGATTCAGATAGCTGTTAAATAGAAAGTAAATATCTCTATCATATGCATATTACATAAAACAGTTATTTAACCAATACATTTAATCCATGTTTTCGCCAGCTATATTCAGTCTTATTTTGACTTTTTGTTCTAGTCTATATATTTTTTTTTATTTAAAAAATATTTTTAAAAAATTATCTCTCGTTTCTTTTTTGCAACACATTTTAGGAAATAAAATATATTAAGAAACCGTTTCCTTATTTTTGATTTAATTCCTTAAGTAAGGCACAAACATTTGAGAGAAAAAATGGAATAATGTCAACTTCCCAGAATTAATATTTAATATTAATTTTTTACCACTTACTCAATGAACTTATATTTAGATCCTAATTTTATGCATTAAACACACGAACTTAATTTTTTATTTCGTTGCTTGTCTTAAATAAGGGAAAAGGTCGTAGTACTGTGTAAATAATGCAGTATTAAATTATAGATTACTTGGGAAAATCATGTAACAATATTGTCGTGTTAAATGATTCCATTATAATAAAAGATAAAAGAATATTTTTTATATATTTTAGTAAAACTATATAAACTCAGATAAAAACTAAATAACTTTTTTGAATATAATTACAAATGCAAAATAATTAAGGTTTTAGTAATAAGTTAATAGTAACTAACTGCATAAAAAAGTAAGCAACTTTTCGTAAATTGTCTAACATTAATGAACAAAAACATCTGTCAAATCCAGATGGTTGGAGCTAAGTTTATTAACTTTTTAAAACTATTTTTGAAATAAAAGCAAAAATTTTTAAAAATTTCTACTGTTTATAGGAAGTAAATATATTTTATTAGTTCATAGGAGCTTTGTAAGGAAAGCTTTTATTTTTAATACAGTGCAGATTATGAAATAATTTTTTCAAAAACAATCGACTTAAAAGAAATGAAAAATTGGTAAATGTAATCATGTTATCGTCTGCCATAAATTTTATTTTCGAACGGCACAAAGTGAAAAAAAAAATGTTTCATTAGATTTTTCTGAATAAGAGCCAAGTTTCTACAACAAATGTTTTTAGAACGATATAAAAAAGTAATTTTTATTTAGTAAAATAAAACCGAAAAAATGAAAGCTTTATTGTCCTTTTAAAGAAAACTTTAAAGACAAAAAAGTGTGTAAGATACGTACTTTTTTTAAGAGCCTTTCATAGGAATTCTGAAATGTAAAATGACATTATCTTAAATGCGTGGGAGTATTTTAGTTAAAAAAAAAAGAAAATTTTCAAACTGACAATTAATATTTTTTTCTTTCATAGAAAAGTAAAAAATGTTGTTTTTGTATAACTTTAATTTTTTCAGTCAAAAATTTGGAGCAAATTTACTGATAGTTACAATACTTTCTCTTGGTATATTTCGAATGCAAGAAAATAATTATTCAATTTATTTTCACAGAATTACGATTCTTTTTTCTTTTTTTTTTTTTTTTTTTTTTGTCTAAATTTACAATTTTTTTTCACAGTTCTTCTAGCTAATTTAAAGGCATTTTTAAAATTATTCTCTAAGTATATTTCACAACAATTCTTTTCTTCTTTTTAATTACTTCTTTCAGGCATATGAGCATTGTATAATATTAAATACATTTTTAACAGACAGACAACAGCCTTTTTCTTCATGAATTTCGTTCATAATTGGATTAAAACAACAATTTTGGTGTATAAATACCATATACTACATTTCATCTGACTAGTTTAAGACATTTTTAATTAGCTCATAGACAGACATTGTAGTTCAAAAATGTATTTTTTGGACTCGAATTCTAAAACAAAAAATTCATCAAAATCTCCGAGATCCAATTTTTTGACGATTACAATACTTTCGTTTTGAATACTTCGAACACAAGAAAGTACAAAATGAATCTCTTTCACTACAAGTTTCTACAAAAAAAAATTATATATATTAATGGGAATAGCATTTTGTTCTGTTACCTTTATATTAATAGGAATAGCATTTTGTTTTGCTATCTTCAAAATTTTATCAAATTATAAACTTGCTTGTTATAGACTAAGTTTAATTTTAAAAGTTTCACATAAGCGAAAAAGTTTCCTTAAAAAAATCTATAAAAATCAAATAAAGTTGGTTTTAGGGTATCTAATGAAAAGGAGCATCATAAATTACAAACTGAAACTATTTACCATCCTTCAAAGTCATCTTGAAATAACTGTATGGTACATCTAGTACTAGTCACCTTTGGCGACTAATTTAATACCGGAAATAATAGCAATGATTAATATCAATTAAACGTTTTATGCATAATTTGTTCATGGTTTCCACTAACAAAGTATCTTTAAGCATCATGTTATGATAGACATAATGCCACGTAATTTTTATAACCTTATACCTGTTCTCTTTATTGTACATATGAACCTTCTTTAGGATTGTGCCTCTCATTATATCAAAATGACATTAGAAGCAGAAATATGAGAATAATTTATTTTCTAATTTCACGTTTTCGTTCATGGTTGTTTAACTTCTATGGCATTCATCTTCTTTATTATTATTCACGTAAAGTATGCAAGTATTCAATAGTATGATAGAAACTCATGCAATTAATTATTTGCTGAAATAAAGAAAACGGATTGAATTTCTTTACAACTATAAAAACCATTATTGAAAATTATACAAAAAAATAGAAAAACTCTCAAAAGTCAAGAAGAATTGCATGACAAATTGATATCATTAAAAACAAGAGTATTAAACCGTGCAAAAACAATTTTTATTCAAAAATATTTCGGCTTATCGCGAAAAAAAGGAAAAAAGTTTTTTTTAATAATTAAAATTTTAATTAACTTTCAAAATAATAGATTCATCGTGCATAATTCCACACTGCATGGTTTCAGCTCTAACTATAGTCCAAAAACTAATCACTAAAACTAGTTCCAATTGTAAGATGGTATTGAGACTAGTTAAAATAGGGTCACATTTTAATTCGTAAATTTGAGTCACGGTCAGATAAAAGAGGGTGACACCTGATGTGACACCTTCGAATTTTTTCTCGCCATATCAACGAGAAGACATTTGATTCCAACTGATTTAACTTGTACAAAAACCGCTTACACGATGCTTCATTGGTGGAAAAGAGTCTCGAATCAGGAGCCCTTCGGTCTGGAAGCAGAGCTCTTAATATCAGACCACCACATTTTTGTTCCACTTGAAAAAAGTTTTAAATGTTGAAAAAGAATTATATTCTATATTGTTTGTTATATTCTATATATTTCTTAAAAAATTTCAAATTCTTACTTTTTATATGGACCCTCGGTTCTATCATTCCAATTTAGTTCTAAATTTTCCTAAAGGTAATCTACATCAATAATAACTTATCTCAGAGAAATCGATAAATGACAAGTGAAAAATCATGAGCTTGTTCGAATATTAGTTAAAAGTGTCATACACAGAAAGTCGTTAAACCGAACCAATATGTATGACTTTATAGTCACATTAAAAACTTATATCCGTGTCATCTCTGTTTTAAACAGCCATTTGAAGTCATGTTTTTTATGTCCAGCAAAATACGAAATTCATTCAAAAATTATATTGGCGAGTTGCGCATGATACGTGTCACGTGTTCATAAATTAACTCAATTGAACTTCATGAAAATGAACCTATTAATTTTTACAAAAGAAAGTAACAGCATTAAGCGCTTTTATTAAATGTGTCAAAATGCCGTTACAATGTGTTTCTCTTGCACTTTTTATTTAGCTTGTCCTGTTTCATATTCGTAAAGATAGAACATTGTAACAGATGTTTCACTCACTTCCTGGTATAATAAAATTTATAAGCTTTGTATACTTGAAAGATATAAATGAATGGGAAAAATGTATTATTTTAGGGTCTTCCAAACTTAATTATTTATCAGTTAATTAATCTAATTATTCTTTTTATTCCTTACGTCTGGTAACCTAATGGATAATAGTTCTTCCAAGATTCCATAACATTTATAACGGTAAATAATAAATAAATAAATAGAAAATAAAAAATAAGTAAAATAAAAAAAAACATAATTTTAATGCATTAATTTTTAACATAAATTTAATAATTAAAGTGAAAAAATGTGTTTTTAAATGTTTTTTTTCTAAAATTTAACACATTCTAATCCGTCTTTAAGAAATCAGAGTATATAGTGCACTCAATATATTGTTACGAACCTGTGATGCGGCTTTCCAACATAGTTGGTTCCATGGGAGGTCCCAGAACTTGGCGACAAACTTGGCGACCATTTGGCGACGAATTTGGCGACTTTGGCGCCACAATAGATTATACCCGAAACATCGAGAATTTTCCCGATCCGTCCAGTAGGAACGGAGATACGAGTCGAACGTTCCTAATTGGTTGAGAGGCTTCTAGCCCTGTATTAGTATCTTCAAAAGTTAAACAGAATTATAATGTAATTAAATTATCCGATTCATTTCTTAATTGGCTGATAATGCTTTCAGGTAAAGTTAAATAGTAATTAAAAATGTGTACATAACAATTAATTATTGACAAAAATGGCAGAAACTATAGTATAAAAACTCCACTCAAAAAAGTTTTATTATTTGGAAGTTTCAGGCAATAAGAATTTTGTATTCTTGCCTTCATTTCATCAGTTTCTTTAACAGCAACAACAACAACAAAAAAAAAAAACAGTCCTTATCTTACTTATTCAGAGACCCAAACATTGCCATTATCGATGATAAGTAAAAAATATTGTGTATGTTTGTATTACCAAGGTTCAAAAGGAATAATAATCAAATCTTTTCCAAAAATATTTTTTTTCCTGTACAAAATAAAAGACTTTTCTGCTAAGAATTGGGAGAAAAAAAAATTTGTTAAAAATTTTGTAAAGAAAACAGCTATTATAATAGTTTTAAAAATTAGTTGAAAAATTCAAAGCATTTTGAGTTTTCAAAGCATAAAGTATTTTTAAATGATTGAGAATTTTGCTTGTTTCGATGTTGATGATGGATTATTTTCTTTATAAAACTACTAGCCGCCTTTGGCGACCAGCCGGTTCGCCAATCTTAATGTTCGTTTAAATTTTAATAATTAAATAGGTTGAACCGGAGTTTAACCCCCTTCTTCGCCAAGTTGCGATAACGCTCCAAAGCTGGCAATCTTTATTATGCACCATAATTGAACATCTGCTCCTTTGCTTTTGAACATTTCGCAAGGTCGTTGTTGGCGATTTTTAAAAATTGCTACAAGCAGGAGTTAAACTCCGATCGTACCATTAAATATTTTACGCAATTCCAACTTTAATAGATTTTTCGGCAAAATATTTTAAAACTTCAAATTTTGATAGTCATATAATTCACTCATAATATTATAAGGGCCTTCAGTCATAGCCTGATATGTATCTCTCTCATTGTCTGTTACCCCTCGTAGAAATTATGCTTTAAATTAAAGTGTAAATGATTAATCTGCAATTAATATAATAATATTTTTTACTGAAACAAAGCATTTTTTTAATACTATGATTACTGATAATAGAGTCACTGAGCGTTTACACTTTACGGGCACTAAAGAATATCTTTCTTAATTTATGTAATATCTCAAGAATTTGTCAACAAAAATTTCTCAGATTCATCATGAACAGATCGATTCATTAACAATGTTTAATTTTAAATGCATCAAACACTAAAAAAATAAAATGAATCGTTTAAAATAATCGATCGAAAACAGGTTTAAAAAAATACTTAAAAAACGATGTACTTAAAACTATAAGCATATACAAAAAAGTATATAACTAACATAAATACAATTTAATTACAAAAGCATCCAATTAACCTAAAAATAATTTAAATCATTGAAAATAGGTTAAAAAAAACTACTTAAAAAACGATGTACTTAAAACTATAAGCATATACAAAAAATATATAACTAACATAAATACAATTTACTTAAAAAAGCATGCAACTAACCTAAAAATAATTTAAATCATCCGTTGGTTGCCATGTCAACAGTCAGAAAACAATGCGCATGCGTGAATTTTCTTCGCCAGCTACGTTAACGCAAGTGCGTGAATTTTTCTACGCCAGTTGGGGTAACGCTATGCAGATTATACATTTTTAATTTCCTTTATTCTGTGTTATTTTAATTCAAAAGTACTTCAGAATGAATGTGAAACATGGATTAATTAACAATGTTTAATTTTAAATGCATAAAACATTAAGAAAATAAACAGAAACGTTTGAAATAATCCGCCGAAAAATGTTAACCCTAGCCTCAATTCTGTTGGGAGAAAAAAATAACTGAAAGTCGGCGGTGGGGAAAATGGAAGATTTTTTTGGCGGGAAAGTTAGTTTTTAATTAAGGATTTAAATTCTAATTAAAATTTCAAAAAAAGGGACCCCAGGTGCACATTCCCGACCTCTAAGGTATACATGTACCAAATTTGATAGCTGTATGTCAAATGACCTGACCTGTAGAGCGCCAACACACACACACATTGAGCTTTATTATAAGTATAGATATATAACCTCATACTGTTACATGTTTGTCTCTGTATATTATCTGATAAAAAAAAAGATTTATGCCAATTTTATTTATTATTAATACATAAATAAATATTTATTTTTAAATAATTCATGTAATATTTTCTGGTAATTCATATATTCGCAATTTTTTATTACAGTTTTTATGCAATTTTGTGATCCATCTTTTCCCGAATTCCTTACTAAATTTCTTTATCGATATGGAATGGACTTTAAAGAAAATTAACTGAATAATTTTTAATTTAGCTCTGAAAATGTCGCAATACATTATTATCATCGGGAACACGTATCTGTGAAATATTTTAGAGTTCTATCAGATCAGGAAGTAAGATACAAGTCAATAACAAATTCTAATGTAGAAATGGAAACGAAACCATTTCACTTTGTCCTCTGCTTATAATATTACTTGATATATATATATACACCACTGTACAGTCTCGTCTAACTCTAATCTTTTTCGAATGATAATCGTCAAAAGTGGTAATTTGCAGAATTTCAAATGCAGCTCTACAAAATAAAAGTCTAATATTTTTCGAGTAAAAGTGTGGTTTTTTTTCTTTTTTTTCTTTGCTGCTGTCCAAATTGGCGCTCGTTTGGCGAGCATTTCAACCGTTGGCGCCAAAACCTCGAGAAAAAGTTAAATGCCAAACGACGAATTAAAGGTCAATGTGAACCCAAATCGCATTTTTTACAAATTTAAAAATTGGAGTTAAAATAGTTTCTTGAAATAATTGCAGAAGCGTGCATTATAGAAGAATTACTAGAAAATAATTCTAAAAATAATTTTACATGTAAAATAAAAATATAAAATTTTTTAATAAAAAAATGAATGGATTATTTCTGAATGTTAATGTTTCTGTAGTTATCCAAAATGGCACTTATTTGGCGAACTTTTTAATGGTTTCTCAAGCTTGGCGACGGAACCGTACATTAATGATTTTTTTACCGTCGATTTTCAGAATAATAACAGATTACTTGAATGATTTATGGAAAAATAAGTTCACTCTAAAAAGTGTCAAATCTATTTTTTAATAAAAATTATACAAAATGCAGTACATTAATGGATCGAAAAATAAACTTTAAATAACTGAAGTTTGGTTAGAAATAATATATTATAATTTCAAATAAGGTCAATTTATTTCGAATCAAAGCTTCAAAAATTTTCGAAACTGAGTTTTTGAGGCTCATATTTTCTACTCGCCTGTCATCTAACCCCTTTTCAAAATAGTTCTACGTTATAAAAAAAAATCGTCTGGCGAAACTTATTTCTCTTTATTCCAAAAAAAAAAAAAAAAAAAAAAGAATCAATACATTTCAAACATTTAAGGAAATTATTTGAACCTATCCCAGTTCGCATATATTATATCTATTCCATTGAAATGCAGTAAACGTCAGCGAAAAACTTGGGATTTATCGACACGCTGGAAAGAAAAGTCAACTTTTGATAAATATATTTTTCTGTAACTAATATTTAATGTCTGTAAAAATGATGAACCATCGTGTTTCTTGGGGGTTGGGGGAGGGAGGATATATAAATCTCTATATCTAGTTCAAATTGTAAGATTCCCGCTGAATGCGATTGACTGAAAAATAGCTAAGATTGCTGTTTCTTTAATACAGTTTTTGGCAAAATATTAAATGCCATATGGTTCGAATTCTTTTAAAGTTTTTGAGAATGAAGTATTAATTCTCACTTTATGAACATTATATACGAAACCCGTTGTGATTTCTATTGCAAAAAAAAAGAAAGTGACGAAAAAGTTGTTTTAATTAGTTAGATTGCTACATAGAACATATGAATCTAAAGGACTCTTGGCTCATATCTTGTCCTGTAACACTGCATAGATAACGATTATAATACTTGAACTGCCATCTTCTGCCATTCCGATTCCATAATATATCAACAGTATTTTCATTACATTTTGATCATATAAAACAAGTATATATATAGGAAAATCAATCTACCATTTCTCCATCTTCAGCCACTTGTTTTATTTCGGTAATTTTTATTTCAGATAAAAGCACATGACCTCTAAATACATAACAGAAGGTCGCATATCTCACAACTACATTCCAATTCCAATTTCTAGTCCAAAAAATATTATTTCACAGAATATTTTCTATGATGAAAAACCTCGGACAATTCCCTAAAGCCACAACCATTGTACCGATTTCGTTATTTTTTTATTATTATTATTATTTCTTATTAAAGCTCATGACACCTAGTTACGTCATCAATGATCGTTTCTCCCAGCTCTCCATTTTCGAAAAAATTACCGAAATACTACTTTATTTTGTATTTCCTGTACATTCATGGGGGGGGGGGAATTTGGCCGAAACCCCCGAGCCCTGCACGCTGTACCGTTATTTTTCTCTAGTTAAATAATATTTTTAAAAATTCAATCAAATTATATTTATTTAAGCATATTTATTTCTTTTATTCATAATTTTTTTAATAATTATATTTATTAATTGTATTTATTAGATGTCATTGCCCTCTTCGTTTATACAACCCCGCAGTACCACATATTAAATACAATTTTATCAATCACAATATAGTACGTTCTGATAACTAAGAGAATATAAAGACAGACAAAGCCAAACATTCTACCATGCAACGTATCTACGATGGTTCAATCCACGGATTCGACTCATATTTTTCTTCATGATCTATCTCAACTAGGGATTGCAATACCGGTATTCTGGGATACCGAATACCGGTATTTTGAGCTATTTTTACAATTTTCTAATTCCGGTATTCACAAGTTTAAATACCGATTTTTCCGTATTTATTAGAATTTTTTTTACTCCTAACAGTTTACTCCTAATGACGGAAACTGAGAAATCCAATCCAAAAAGCAATAATCAATTTAAACCTACAAATTCATTTTTCAGATAGTGAATTCGACTTAATATCCAGAACTGTATCAGCTCTACTTCCAATAAAACGGGCTGTTGAGGCATTATGCCAGAGAGATTCTAATTTATTAACAGCTAATGCAACAAAAAATTTCATGTTGCAAACACTGATAGAACAGCACACATCACAATCGGAAGAATTATATATTACATGGAAAAATTGCACAGAAGAAAGGCATACCGAAATAGAAAATGTCTCATTGTATTTCCATAATTATAATGATTTTAAAAATGAAAATGAAAAAGAAGAAAAGAGACTAACCAATTCAAATCTGATCAAGTTTATAGTAAATTTTCTTAAAAATTTTTACCCACAAATCTATCCACATTCAGAAGAATTCGGTACAGTTATCAAAGATTATGATGGCACTAATATCGATAGTGAAAAGGAATTGTCTCTTGAACAGAAATTAGAATTAGCGATAAATAAAAAAAAATCAATAAACCAAAATACAATACAGAAATCAGCTATACCCAAAACCATCCGAAGAGAAATTGATTTATTTGAAGATGAGGGATTTAGAGGTAAATACTTTAAAAAAATATATCGAGCATTGCTAACAGTATCACCAACTAGCGTAGATGCCGAAAGAGCGTTTTCGACAGCTGGTAATTTTCATACAAAATTACTTTTCAGGCTTAATGACAGTACAATGGATGCATTATGTTTTTAAGATCACATTTAAAAAATTTGTAATAGTATCAAAGACTGAATAGGGATATTTACACGTTTCTGTGATTTAAATAAATAAGATGTTCCTTTACTTTTTTGTGATTCTTTATATAGTGTTATAATTTATAAGTTACAAATTATTTTTGTGATATTTACACTCTCTAATAAAACTGACAAATAAAACAAAGAAACATATGTGTTTTCTTTCTTTTTCAAAAATTTCTACTACCGGTATCCCGGTATTAAGATCTAAAAAATACCGAATACCGGTATTGAACTTTTGGTCCGATATTGCAATCTCTAATCTCAACATTTCTTAGTGAAATATCAGAGACTCGTTTGAAAATGAAAATGAAATCGATTCAAGCTCCAGAACTGCACCACATTACAGAGATTTTTAGAAACTTTGGGGGTTTTCTTGCATAAATTTATATAATACTAGCCGCCTTTGGCGACCAGCCGGTTCGCCAATCTTAATGCTCGTTAAAATTTTAATAGTTAAATATTTTATGCAATTCCTACTTTAATAGCTTCTTCATTAAAATATTTCAAAATTTCAAATTTCAATTCACTCATAATATTATAAAGACCTTCAGTCATAACGTAATCTGTATCTCTCTCATTTTCTGTTAGCTCCGGTAGAATTTATGCTTTACATTAAATTAAAGTGTAAATGATTAATCTGCAATTAATATAATAATTTTTTTTTACTGAAACAAAGCATTTTTTTTAATAATATGATTACTGATAATAGAGTCGCTGAGCGTTTAAACTTTATGGGCACTAAAGAATATCTTTCTTAATTTATGTATTATCTCAAGAATTTGTCAACAAAATTTTCTCAGATTCATCATGAACAGATCGATTCATTAACAATGTTTCATTTTAAATGCATCAAGCTCTAAGAAAACAAAATGAATCGTTTAAAATAATCGGTCGAAAACAGGTTTAAAAAAACTACTGAAAAAACGATGTACTTAAAACTATAAGCATATACAAAAAATATATATAATTAACATAAATACAATTTAATTACAAAAGCATGCAACTAACCTAAAAATAATTTAAATCGTCCGTTGATAATGGTTGTCATGGCAACAATCGGAACAGCATGCGCATGCGTGAATTTTCTTCGCCAATTACGGTAACGCAAATGCGTGAATTTTTCTACGCCAGTTGGGGTAACGCTATGCAGATTATACATTTTTAATTTCCTTTATTCTGTGTTATTTTAATTCAAAAGTATTTCAGAATGAATCTGAAACATGGATTCATTAACAATGTTCAATTTTAAATGCATAAAACATTAAGAAAATAAACAGAATCGTTTGAAATAATCCGCCGAAAAATGTTAACCCTAGCCTCATTTCTGTTGGGAGAAAAAAAAACTGAACTCTTACTCATTTGGCGGTGGGAAAAATGGAAGATTTTTTTGGCGGAAAAGTTGGCGGTGGGGAAAATGGAAGATTTTTTTGGCGTTAAAGTTAGTTTTTAATTAATAATTAAAATTCTAATTAAAATTTTTAAAAAAGGGACCCCAGGTGCACATTCCCGACCTCTAAGGTATGCATGTACCAAATTTGATAGCTGTATGTCAAATGACCTTGCCTGTAGAGCGCCAACACACACACACACACATTGAGCTTTATTATAAGTATAGATTATTAATATATCGCTTTGGAGCAACACAGCGGTTATTTTAGAATGGACCTCCTTATTTGAAACCGTAGTTAGCCGATGAGGATGGCGGCTGAGCTGAAACGCTTCTCTTCAGATTCTTGCACCATTGCAAAGCGAGTACATTTGGTTCTGAATATTAACACATTATATTATCCTCACGTGTAGAATATTTTAGTTTCGTATACGGAACGCTCCAACTATGAATCTAAGACCTCTCCATTCGGCCACCGCTAGTGAGTCTAAGAAATAAAAAAGAGCACTGGAAAAGACTCCCCTATAGGAATCAAAGGAAAACTTGAAAATAAAACTTTATAGCTAAATAAAGTTAAAATTTATTTATGACATTAAAGAGAAAAGAATCTATTCGAAAAAAAATTCCTTCTGTATGGTGAACAATCTTAAAATAAAATTTGCTCATATCATTCATTCCAGTGCCCATTTTTAGGTCCACTGCGCTGATATCATCTTTTAAAATTGTTTCTCAAGATATTTAATTAATTAATAGCAGTTAAAAAAATATTTGGGATTTTTGTTCAATTTTTACCGATAACTTCTGAAATAATAATTGTCTAAAAATAAATTATTTACAATTTTATAGAATTAATAACTATTTTTTCCTGACGATACTGCTTTATTTGTCGAAAAAAATTATTTTAATCAACACCTTAAAACCTATTTTATATTCAATTTATAACAATTCTTTCCATTATTTTAATGAAACTAAAATGACTTCAATATTTCGATAAATCCTTAATTTACATTTTTTTTTTGGTTTGCATTAAAGTTGAAATAAATATATCGTTTCTTTGCTCGTTAAATAAAGGACGGAATTTTTACGCTCAATTTCACATCGTAGAGTGCGCATCTACGATATGAATAAAGTGTCACATCGTAGTATGAAAGTAAGTGTCACATAGTAGTAATAAAGTGTCACAACGTCATTTATATATTGCTTTATAAAAAATATAAAGAAATATAGTGTCGTTAAATTAATAACTATGCGATATTTCGTTTGATCTTCATAACTTTTTAAATAGGTCCTAATCAGTGTGAAAGTTTACACTGAGTTACTTTGACTCATTCCTATTGAAAGAAGTTTATGTAGAGAGAAAAAGAAGGAACATTATTTAGTGATTCTCTAATCAGGCACAAAAACACCAAAAAGAAGAGTCTACAACTTTGAGTATTTACATTATAGATATGAAAGAATTTAGTATTTCCACCGTAGATATGAAGAGGGGAAAATGGAATTTCATTGTTTCATTACCCATACAGAGTAATTCATAATAAGAAAAGAAGGAGTAGAGAAATTGATTTAGGGGTTAGACCTTACAGGAAAGAGCAAACGATAATCAGAAAAAACTTGCAATTATTAACAATTTTATTAAATTCACAGTGTTGTAAGCACTTTGTCTTGAAAATATTTTTTATCCTGGACAATGCCGGTTACAACAGCTAATTCCCTTAAAAATAAATAACTCAGAAAATAAAAGGAACACAATGACTATAACTTTTTCCGCTACTTAACTATACGTAATGCAATTCACAGACGGAAATAAAATTTATTATAGAACTAACTGCACTATACTTCCTTAATGAGAAAATAATTCACATATAAAAGATTGCTCGGAGAATGTTCGTAATTTAATTTCAACGGTAAATGGATGTAAGTTTCTTGTACAAAAATTGTTTTCTCTCTTCTTGCAGAAACCGATAAGCTCATAAAACTATAATGAAACAAATCGTATTTCATTATATCTGAAAAACCACATCATTTTATAGTTCGAAATATATTTTTCGTCGGTACAATTTAGTTTAAACGGCGACCAAAAGGCGCCAAGAAAAAATTTCACCCAAATTATAAAAATATAATTTATTATGAATTACTTTGAAAAATTTATTACGAATTAGGTTGAAAAATTTACTATTTATTATGAAAAATTTTGAACGGGCAAATCACATGCTATATGATTTGTACAAAAGTTACATTTAAAATCGCCAAATTGGGGAAATATTTTCTTGGCGCATTTGGTGTCCTTAAAACCTAAAAGAACGTTTTCGTCTTTTCCATTTTCCCTTAGGCGCATTTTTCCCCTTTTAAATGCAATTAAATTTTTTTAACAATTTAACCAATAATTCCTTTTTCATAATTTATCTTTTATCGAGTCTCATTTTAATTTATATATTTCAATATTATTACTTAAAAAATAACAAAGCAATTTGTTAGAATTTTATTTATTTATTTTATAGAAACAAATGATGTTTGATAAGGAATCTCAATTAATTTCATAACTGATTGTGCTTTGTCGGTATTTTTAATCCCATAAGAATTTTCCCATTTTCTTAAATTGAGTTTTATTTTATTTCATTTTCTTCTTCACGAAATAGGATTAAAATTAGGTAGACGTTGAAATGCCTTTAAATAAATATTAGAGCAGAAAATTCCTGTTTTTAAATCTTCTTATAAAATCAAGAATAATTTTCAATTAATTTAACTCGGAAAAATTTAATTTAATATCGCTGTTTGGCTATTCTCTTGATTCCAGCTTCGTTATATTTTTCTGAAAGATTATTAATAAAAGATAAACATATATATATATATATAGACGTTCAGAAATTTTGGGAAATTGCATATTATATATATATATAAGCATAGGAAATATAGAAAAGAATCAATAAAATGTTTTAATTTTAAAATTAATTTTTAATTAAAGCTAATTAAGTGAAAATATTAACTGTAATAATATTTTCGTTTAATTATAATTGATAAAGTATTAAATCAAAAATTCAGTTAATAACTAATTTTATTATTTTATTGCTAAACTATACGAAAATTTAATGGGAAAAAATGTAAAAATGCAAACGATTTCTTCAGGAAATATCACATGCTTGATATTTCATTTCAATGACAATCTTTCTAAAAAACGAATTTAAATTTGTTTAAATTATTTTACCATTTCATGATTTTATTCATGTTCATATTTAGCATCCTGAATTTATTCCTCAGTTTAGAAAGTAAATCTGAAAATATAAATGTCAGGTATAATTGCATTTTACTTTTTATCTTTCATTTATTGAAGTCTGGAATCATTTTGAAAGGACAAAGATTACCGGATCGTGACATTTTCCATCAGGCACCCAGACTAATTATCGGGATTAAACTGAATCATCAATGTTTACTAGAATTGTTCAAAACCTTTCGGATCATTAAACAGTTAAACAGTTTAATAATATACAGAAAAGCATTAATGTTATGCGTTAAAAACTGTGACATTCCTTGACAAGTGATCGTTTTTTTTTAAATCCTGACTTGAATCACATGAACTTTAATGAAATGAAACCATGTCCACGTACGAGGTAAACATCAATTGCATCACTCTAATTCAATTTTGGAATCCAATTAGCATCATAAAGAAGAAAACACAATGTAAAAAAAATTAAAACTGTACCTCAAAAAAAATGCTCTCAAAAATTGCTATTTTCATTATTTATTTTATGTTATAGATTATAAAATATTTTCCGTTTCTTTAAAAAATCACTGAACTTAGTAAAATAAGTAATAAGTAACAAATAGCAAAGATTTGAGATTTATTTATAATTCGTATGATAATTCTACTTTAAATCTCTTGACGAGAAAAAATACAATATAGTAAAAGTTCAAACGATTTAGGAAATACTTAACGAAATAATACATCCAATTAATAAACGAAAATAATTCAAACAAATATATATATTTATCATCAGATACCAATTAAATTAATTATCATAAGTAAATTATCATCAGATACCATTAAAAATTGGTTTAATCGGTACCATGACTTTTAGAGGCCATTATAAGAGCCAAAAGACATGCAACTTAATAGTGACATCTTGTTTCTATGTGTGATATTGCAAACATTTCATTGGTGTATTCTCAATTTTTTGAGACAAAATTCTGCGTATGTTTATTTAAAATGCTTCTGAAACTTTTCAACTTAGAAGTTTTTCGTTGATTTTTCTTTATTTTTACTCTAAATTAAACCATTTGTTATGTGTAAAAATAAAAACATGTTTGTACTTCCTGGTAATGTGTTATTTATATTGAAAGTCAGATTTATCAAGTAAAAATAAGGTGTACTCTTAATTGTTTGAGACACTGTATATATCCATAAATTTAATATAATTAAATTTTGCAACAATATTTAACTAGATATTAAACGTTACATTTTACAAAAGGTTTGTAAGTAATGAATATAGTTTATAACTTCTACTGTAGTTTAACACATTCGCTGTCCCATATCTCCTGATATTCGGACTTTCTGCCTAATTAGATCACCCTTTCTTTGCTATCTCTTAACTATAGTAGAAAAGGGACGATCTAATTAGATAGATGGTCCAATACAATTAAATAGTTTGTGTGGACTATAGACGAGTCAACGGCAATCTACATATTAAAATTGTTAATCTAAAGAAGATTTGGAATTACATATTTAAATTATATTTTAAAAGAATTCACAGCATTTTAAAACTGATTCGCCAAATATGTATAAATATCCTTTTTAGGATTTATCTTTTTTACTAGCTAAATATACCCATGACCTTCGAGAATCCCGAAGGTCACGAGAACACAATGAAATTCCAAAGCATTCATCAATAAATCCTCTTTAAAAAATATTTTTGATACAAAAGATTATTTATTTTACAAAATATTATAAAGCACAAAATCTTTCTATCGTTTGCAACTTTATTACTTTCTCGTATGCATACGATCTAATTAGATAGATGGTCCAATACAATTAAATAGTTTGTGTGGACTATAGACGAGTCAACGGCAATCTACATATTAAAATTGTTAATCTAAAGAAGATTTGGAATTACATATTTAAATTATATTTTAAAAGAATTCACAGCATTTTAAAACTGATTCGCCAAATATGTATAAATATCCTTTTTAGGATTTATCTTTTTTACTAGCTAAATATACCCATGACCTTCGAGAATCCCGAAGGTCACGAGAACACAATGAAATTCCAAAGCATTCATCAATAAATCCTCTTTAAAAAATATTTTTGATACAAAAGATTATTTATTTTACAAAATATTATAAAGCACAAAATCTTTCTATCGTTTGCAACTTTATTACTTTCTCGTATGCATACGATCTAATTAGATAGATGGTCCAATACAATTAAATAGTTTGTGTGGACTATAGACGAGTCACACGGCAATCTACATATTAAAATTGTTAATCTAAAGAAGATTAATGTGTAAAAATAAAAACATGTTTGCACTTCCAAGTAATAAGTTATTTACATTGAAAGTCGGATTTATCAAGTAAAAGTAAGGTGTACTCTCAATTTTTTGAGCCACTGTATGTAAATGAAAATTAATACCGAAAAATTCAAGTTATCATGTGAGAACATTTTATTGAAGAACAATTTTAGTGAGAACAATTGCTTAGAGCTAGAAAGCGATATTTGAAACTCAGAATCGAAACGGAGACGTTTTGCGTTGGACGTTGACGGTTGTGATTCAGAATCCAAATGGACACGCTCTGTCTTTGAAGCTGAGTGTTGCGATTGAGAATCTGCAAAACACTGCATACGTTTACGCTTTCTTCGTTCCAGTTGTAAAACTATTTTACGTTCATGTTTAATTCGATCAGATTCTAATTTTCATCATTCGTTTTTGTTGGTTGAAGATTTTGTTTCGGCCTCTGTTTGCTCTTTCATTCCCTTTCTTTTTTTCTTTGCAAGGCTTCATCGGGAGAAAGCTTAGGACGTCCAATTTATGATGCATTCATTGCCTACACGATTTCGAGCTTCAAACCCTCCCCCAACCAAAACACCAGAGTGTTTTTTTTTCCGTTCTCGTTTCCGTTTCTCGGCTTCTAATAATGTAAGAGGTGTAAATGCGGTATCGTTCGATAGAGGATATCGAATAGAGTCTATCAATACCAGTCGTAAAGAGAGTTTTGGCAAAAACATGGTTGAATACCTCGCAGGAAAATTCACATTTTTACAACTTTGAGAGCACGTAACTCGCGAATCACTCAGAGTAGCAACGTGAAACTCGTATCATTACATGCATTTTGGCGAGTACTATCCAACGATACGACCAAATGAAATGTAACTCAAGTTTATAAATTTCTAGACCGATTTCGGACCCTATCAAGACCAGAGTTTCGGTAAAAATGTCATTCGACTCTATTCGTCTAGAAAAATGTTTAGATGAGTCGCACTCGTCTCTACGTTGCACAGAAGAAATAACAACTTAGAGAGATATAACAACTTCCGGTCTGACCGGAAGTTGACGTCGTCGACATACCGAAACCTATAGGAACTATATAGAATCGATCTCACATTGATTTGACCAATATTAAGCAAACTCCATACTGCGCATGCGCAATGGATCCAAAATTTTGGGGGCTTAGAGGACCCCCGGGGGGTACTTGTAAGTGAAAACCCATTGTCTCTAACATATGTAGTTTATGAGATATAACGAAAACCGTGTGAGCATGCGCAGTAGAGGACTCGATGGGAAAATCTTCTACAGCCCCGTAGGATTACTATGGTGAAAACCCATTGTCTCTAACATATATAGTTTACGAGATATAACGAAAACCACCTGCACATGCGCAGTAGATGACTCCATGGGGTGTATCTTCTATAGCCCGTAGGATTGCTATAGTGCCCCATGTCTCTAACAGCAGGTCAACCTTTTAAAAACGCATCTGCTTTCAAAGAAGCATACATAATAATAATGCAATACTGGTAAAAGCAGGTGAAACAGATGAAGATGAATATTCTCATTTATTCTTTATTCATTGCCTACGCGATTTCGAGCTTCAATAATTCAAAAACCCTGTAACGAAAGCAACATCATGTTCTCACATAATAATAATATGCAGAGTGATATGTGGCGTTCGACTGTGTTTCAAATAAAGTGATTCGTCTGTTAACAGATTATAATTCAAGTGAATCGATTCCCTTCTTGAACACATTCGTTGACTCCTTTCATGGCAGAAGTAAATTGTATCCTCTCATGGCTAATCGCAATTCTCATGAATATATAAAGGATTAAAAACTCTCAAAAAACACAATATGCGATAGTATACAGAATCTTGTTTTTGGTATATGGTTGTGATTCACATAAATTGATTTCTCTTATGACGTTTTTAACTCGAATGAATCAATTCCTATTATGATTGATTCTAATTCATGAGAATCGAATCATCTTGCAATCGAGTGCGATTCAAATAAGTTGACTCGTTGACTCTTTTTATGACTGGTTGTGATTCACTTAAATGGAAAAATATTAGTGCTCTGGTGGCTGAATGAATTCATTTCGAAACTTTAATAAAATATATCTTCATGATTTATTATTAATAAATTAATTATCTTCTACGTTAAACTATTATATTTTATTTTCAATATCATGTTTTATATCATATAGTTCTATTTTGATACTACTACAAAAAATATGTTCTCAAACTGTAGTCTTGAATCAATTGAAAAAAAAATGCCTTAAATGAAGTCAAGAGTTATTCATTTTTTTGCTTATAATAAATGAAAAATTACAAAATCACATTTTTATAAAAGCCCATTGTCTTATTTGTTGTATTTAATAAAATTTCTTGACATATCGACATTTTAAACAAAAGAAACCCGTACAATTTTCAGTAATAAAATAGCGGAGTTGAAGAATTTTGAATTTCCTTTATTAGACTTATCAGCGGTCCAATCGAAGATGATTCGTCAATCAAACAATACCACTAATAATGAGAATAAATTCAAAGCTTAATAAATCTTTGCATCAGGATAAAAAAAGTATTTTTTAAATAATTAACTTCTCAAAAATATTTCATCAAAATTGTCTAATAGGTCAAAAAAATTGTATAAAAATTCAGTTTTTTTTTTAATTTTTAACGGTACATTTATCTTTTCAAATAACTTAAAAAAATTATTTTTCTTTATTCAAATCATTTTTCCCAATTGGATATTATATATGATTCAGAAATTAGCTAATGATCTATTATTAGAAAAGATATTTATGATATGTACTGACGAGAAACACAGATGGCTTCCACATTTTGCCTCAATTGTATTTATACACTAGTTGATATACTTCCTATGGATGGAAATTAAAATATTTTAATAATATTTTTAACGTAAAAATTACAGCTTTATAAAATTACATAATATACGAAATTATTTTATCGTCTGCAACGAATTTTAATTAAAATTAGAACATCAGCTGATTCAGATGAATTTTATAAATTGACGATAGCTAATTTTCTCTAAAAGTTATTAACATTTATTATATTTGAAATCGTCTGCAGCTGTTCAATTATTCATTAAATTTCGAAAAATTAATAAAATTTGAAGAAAATTTTACATAGAAATTAATTTGGTATTAAAGAAAAAGTTTCCGTTTTGCTGTGGATGACGTTCTCGTTGGTTATCCAATTTTTCATCTTATGATGTTTAGACACGTACACAAATCCTAAGTCTGTTGCTGTCATAAAACATATGCTTCATTTCCTCTCAAAAATTTTACTTTTCTCTTCCTCATATACGTCAAAACGTATTGTAATTGTCAAAAAATTTGAACTCGAAATTTTAATGAATCCCCACGTTGCAAACCCCCTTGAGTCCGGAAAAATAATTTTTGGCATTATGTTTATCCCTGTGTTTAAGAACACGTTAATTAAAAAACGCTTTGAGCTGTATGGTTGAAATTTGGCATAGCAGTAAACATCACGAGTGCTCAGATTTTTATTTTCAGAATTTCACACATCAATTTTTGTGCGTCGTAATAACGTGTAAAGAACAAAGACTGCATTTTGAAAGGCTTTTTCTACCAAAATGTCACACAAAGCTGCAATCCTAGTACCAAGTATCATTTATTCCTTTGACTAAGTCTTTAAATTTTTAATTTAGAAATCGTAAAAATCATGAGTTCGAATTTTTTTAATGATTGCAATATGTTCTTTTTGTATTTCAAACTATTCTGTTTATTTTCTTAGTGTTTGATGCATTGAAAATTAAACTTTGTTAATTATTCGATCTTTCAGATTCATTCTGAAGTACTTTTGAATTAAAATAAAACAGAATAAAGGAAATTAAAAATTTTTAATCTGCATTGCGTTACCCCAACTGGCGTATAAAAATTCACGCATTTGCGTTACCAACTGGCATTGAAAATTCAAGCATGCGCATTATGTTCTGATTGTTGACAACTATTATCAACGGATTTAAATTATTTTTAGGTTAGTTTTATGCTTTTTTAATTAAATTTTATTTATGTTAGTTATATATTTTTGTATATGCTTATAGTTTTAAGTACATAGGTTTTTAAGTAGTTTTTTTAAACCGTTTTCGGCCAATTATTTTAAACGATTCGTTTTATTTTCTTAGTGTTTGTTGCATTTAAAATTAAACATTGTTAATGAATCGATCTGCTCATGATGAATCCGAGAAAATTTTGTTGACAAATTCTTGAGATATTACGTAAATTAAGAAAGGCATTCTTTAGTGCCCATAAAATTTAAACTCTCAGTGTTTTCAGTAATCATATTATAAAAAAATGCTTTGTTTCAGTAAAAAATATTATTATATTAATTGCAGATTAATCCTTTCCACTTTAATTTAAAGCATAAATTCAACGGGAGCTAACAAAAAATTAGAGAGATGCATATTACGTTATGACTGAAGGTCTTTATAATATTATGAGTGAATTATATGACTATGAAAATTTAAAGTTTTAAAATATTTTGATGAAGAAGCTATTGAAGTAGGAATCGCATAAAATATTTAATCATTAACATTTTAACGAACATTAAGATTGCCGAACCGGCTGGTCGCCAAAGGCGGCTAGTTATTAATAATTTGAGAAAAAATTAGGTTTGAGTTGATTATAAAACTCCTATCGCAACTGATTCTGTCATTTTAATTTTTTGAAATTAGCAAACGATAATAAGATTGTATACATTATAATATTATAAAAAAAAATATTTCTTTACGTCTAAATTTTTAGCATGAAAACATTTTCATTCGCAGTGATGCTGCATATGTCAACTAGCTAAACAGAAATATTTGGAAGCAAATATTTAACTAATATAATTTATTCAAATAAAATTAATTCTCAACTCAAACTCTGTAAGATGATTTAATCAAAAAGGTTGTTTGTATCCATCCTGTATTTACAAAATGCTTATGAATTTTGAGGAAGCAGTGCATCTTTCCTTTCAGCTTTCAATTATGCAAATCAAATCTGAGCAATTTCTAAGCTGTATTATTCTAATGAGGAAGGCAAAGGTGATGCCATCGCGCAAACAGGAAACTTTTTTAAAATGAAGATGCCTTGCATTCTTCGCGAATTAAGAGATCGATTTTCTCTGCAAGCCCATTTCGAACTTTCTCCACATTAGAAAGATATTTTAATTTTGCGGTGGAGAACTCTTCCTTTCTGAATGGCATAACTGACTAATTAAATATGAAATGAATCTTAGAAAAACAGTTTTTAAAAACTAAGAAATAGTATACTGAAGTGCTTATTAGAGCATTAAATATAGATTTCAGTTTAAATTATTTCCATTATTCTAATAGTAATTAATAATTGATCATTATAAATATTATAAAGTTTTAAATCAATTTCTTCTCAAATTCACCGTCAGATGGCACCACTGATATGGAATCAAAATTTCATTAAATTAATTGGCTAACTCCCAATTTTATTTTGAAAAATTATAATAGTAGATATAGATAGATAGATATAATCAGAGATAATCTACATGCATATAAAATGTTAAAGAATTGGCACCTTAGAATGTAAACAAAAAAATCCGTTACTAATTTTTTTTATCACTGCAAACATGGAATAAATTGTTTTAAAAATGTTTAAATAACAAGCCGTAACTGCAGCTTCGATCATAAGCTTTACAAAACATCAACGCTGTTTTGAAATTTCATTCGTAAATAATATTCATTCCAGCATAATCTCTAGAAACAAGCTTTATCGCGTATATGCTTGGGAATATTTGATTAAATTTTTAACTTATCGCTTGCTTTGAGGTGGAGAACTCTTCCTTTCCGGAAAACATAATTGATTAATTAAATATGAAATGAATCTAACAAAAACATTTTATAAAAAGTAAAATAGTATATTTCAGTGCTTATTAGTGCATTAAAATGGATTTCTATTTTAATTATTTCAAACATTTAATTGTAATTAATAATTAATTTATTATTATAAATATTATAAATCTTGAAATCAATTTCTTCTCAAATTCACCGATAGATGGCACCACTGATGTGGAAGCAAAATTTCATTTAATTCATCAGTTAATTTAAAAATATATTATGAAAAATTATAATAGATAGAGATATATATAATCATAGATAATCCACATACGTATGTAATATTACATACATCGAATCAAAAAGTAAGTTTAAAAAATCTTTTTACAAGCATAAAAATGTCAAATGTAATAAAAATGTACAAAACCCAATCCTGAACTACAGCTTCGGTCACAAACTTTACAAGAATAATGTTGTGTTGAAATTTTCTTTCATAAATAGTCTTCATTCCAGGATTATCTCAAGAAAGAATCTTCACTGCTCAACTTCTTAGGAATATTTGATTAAATTTTTAACTTATCGTTTGATTTTTTTTTTCTAAAAATTGATGCTTTTTTTTAATATGCTTCCATTAAAAGATAAAGAGAAAAGCATATTTTTCCCCTCTAAAAACATAAAACTAAGTAAAAAATATGACATCTTAACCGTATTCCACACTGTTATAAATTGTTTTTTATTACATTTCACACTTCAACATCGAACCGAACTTCTTATCAGATCAGTTGAAATAAGTTGAGTTTTATCAACTTTTTTGAAAACTGTTTTAGAAATCAGTAATAGAAATTTTTTCAGCTATTGACAGGAACATCGGCGTTTAAATGAAGCAAATACTTTTTATTTGTGCCGTTCGGGTTTATCAGGAAAGCTTTTAATCCTGCTAGAAGAGGAAGAGATAACTTTACAAAAAAAAATGTTTAGAAGTTAATAATTGCAAAGCATGTTATCGTCTGCCATTCTAACTTTTTCTAAACACCTAAAATGAAAAGAAAAAAAAAATTTCCCAGCTGACGTTTTCTTTTTGGCATCAAGGCTGTTAAGAAATAAAGTTTTATTTCAGAAACTAAGAGAAAAAATTATTTTCAGTTTGTGAATTAGAGCTGTGGAAATAATGTTCCTGTTCTTTTTTAAAAACTTTAAAAGTTGAAGTAAATTTAGTAGCACATAAGAATTTTTCACATCTTTAACTGTTGTCAACTTAAATAGCCTTTTCCATATTGTTTGAAATTATCATAATTAATAAATCCCGAGAATGTTTTAAAATTATTTTGGAATAATTTATTACTGTCGGTAATCCAACTTTTTAAAATTATATTGCTATAAAATTCTCAGCATTTTTTTTACAATTTGTATATTTTTTACTTGATTCAATTAACATTTACACTGCTACAATCCAATCAATACATTGTGTCTGACTCAAAAAATAATACATTTAAGCAATTTATATTTTTGTTAGATTAGCATTCATTTGTCAATCAAGCAGCAATAACTTCTCTCGCCTAAATAATAATTTTCGTCAAAACAATTTCTTTGCCTGTGGTGTGGTAATATATATTCTACCGTTTGCACTGGTACAATATAATCAATACATTAGGTGTTACTCAAAAAATACATTTAAACAATTTATATTTTTGTTGACTTGGCATACATTTGCTAGTCAAGTAGTAAGAGTTTCTCTCGCACAAATAATAGTTGTCGTTAAAACAATCTCTCAGTCCATGGTGTGTGTTAGAAATCTTTGTACATATGGCATCATTATATCTCAAAAAATCTACGAAATTCTTTAATAAAATTTGGCATGCAGTTCTAACATTTAAAAAGCAGATCTGTAAAAAGCGTTCAAATCAAATTTGACAAAGGATTCACTATGGTCTCCTCTCAGTACTCAGTAACAATGCAAAAAATCATAGTATTTACAATTTTTTTTATTATGTGCTTTGCCAATGGAGCTAAATAAAAAAATAAACACACTTTAATCCTTCAATTACGTTTTCTGCAAACAGTTTTACAAAACAATTATAGCATTATTTTTAGCTACTTTGTTTATTCCATTAGGGTTGTTTCTCCATTAGTTAAATGTATTGAAATTAATAGAAATATGCAAAGGAAACAAGAGTAGAAGATCTGTAAAAAGCGTTTAAATCAAATTTGACAAAGGATTCACTTTGATCCGCTCTCAGTACTCAGTAAAAATGCAAAAAAATCATAGTATTTACAATTTTTTTATTATGTGCTTTGCCGACCCAGCTAAATAAAAATATAAACACACTTTAATCCTTCAATTACTTTTTCTGCAAAAGTTTTTTCAAAAAAATTATAGCATTATTTTTAGCTACTTTGTTTATTCCATTAGGGTTGTCACTCCATTAGTTAAATGTATAGAAATTAATAGAAATATGCAAAGGAAACAAGAGAAGAAGATCTGTAAAAAGCGTTTAAATCAAATTTCACAAAGGATTCACTTTGATCCGCTCTCAGTACTCAGTAAAAATGCAAAAAAATCATAGTATTTACAATTTTTTTTATTATGTGCTTTGCCAATCAAGCTAAATAACAAATATAAACACACTTTAATCCTTCAATTACTTTTTCTGCAAACTGTTTTTCAAAAAAAATTATAGCATTATTTTTAGCTACTTTGTTTATTCCATTAGGGATGTCACTCCATTAGTTAAATGTATAGAAATTAATAGAAATATACAAAGGAAGCAAGAGTAGAAGATCTGTAAAAAGCGTTTAAATCAAATTTGACAAAGGATTCACTTTGATCCGCTCTCAGTACTCAGTAAAAATGCAAAAAAATCATAGTATTTACAATTTTTTTTATTATGTGCTTTGCCAATCAAGCTAAATAACAAATATAAACACACTTTAATCCTTCAATTACTTTTTCTGCAAACTGTTTTTCAAAAAAAATTATAGCATTATTTTTTGCTACTTTGTTTATTCCATTAGGGTTGTTTCTCCATTAGTTAAATGTATTGAAATTAATAGAAATATGCAAAGGAAGCAAGAGTAGAAGATCTGTAAAAAGCGTTTAAATCAAATTTGACAAAGGATTCACTTTGATCCGCTCTCAGTACTCAGTAAAAATGCAAAAAAATCATAGTATTTACAATTTTTTTTATTATGTGCTTTGCCAATCAAGCTAAATAACAAATATAAACACACTTTAATCCTTCAATTACTTTTTCTGCAAACTGTTTTTCAAAAAAAATTATAGCATTATTTTTAGCTTCTTTGTTTATTCCATTAGGGTTGTTTCTCCATTAGTTAAATGTATTGAAATTAATAGAAATATGCAAAGGAAGCAAGAGTAGAAGATCTGTAAAAAGCGTTTAAATCAAATTTGACAAAGGATTCACTTTGATCCGCTCTCAGTACTCAGTAAAAATGCAAAAAAATCATAGTATTTACAATTTTTTTTATTATGTGCTTTGCCAATCAAGCTAAATAACAAATATAAACACACTTTAATCCTTCAATTACTTTTTCTGCAAACTGTTTTTCAAAAAAAATTATAGCATTATTTTTAGCTACTTTGTTTATTCCATTAGGGTTGTTTCTCCATTAGTTAAATGTATTGAAATTAATAGAAATATGCAAAGGAAACAAGAGTAGAAGATCTGTAAAAAGCGTTTAAATCAAATTTGACAAAGGATTCACTTTGATCCGCTCTCAGTACTCAGTAAAAATGCAAAAAAATCATAGTATTTACAATTTTTTTATTATGTGCTTTGCCGATCCAGCTAAATAAAAATATAAACACACTTTAATCCTTCAATTACTTTTTCTGCAAAAGTTTTTTCAAAAAAATTATAGCATTATTTTTAGCTACTTTGTTTATTCCATTAGGGTTGTCACTCCATTAGTTAAATGTATAGAAATTAATAGAAATATGCAAAGGAAACAAGAGAAGAAGATCTGTAAAAAGCGTTTAAATCAAATTTCACAAAGGATTCACTTTGATCCGCTCTCAGTACTCAGTAAAAATGCAAAAAAATCATAGTATTTACAATTTTTTTTATTATGTGCTTTGCAGATCAAGCTAAATAACAAATATAAACACACTTTAATCCTTCAATTACTTTTTCTGCAAACTGTTTTTTAAAAAAAATTATAGCATTATTTTTAGCTACTTTGTTTATTCCATTAGGGTTGTCACTCCATTAGTTAAATGTATAGAAATTAATAGAAATATGCAAAGGAAACAAGAGTAGAAGATCTGTAAAAAGCGTTTAAATCAAATTTGACAAAGGATTCACTTTGATCCGCTCTCAGTACTCAGTAAAAATGCAAAAAAATCATAGTATTTACAATTTTTTTTATTATGTGCTTTGCCAATCAAGCTAAATAACAAATATAAACACACTTTAATCCTTCAATTACTTTTTCTGCAAAAGTTTTTTCAAAAAAATTATAGCATTATTTTTAGCTACTTTGTTTATTCCATTAGGGTTGTTTCTCCATTAGTTAAATGTATAGAAATTAATAGAAATATGCAAAGGAAACAAGAGTAGAAGATCTGTAAAAAGCGTTTAAATCAAATTTGACAAAGGATTCACTTTGATCCGCTCTCAGTACTCAGTAAAAATGCAAAAAAATCATAGTATTTACAATTTTTTTTATTATGTGCTTTGCCAATCAAGCTAAATAACAAATATAAACACACTTTAATCCTTCAATTACTTTTTCTGCAAACTGTTTTTCAAAAAAAATTATAGCATTATTTTTAGCTACTTCGTGTTATTCCATTAGGGTTGTTTCTCCATTAGTTAAATGTATTGAAATTAATAGAAATATGCAAAGGAAACAAGAGTAGAAGATCTGTAAAAAGCGTTTAAATCAAATTTGACAAAGGATTCACTTTGATCCGCTCTCAGTACTCAGTAAAAATGCAAAAAAATCATAGTATTTACAATTTTTTTATTATGTGCTTTGCCGATCCAGCTAAATAAAAATATAAACACACTTTAATCCTTCGATTACTTTTTCTGCAAAAGTTTTTTCAAAAAAATTATAGCATTATTTTTAGCTACTTTGTTTATTCCATTAGGGTTGTCACTCCATTAGTTAAATGTATAGAAATTAATAGAAATATGCAAAGGAAGCAAGAGAAGAAGATCTGTAAAAAGCGTTTAAATCAAATTTCACAAAGGATTCACTTTGATCCGCTCTCAGTACTCAGTAAAAATGCAAAAAAATCATAGTATTTACAATTTTTTTTATTATGTACTTTGCCAATCGAGCTAAATAAAAATATAAACACACTTTAATCCTTCAATTACTTTTTCTGCAAACTGTTTTTCAAAAAGAATTATAGCATTATTTTTAGCTACTTTGTTTATTTCATTAGTATTGTCATTCCATTAGTTAAATGTATTGAAATATGCAAAGGAAACAAGACTGATAAATCCATTGCAGGATAGTTATAACCATTTATAATCAATGCAGTTGTATTGAAAAACCTTGTGTAAAATTTCATATATATTACATTCAGTTCACGTGGACCGTCATTCGGAAAAAAACATTGTAAACTTTAAAAAACAATATTATTTTTAGCTCTTGTATATTCTTATATGCTTATATGATTGTCTCCAGAAATATAACTTCTCAATATTCATAAACATTCTATATCCTTTGCAAAATGTGCGTCAGCCATGATGGCCTAGTGGTGAACTCTGGATTTCGGTTTCCGGATTTTCTTCAGGCTCAAACTTCGATTCCACAGGTGAAATACCAATCTTGTGAGCATGTTGAAAATTAGATGCGACATAAAAGATCGATGCCCCCTTTCTGGTATAGTACAGGAGTAAGGAGTGTGGATGTCCACCTGCCGCCACCATCATCAAACGTCAAATGGAAATTGAGTTATACGTTGTGGCATTTAAAATCAACATTCACTCATTGATGTGTTACAGAAGTTCGAACATGCGATTTCTACTTGTCACCATCGTCATCAGATATTGCATCAAAATTTGAGAAATTCTTAAACTTCAAAATTTTCTGTTTTTGGGGGAAAAATACATATTAGAGTCCAATTTTTTTTTAACATTTTAGTACTAAAATTTTAAATATACTATCAAAACTTCCAGAATTATCAAGAAAAAACTAAAACAATACCGATTAAATGTAAACAGAAATTTCCTCTGCCAGAATGTCAAAAGACATACAACCACGGCATTCTTTGATGCATATAAAGATTAAAAAAAACTTAAAATTTCAAAAGAAATTGAACAATTCAAGCTAACTAAGGATAGAGTATGCATTTGGAGTTTTTAATTTGCATTACTTTGTTCAAATTCTTTCTTTAACGTCATATTTCTCAGAACAAAAAAATGAAGGTTGCGCGCAGGATTTCTCAAAAGCAATTAATCTTATTAATATGAAATTCAATCCACATCCTCATAATAAATTCTTTTTGAACATATACATGAATTTGTAGAAAACTTATTCACAGAAAAACTTTACATGAATTCTAATTAGATTTTTTATTAACATTTCAATTTTTTTTTAAATTTCCAAATTTCGCAATTGTTAATTAATTGCTAAATTTTCAAATTTCACATTTGTTTCATTTGTGAATTAGATGACTTGGAAAAAGGAAGTTTTTTTTTCTTTTTTTTTTCTTCCATGGGTAGTTGAGAGCCCTGAAACCCCTTAAATGATGCAACAAAATGGATTTTTGAGGCTCTAAAACTAAACTTGCAAGAATATAATTGCATATATAGAAATGAATGCAAACTATCTTCATATTAATAATGCCTCAATCGGAAGAGGTAAAAAATTACAAGAAATTGTTATTCCATAATGATAAAAGATTGAAAATATTGCATTTCACAATTTTTATCTGGTAGCTGTCAGCGCTCTATTACAGTAATGAACCACTCAGACTTATTTGACAATATTTGCATACAGGTAATTTGAAAATACTTCATATATTTAAGTAGGAAACTGTAAACCACAATTTCAGCGTAAAGACGCATTAAAGGTTAATTGTTTGCCATGATTAAACTTGAGTTTGATCATGTAGCCCCCACGTGGAAGTAAGACTGGTTGGCATGGTAACCCTTTCTCCATTAGCGAGTTATTTCCAAAATGTAGAAGACATTGTAATTCAAGTTTGAACGGACCTGTTTAGTAACTCATTACTCTTAACAATTGCTAGCCAATTTTATGGTAAAGATGAAATGGCGATTACAATTAATACCTGGATTGTTATAACGCTGTTCAAATTTTGTGATTCAAATATGACTTTTTATTTGCCTTCTTGCATACGTTATCTAGATAAAGTATAATAATCATAAAAAATTCCAACTCGAAATTTTGACTAATTTCCACGTTTTAGAACTCAATGAATTCTAAAAACAAATTTTAGAAAATGTCTGTTTGTCTATCTGTTTGTGGATAACTCCAAGACGATTTGGCTAGACGGTTGACATTTAGGTTACGGTGTTTTCATCCACTTTGCAGATCTCTGTCAAATTTTGGGTAAAATCTATACAGAAGAAGTCTGTCTGGCTGGCTGTTCGAATATGCTTTAACATGATAGTTACGAAACAAAGAGAGCTAAATAGATAAAATTCGGTACAAAGATTTAACATTTATAAAGTAGACATCTGCCAAATTTTCAGTCAAATCTAACTATGGATTGATTGTCTGTTGGTCTGTACGTTTAGAAACATATATAAGTGATAACTCATAAATGCAATGCCTTAAAAATATCAAATTTGATATGGGATTTTTTGATTACAAGTACAGTTTTTTGCCAAATTTTTATTTGAATCGGTTGATAAAAAGTGACTAAAATATAAATACGATTGTGGAATGCTATTAACTTCATGCCAGGGATTAGTAACCAAATAACTCGCCAAGCGTGACATGATAGATTCAGTAAAAATACTTAATTCACGCCAAAGGTTAATATTTTCTAACTATTGTACATCACTGTAATGTAAGGCGTTCTCTAGCTTGGCAAGTTTATTAGAGAATATGCGAGAAAGTTTGGGGACAACCATTCTTATTGGTTAGTTAGATAGTTTTAAACATGTTCTCCAAGGTTAAGGTTCTCTGTTCTCCAAGTTGCTCCGCTTAAGAGTTTTTTTTAATTAATTTTCTGGCGTTTTGATAAACTTTATTAATTAATGATTAATAATTTAATGATTTTAATGATTTTTTAATAATCTGGTTGATAAGATCTTGGAGGAGAATCAGAGTATTCTAAGGTTGATCATACGTAGAGGTGCTCTTTTAATCTGATGTCAAGAGCATCCAGACGCTGGTGTGGGTCAGAAGTTTGAAGAGGAAGGTACCAGTTTGAGAGATCATTTCATCATCTGGTAACGGTTCTAGGCCAGACTAGCTCTTATATTACTTTGAAACGTGACATTATTGTGATTAAACCATAGTTTCAGTTCATTTTGATGTATGTTGTTGTTTTTATATTGAGTTCATTCCGTTCGACCTCTAATTTGCCCAAATAATAAAATTGTAGCTGGTTAGATCGGGAAAGCTTAGAGGCCTGGGATGAAATGCCAGTTCGAATTTCCTTGATGGCCAATCAATCAGTAACAACTACATTATTAACAAACATTACAAAACTACATTATTAAAACTTGAACTTTCACTAACAGTGATCTTCCCAACGTTTTCTTCAATTCCTTCTTTCATACAAAATTGTGAATATTGAGTAAGAGTGTAAGTATAAGTTTGAGTAAGTATTGAGTACTTGAGTGGCATTAGTGAATGATAATGACGAAATATAGATCTTTGACATGAATCTAGCATTTTTACTGAATCTATCGCGAGAATATGTATGGTGAACGCTACGCATTTTTGTCAGGATGATTGGCACCAAAATTTGACACAGAATTTAAGTTGCAGTAAGAAGATAATATATCGAATTTCATTTATTTAATTATCATTACTTTTATGAGTTAGTGTGTTTACATGCATGTGGAAGTACAGACAGACAGATGGACAGCTGTTTGACGGATTTGGATCAAAATATGATAAGTATCTATATTTTAGATGCTAAATTTGCATACTGTATTTTATTTACCTAGCTTTTTGCGTTTCGGTAGTACGAGTTCACTCGTACTCGTACTACGAGACAGACAGACGTTCAGTTAATAAACGTCGTTCAAAATATAATAGAAATCTGTTTGTCATAACTTTATTTACAAATTTTAGCCGTCTAGCACAAAGCGCTTTTGAGTTGATTTATTCAAAGAAAGATTGATAAACATACGCCAGAAATGTATTTATTTAGACAATAAATAACAAAATGTAAATAAAGAGGAAGTTTGAAATACGACCATTCATCAAAATATTGAGTTCGAATTTTTTTAACGATTACAATATTTTCTCTACACTTTGTATAAAAAGAAACTAAAAATAAAAGGGATCACAATTTCCGAAAATAATAAGAGTTCATTTTCATATAGAGAAATTGATGGTATCGTGAGATTTACTTTAAAATATATCAATATTGAATAAATTCTTACAGTAAACAATACAGAATAGAATTAATTCCAAAACATATCAAAAGCGGTGAAATGTGAACTTAAAAAAAACAGCATAAATATTAATTCTACTCGAACTTTTCAAAGAATTTAGAAAAATATTTTGATTAAATCACCCATTGACTCTGAATTTTAGAATTTAAATACTAGAATATTTCAGTTGAAGCTGAACCCAATTAGAATGGTAAAACGTCTAGAGATGAACTGATACCCTAGGATCACAATACGACAGTAAACATATTTTGCAATGAATGTGCAGGAATTCTAAAATGTAAACCATAAGCAATAAGTAATCTTTACAATGGTTCAGGAAATTAAAAAAATGTTGGCACATGTCAGCAACAATAATGATGCAATTTATCAAATTCTTTTACTACGCAGTTTTTCCAACTGCAGTCAGCTTTAAAGTTTAGTTGAATCTGGGATAAAGACTAATTTTTAAGGCACAAATATCTGCAGGTTCAAATATTTTTTTACTGTGGAGATTTTTAGCACCATAAAAATATCTTGATAAAGATATATATTACATTAAATTGTAATATTAAAAAGTTTGTTTCAGTTATTAGAAATAATTTAATTTTATCGTCGAGATCTTTTCAAAAAGGCTTTATATCATTTTTAAAGTAGATAGGAATTGTAAATACAGAAATGGTGTGGGTGCTTGAGAAATTTAAATAGCACTTCTGTTGAAACTGTCATATTTTCCCCACAAATATATAATTTTTTTTACTATAAAAAGATCGTCTGTTAAACTGGAGATTTGCAAGGGATTTTGAAAAGGTGTAGGAGAGATATTTTATCAGTCTTCTTTTATGCTTTCTTTCATTGCACTATTTATTAGCGACATTTAGTGAGTATTTCAGCTGAAAGTTGCAAATTAAATAAAATTTCATTACTTTTTTTCCAATTTTTTCTTATTTCTTCATTAGGTAGCCTTTATCAAAAGCGTCAATTTTAAAAATAAAACTTAAATGCTGTTTGTTGTTTAAAAGATTGTCATTTTCGCAAACTGTACAGAAAATGACAGTAATGAAAGTTATTTATTACGGTCTCGTGAACTTCAAATTAGCCAAATTCCAGAGCATTTACGATACTTTTTCGTGATCGTTTTAAAATGCCTTTTAGATATTAGCACCTATGGCTGCATTTTTTTATCTTCTTTAGAATGGCGAAGACTTTAAACCGGAATTCCAAATAATTAAACATTAGCATTTTAAATAATCCAGTATAATTATCTAATTATGCAATTCACACAGCATTTCGTAAGATTGGAATTAGTCATATCATTTTCCAAAGAATCCAGACATGTAAGTGCAAATTGCAATTTTCATTCAGTCATGAATTCTTATTAAAATTAATATCCAACTTTGTTTAAACCTCAGACCACATAAATCCAAAAGTTTTCTGTAACATAATTGGAGCAGCAAAGTTAAGCCTCAACTGCTATGTTTTGAATTTGAAATCCTGTTTATCATTATGAATTACTTTGAAAACACTTCTTCGACAAATTAATTTTGAAACAACATTTCTCACCAAATTATTTAAAGAGGTTCCATTCTTAATTCTTAATCCTTGTTTCGGGATTAAGGGATAATTCCATGTACAGCACACACTAAGCAATGAAATAAATCATTTCCCATGCTTAGTGTGAGAGTTTAAGCAATTTTAAAAAGATTTTTTTAAGTTAAGTTAGTAATTACACATAACTTATTTCTTCCCAAAAGCGCAATTAAAATTTCACCGAAATGAATTAACTTGAAACGGGCAATTGAGAGCTTTTCAAAAAAATTTACCACTTACAAAGCAATTTGAAACAAAGACGCATTATTCTGAAATTAACCGCCCTTCAAATGAATAGGGTTTTTTTTGTTAGACTCATTTTAAATTATCCTATCTAGTATGTATGTATATTATATATATATATATATATATATATATATATAATCCTAATTAATTCCAAAATTTCATCTTAATTTAATCCGTATTAAATTTATTCTAAAATGTTCTCTTATTTCCTGATCCAATTTCACCTTTTTTTTGTTTAATTAATGCGCCAAGAGATCTGTAAAAATGCTTGAATCGGCAAGTTTCCACACACCGAGTAAAGGAATACAAATCTGTCATATTTTGCAAATTTTCTTAAAAGATAACTATAATTCCCTACTCTAAATTAACACGTGTAAAGAATCCCTATAGGAGTCTCATATTGTAAAATCACGGGAAACTATTTCGGTCTCTTTTCGTTCTTTTGCTCTTGTGTCGTACTGTATATTGACGTATCTCGTCGCTTCTTGCTTGTACTTAAAATATGGCTTCCAGGATGGAATAAAGCAAAGTTCTAAAAATTCAAAAGTGTCTCTCTCTTCAGCCACAAAACTGCTTCAAAAATATGTTTTTACATTATATTATGTATATATTCAGGGTGTCCCTGAATTCATGGTCCAAACTTTAACGGTAAGCTAAAATGCATATAAAGAAGCATTTTTGTGTAGCAATATGTAGTTTCAGATGAAAAATGGAGGTGTAAAAAACAAGAAAATCTGAGAAAATTTTTAAAAAATTTTTAAATTTCATAATATTTTTTGAGCAGACGATATACAAGTTTAATGACGTAATAGAATGACGATGAATTTCGGGGAAGAAAAAAAAAATGAATAATTACAGAGGACTATTTAGTTTCAATTAACAAATCGTCTGCAAAAAACATTTATTGAGTTTGAATGGCATTACGCGAGCTTCAAACGATTCTTTGCTGTTGGAGAACATTTTCTTTTTCTTATGGAGTGACTTATATTCTCTGAGAAAGCAGACATGAATCTTACGTATGGAGCTGAGACTGAAGAAAGGTTCTGAAGTTTCACCATGAACGCGAACCCTAATAGGATAAATTTAATCACAATTTTATAAGTTTGCACCAACAATTTTGCGAGAGCGATTCATTTCATGTCAAGAAATCGAATAAATGCCACTCGGTACTGGGCATTTATAGTAATTTCAGCCTACACTTTTCATTCAGATCCCATATTGCAATACAAAAAAATTCTTCCTTATATGTATTTTACCTACCCTTAAAATTTGACCCATGAATTCAGGAACTTTCTTTATATTATATTATATTATACAGGGTGTTCATTAATTATTGTCGGGGTTTCCATACCTCATAACTTTCGAATGAAAAATATTACGCAAAAACCGATTACGTATTCGTAAATTACAACTCAAAGAATTTTATTAATGATATTAAAGTGTAAAGCTTGCACTTTGTAGGCATTCAGCTGAAGGCGATTATGTATTCGTAAATTACAACTCAAAGAATTATGTATTCGTAAATTACAACTCAAAGAATTATGAATACTTAAATTACAACTCAAAGAATTATGAATATGTAAATTACAACTCAAAGAATTATGTATTCGTAAAGTACAACTCAAAGAATCGCCTTCAGCTGAATGGCTACAAAGTGCAAATTGTGCAAGCTTTACACTTTAATATCATTAATAAAATTCTTTGAGTTGTACTTTACGAATACCTAATCGGTTTTTGCGTAATATTTTTTATTCGAAAGTTATGAGGTACGGAAACCCCGACAATAATTAATGAACGAATGAATTAATATATATATATATATATATACACTTATGATACATACAGACCTCAAGACTTCTTTTTTGGATGTATAATCTCCATTCCAAATTTGTGGTGTTTTACTAATTTTGAAAGAAATCCCTTCAGATGAAATTTATCAGGCTGCCTATATATAAGTTAACACAATAAACACAAAAGAAAGAGAGTTACATAAATGAAATTTGGTATACATATTTAACATTTAAATATAGATCTCCATCATATTTAAAATCAAATCCATCAAGACCGTCGATCTAGAGTATCATATACTTTCACATATACGTAAACTCTATAACTCAAGCCTGCAATGACTTAAATATATAAAATTTGGTGTGTGATTTTGTGACTATATTTTGTGTCAAATTTTAGTTTCAATCGGTTCGAAAAGAATACACATCGAATATTAACAGTATAATTTCGATTAATTAATAAAGATAGACTCTTCCGTAACTATTATTTGCAAGTATTATGTGTTAATCTAAAACAAGCGTATTTATACAGAGTGAGAGAGAATTTCCCATACAGACCACTCCAATTGGCTCAAAAATTTCACATACTTTGTTTATCCAGTGAGCGAGA
This sequence comes from Argiope bruennichi, assembly GCF_947563725.1. Classification (NCBI taxonomy): domain Eukaryota; kingdom Metazoa; phylum Arthropoda; class Arachnida; order Araneae; family Araneidae; genus Argiope; species Argiope bruennichi. The sequence goes on from NC_079160.1 coordinate 45,168,781, forward strand.
ATTTCCCAAAGAGACCACTCCAATTGGCTCAAAAATTTCACATACTTTGTTTATCTATTTAGTTCTTCATACATTTTACATTTCAAAAAAATAACCTCTTAAAAAATTCAAATAATAAATATTTTATTAATAAATTTTATTAATTCTAATAATGACATTATCTACAATTACATGACTATTCATAGAAGCAGAATATGAATTTAAGAACTTCAATGCGCCTATTTTTATGTATTTTTATTTCATTTGGCTTGTTTCGTGCTCTCAAAGATTGAATTTTGGCATCGATTTTCACTGACTGACGCACTATTGTTTTACTTTTTTTTTTCATTTGCATATTTACAATGGCACTGCATTACTTTAATACTTTCAGAATTTAATTACCTTTTATTTGATGAATATAATTTCATTTTGATTCCACGCAAGTGGCGTTACATGGTGGCGAATTTGAGAAAAATCGATTGCAACAAACATTCCATTGAATTATAAATTAAAATCAAAAATATAGGAAACAAGTAAAATAGAAAATTCTTAAATATACTAATAAAAATAATTTGTTGAACTATTTTACTAAATTTTAAATCTTAAATCATTTGCCAAAAACATTTCCAACCATATTATGAAACAACTATATTTTTGCATATAAGTTTTAAATATGAAATAAATGAATTTTTTTGATGCTATTAATTAGATGAATTAATTGAACATATGAATTTTTTGTTGATATTAATTAGTTTCCATTTCGAATTCACTGGCTACATAACCAGGAATTATTATTAACTAGAATTGTTAAAAGTTTTTATTTTTATTAAAATTAATTAACAACATGGTTTTAAGTTCAGATTTACAAAAATTTTCAGTAACGGAAAAGGTTTTGCAATATAAAACCTTACCCACTTCCTTACAAGCATGAAATCCTTTCAATCATAGAACTTGTTATAAAACAAAAAAAGAATTGCAACTTCCAAATTACTCGCCAAAGTAATTTGGAAGTTGCAATTCTCATCAACTTATTTAAGGAAATCCAGATCTTAATGCTTTGCTCCGAATTAAAAGTTAAATGAGAATGCCATGTCCGACGCTTCGCTAAAATAATTAATTTCGGAACAATTTTGAGGCCGGCATATAATACTGAATTATTTTTTTAATTCACTTATATTTTAAAAATAATATTCTTCTGTATATGGAAACTGACATGATCTCGGTTCTGAAGAAATTTTCTCAAAAATCTTTCATATAATAAAATTTACTTTAAATAATAATATGGTTGTATTAATAATGTCATTTGACATTTAACTTTTATCGGCGCTTTGAATTTAGATAAATTACTCCATAATTAATCGCTTTGTAAATATTAAAAATTTCCTAATTTTCCAGATATGAAATGATATGTAAAGACTTCAATCGATTTTCATTTTACAATAGGACCAGCTCATTCATTTATGGGTTTTTTTTAGTTTCTTGTATCATTATTATAGAGAAAGTATTGTAACTAAAAATTTTACCTCGATATTTTCTTAGTCCCATTATTAATTAACCCATTAGCTGCCATGATCCCTATTTGGTGACTTCGTCTTTTACGAACGCCAACACCCCGGGGGGCACCTCGAAATGAGGATGAGATACTTCCGGCATGGTGGTTGGATCTCGCCCCCTGGAGGGTACGCTAATAGGTGGGGGGTCTGACTCCTCCCATCGATGACGGGACGTACTTCTTTCGGGGAGGGTTGTACCGTGGCCGGTGACGGCCCTTAGGACTCAACCACAGTTCCCGCCAATGTTGCTGTTGCGGCGGCCCGGTCATTCAGTTTTCATGGTTTAAATCCGTGTGCCTTCGTGGAGGGTCGGAGAGTTAGATGGTTGAATTTACGTACGCCACTCGACTAAAAATATATATATTTGTTACATCTAACAGTTAGTTTCCTTCTATAGATATCAATCAAAATTGCGTGCAGTACAAGGTGTGTATTCTGTGTGTTGTTTTCTCAAAATTCCAAAATATACAGCAAGCAACAAATTTGAAATTCATCGGTAAGTTGTACAGAACAAAATTATCATATTTGAAGCATTATAATTTTGAGGTTAGATTTTATATTATGATGAACTGGCGTTCATAAAAATATAATTTAGAAGCTATAGTAACAATCTCTTACCTACTCAGTCATTTTCATTGCAAAGATTTTATTAATCATTTTATAACGATATTTTTTTCAAAAATATCATTTTTTTTAAAAAAAAAGACAAAATTTGAATCTAATTATACTGTTAGACAACTTTTTGTGCAAATATGCAATTTATCCGGCCAAAAATTTCAAAAATAAATTTGGTAGTTAATGGATTAAGGCCATAAGAGATTTTCAGGTCCAACTATTCTTCTAACAGTATTCCAAGAAACATGTAATCACTTTGTATGCAATGCCTTTTCTTAACATTTAAGGTCTCTGGTCCAGATATTAAAGACCCAATTAAAACTCTCTAGGGCTTTCACGTTAATATAAGGCATTTCTCAAAGTTATTTAGCGGAAATACGTACACTCTTTCAGAAGAATTTATTCTCACTTCAATTATCACGAAAGCTAAACCCTTTTATTTAAAAGATTATTTTCAAAGCTTTATTCTCGTTTGGGTTTCGAACTTCTAATTGAATATACAATTAAGTTTCCACAGAATATTTTGAAATGGAAATATATTGTGTAACACTAAATTTCTAATTAATAGAAGGGGTTTCCCTAAAACTTTCTCGCATACTCTCTAACAAAGGGGGCTGCCTTGCAAGACATTTGCGTTCAATAATTACGAAATATTAACCTGTGGTATGAATTTTTACTCAATCTATTATGTGATCCTTGGCAAACTGTTTGGCGATTAATTCCATTTGGCTAATTATATTTGAGAATCGAATTTGGTTTTAATAGCGTTTATCACAAACGATTGAAACAAAAATTAGACACAGAATATGGTATGCAATTTTCTGACTTGTAGTCACAAAATTGCATACCATATAGATTGATATATAGATATATAGGATATATAGATTGACACTAGTGAAACCAGCTGGAGTGGTTTTCCCAAAACTCTCTCGCATACTCTTTAATGAACTTGTCATTCCAAAGAACGCTTTGCACGACACTGGCGTATAGTAGTTACGAAATATTAACATTTGGCGTGAATTTAACATTTTTATTGAATTTTTCGTGTCATCCTTGGCGAGTTTTTTGACGTTTAATCTCTGGCACGAGTGAATAGTATCCAAAAATTGAATTTAGACACATTTTTCTCAGGCAACTGAAACAAAACAGCATTTGCAGTCACAAAATCATATACCAATTGATATATTTGATTGAGTTTCTGAATAATCGCGTTTCTGAATGCACAGACCGACAGACGGTCAACCCGTAGTTGGATTTGGCACAAAACTTCATAGATATCTAAACTATAGCTGTTAAATCTACGCACCACATTTTATCTATCTACCGCTCTTTATTTTTCAGTCAAGGTTATTTTATTATATACGAACACACGAAAAGACGGACTTTCTAGGAACAAATTTTTATGTAAATTTGGCAGAAATTCATAATTTGATGTAAAGATCATATAACAAAATTCATTCGTCTAGCTCAAAGTTTCTTTGCCCTAGACGGATTATATTTATCTTTGTTACAAACAAGCGCATATTTACCAAAAATGTGATTTTCAAACTCAAGGAGGTCTAAAATGTGGAGATTCGTCAAAATCTCGAAGTTATCTTCGGCAATCTTTGGCGATATCTTTTGGCGATTACAATAGTTTCTCTACATTTCGTATACGAGAAAGTAAAAAGGGTTATTTCTTTGCTTTTTTACCCTTAAACTAAGCAAAGCACTAAGTTTAAACTTTCGAATTAATTAATATGGCTACATAGGATGAATTTTAACTCGTACTCTAACAACCTAACCTTGAAAACTGACTATGTGCATAATGTGCTTTACCGGTTACCATCATTTTTCAGTTTTTGACTGTAACTGTATGTTGAAAATCATTCAAATTCATTATTAGCACATATCTGGATGATTTATATGCAATTTTTCTACATACCGTCTAGGGATTGCAATACCGGTATACAGGGATACCGAATACCGGTATTTTGAGCCATTTGAACAATTTTGTAATACCCGTATTCACAAATTTAAATACCGGTTTTTCGGTATTTACTAGAAATTTTTTGAATTGTCTCCACTATGTGTTCAGGGATCGCCAACATAACAAAATAGTATACGTTTTTGTTTTTATGTCTTCCTGACGGGCGAAATTAATTAGCTAATGAATGGCTTAATTAATTGCTTAAATCTAAATTAGCGAAACATGGATTATCCCTGAAAGAAGATATTGTATCCATAACGACTCATGGAGCAACAGTTATGAAAAAAGTTGGAAAATTGATTGGTGCAAATCAGCAATTGTGCTATGATCATGGAATTCAATAAGAAGTAATAGATGTATTATACCAAAAAAAAAAATAAAGAAGAAAAGAATCCAAATAGTGTGGATATAGAAATTTCGGATTCCAACTTTGAAGAGAGGGAGAGTGATATTGACAATGAAGATAATGACTATGCAATTGTTGAAGATATTGCTAATGAGGATGAAATATTAACCCATCAAGAATTGCTTCCTATGATTTATAAAGTTCGAAAAATTGTTAAGATATTTAAACTTTCCCCTAGAAAAAAAGCCATATTACAAAAATATATACTAACTGAAAATAAAACAAAATATATGTTAATAATAGATTCTAAGACACGTTGGAACAGTTTACTCCTAATGATGGATAGATTTTTGAAATTTAGAAATCCAATCCAAAAAGCAATAATCGACTTAAACCTGTAAATTAATTTTTCATATAGTGAATTCGACTCAATATCCAGAACTATATCAGCTCTACTTCCAATAAAACTGAATATAGAGGCATTATTATAGAGATTTTAATTTATTAGCAGCTAATGCAACAATAAATGTCATGTTGCAATCATGAAAGAACAGCACACATAACTATCTGAAGAATTATATTTTACATTGAAAAATCGCACAGAAAAAAGGAATAACGAAATAGAAAATGTCTTATGGTATTTACATAATTATAATGATTTTGGAAATGAAAATAGAAAAGAAGAAAAAAAAATAATCAATTCAAATCTGATTAAGTTTATAGTAAATTTTCTTACAATTTTTTACCCACAAACCTATCCACATTCAGAAGAATTCGGTTCAGTTATCGAAGATTATGATGACACTAATGCCGATAGTGGAAAGGAATTGTGTCTTGAACAAAAATTAGAAATAGCGATAAATAAAAAAAATCAACGAACCAAAATACAATTCAGAAATCAGCTATATCCAAAACCATCCGACGAGAAATTGATTTATTTGAAGATGAGGGATTTAGAGATAAATACTTGGAAAAAGTATATCGCGTATTGCTAACAGTACCCACCAGCTAGTGTAGATGCCGAAAGAGCGTTTTCGGCAGCTGGTCATTTTTACACAAAATTACTTTTCAAGCTTAATGACAGTACAATGGATGCATTATGTTTTTTAAGATCACATTTCAAAAATTTGTAATAGCACCACAGACTGAATAGTGATATTTACACTTTTTTGTGATTTAAATAAATAAGTTGTTCCTTTACTTTTTTGTGATTCTTTATATACTGTTATAATTTTAAGTTACATATTTTTTGTGATATTTACACTCTCTTATAAAACTGGCAAATAAAACAAAGAAACACCTTATTTTCTTTCTTTTTCTAAAATTTCTAATACCGGTATTAAAACCGGTATCCCAGTATTAAGATTTAAAAAATACCGAATACCGGTATTGAAATTTTGGTCCGGTATTGCAATCCCTAATACCGTCTACCACATGTGAAAAGAGGAACGAATAATAACACAATTTTTTTTTAAAAAAAAACTTTATTCTTTCGATTAAAAAAATTTGCAGTAAAAATTCACAAAATCAATTGTGAGAAAAAAAGTTCTTATAATATTATATATCAAAACTCAATCGCGATAAATCATGAATTATCGTTTTATAACAGCATGAGTCTCTGAAATCGCATAGCTCACTAAGCCTCTTTTACGTTCAATAGCTTGGCCAACTCTGGAACTGAATTCCAGAGCAGTAGTCTGAAATTTATAGTAGTGAAAGATGTGGGATTGACCATTCTGGAAAGCTCCGTTTTTCTAGAAAACCAAACTTCGTCAAATTTCGAAGTATTTGGTGTCAAATTTGGTTGCCAAATCACCAAAAATACAGTCGAGTTAATTTCAATAAAAAACATAAGACTGAGTAAGTAGCAGATCGTTACCACAACCTCTAAATTACATATTTATTATTTATATATTTTTGGAGCCGAGTTGTGTACATCAAATTCCAAAATCGCGAAATCGGGATCGTGGCAGATAATGGGTAAATGAAAATTTAAATATTTTTTTATTTTTATTTTTTCGTATTTCATAATATATGAAATACGAAAAATAAAGAATTATAAAATAAAGTATTAAGTAAAGTATAAAGTAAAAAATAAAGTATTGTAAAAATAAAGAATTATAATCATCAAAAATTTGATTCAGACTCGATTTATTAATGGATCCCCATATTCAAGAGATTTCGATCAAATTTTAAATGACATCTCTCAACTGGTTAACTATCTGTCGGTCTCAGGGCCGCGGTGGCCTGGTGGTAAGGTCTCGGCTTCGGAACCGGAGGATTTCAGGTTCGAGACCCGATTCCACCGAAGAAACGTCGTGTAAGGGGGTCTGTTGCACGTTAAATTCGTCCTGACCAAACGTCTTCCCGCTGGTGTGGAGAGGGGAGAGGGTACCAGCTCAGATGTCGTCCTGGTCATCTGACCGCGGTTCAAAATGACGAGGTCCGTCCCAAAATAGCCCAAGTGTTGCTTCAAACGGGACGTTAATATAACTAAACTAAACCAATCAGTCGGTCTCTAACTGCATGGTTAAAAGCGCGATAATAAAAGTCGCGATGACTTAGATAATCGGTCTGTTAGAAGATTGCTGATTAGAAATTTGGTACGGGATCATGTTTATAAAGCAACTGTTTTATGTCAGATTTTGGTTTAAATCGATCGGTAAAAAAGTCACCCAATCCATTTTCTCCACTACATTAAGAAGCAAAAAGCGCTCATGTGCAACTCTGCAAGAAAAGAAAAAAATAGAGAGAGGAGAATAACATTTTTATTAAGAATTTTGGAAACAAGTTCCTGAAACTCTTGTTACGCTGGATCATGTAAAAACATATAGATACTTCATTATAGAGAACGAAAAATTATATTAATAATTAAATTCGAGTTTGAAAGTCAAATAACTGGAAAGAGATTATATTAGTGTTTACTAATTTGGGTTACAAATTGGTTTATTTTATAAATTATAAAAGTTAATCAACAAGTTATGCCATGCATTTTTAGGGAACTCTACTCAGTAATTATTAAAATTAATAACTCCTCGTAATTTTTTTTTTATTAAAGCTTACTAAAAAAGCCATTTAACCCTTTCTAGGGCCGTGAGAAGCATGCTTCACACCAAATTTTTCAATCTTTGTATGAAATTATATAGGTTGGCATCAGTTCTGACAAATTTTTTTAGAAAGACAGAAACTTAGATGCTCAAGTCCTTTATCTCACACAAAATGATGTCTTGATTTGTTACTTAATTATTATTTAACCAAATTAATTAATTAAATTTATCTAATAAGCTAAATGAATCTTTATTCTAATTCTAATTTCAAGCCTAAAAATATTATGACTAGAAAAAAATAATATGACTAGAAAAAAATGGCCCTTTAAAGGGTTAATTCATATGAAAAACAATAACCCAAGCAATCAATACCATCCACTACATCACCGTGAGAAATAATTAGCGTTCCAAGGGCAATAAAATCCTCTTGTATTGAAATTCCTCTATGATTTTTTCATTAATGTAGCTCATTAATGTAGTTTCAGATATTAAAAACATTTTATTGTAATGATGTCTACTAAAGACGTAGCTTATCGCTTGAGTGGGTCAACAACAATCATTATACCGTCTGAGTGAAAGTTGAAGGGTGGGTATATCTATAAAGATAACAACCAAATCTAATTTCTTTTTCTGCTGACGTAATAACACCAGGTTCAGAACTCGCAAAACCTGAGGGTTACTGCCGAGAAACGGAAGAAGTACCCCTCGAATAGTCTGGGAAGAACAGTTTCGATTTCCCTTTTATGCTGGATTAACGGCGCATTACTGTTGCGGATATCAGCTTTGTTTTGGAATTAATTTTGATGGAAACGCATTCAAAGGTAATGAAATGTAAACATTCAGAAAGTTAAGTGCTGGATTTTAGGATATTTAAATTCTCTGATCCTTCTTTAATTATACAGTTAATTAGGAAATATTAATTTCCAAAAGTGGGATCTTTTGGAAGTTTTTTCTTTCTTTCTTTTTTTGGTTGTGCGACTCGTTAGCGTTTTAGTGAAAAATGAGGTGAAGCATCTTCGGAAATCTTTTAATCTGAATAATTGGTAACAGATTCGAACTTCTAATTGAAACACTGCAGCATGATGATGTTTTAGGCTTCTTTAGCCTGTTTCCAATATTTTTAATTTTACGTTTAATTATATGAACAATAATGCGCGCGCGCACACACACAAAAATGTATTATCAGCGCAATGTGGATATGTGTGTCAGCGTCGTGCCACTTCTGACTATTTTATTTTAATTCAAAATTGCGTCCGATATTATACCGATTCCGTAAATTTCACAATGCTATCAAAAAAATTCAATAAAAAAATGTTAATATTTAAAAAATAATTATCAAATTTTTAGAGTATAATTCCATTTTACTATTCAGGCCCCTTGACGGGCCGGCGTCCTGGCATAGGGGTAGCGCGTCTTCCCCATGATCTGGGCGTCCTGGGTTCGAATCCGGGTTTGGGTATGGTTGTTCTTCCTGTTCTATCTCTAAGATGTGTGAATGTGCCCTTCTGTAAAAAGGGGTTGTGCAAGCGAATGAGTGATGCGTGAGTAGTCAAGTCGTACTCTTGGCCCAAGTTGGCTCTACAATAAAAACAAGAGGCACTCCCTCTTAGGCTTAAATCGGCTGTCTTCGAACAGCAGGTTTGTCAGTGGCAAGCGCCGTAAAAAACAACAACAACCCCTTGCAGTAAATAAAAATTGTTCTACAATATTATGTATTATATACAGTATTATGTATATAATTATGAATTAATATTATTTTCCCACTAGATGGCGAGTCATCCGCAGTTTTCACCTCTTAAATCCCCGAATAATCCGAGTTTATCTTACTGTTAAATGTAAACATCTCCTCTTTTCATCTTTTCTCTTACACCTATTTCGACTAAATAAACGCATTCTGATGCATGCACAAAAGTGAAGAAGGTTTTCGAATCCCTGAATAAACAGTAAGTACCTGACCAAACCACAGCATCCTCCTCATGTGATTATTTGATGTGGTTTCACTGCATCTTTCATTCTTGGCCTATTCTAATTTGAAGAACGAAGTCCTGGAAACCCACTATAGCCATTGTATAACGGTACGTTACGCTTTTACATAACCATGTTGCGCCTACATTTCAGGGAAAATTACTTTCCTGTCGGCACTCTTATGCAGGATGGTTTCCTTCACTATTTCGCATTAGAAGACAAAACTTACCTTTTGGGAATTCTCACTGAAGACCGAGTGAAAAATCGAGGTTGTAAGTTTAAGTGACACTCTCTATCACCAGACTTGACCCCAGCAGATTTTGCATTGTAGTGATATTTAAAATCTCATGTTTATCGAGGCTCCCCATTTTTATTAACTTGAAAATTGCAATTTGACTGGCCGTCGGTAACAACGATGCCAACATGATACACTTAGCTGTAACAGACGTAGTGATACACCTCACTTTCCTGATAAGAGAGGCGGTGATGGTGGTGAGGTGATTATGGTGGTGATAAGTTAAATATTCTTTACTTTTAAATAAAAGACCAGTGTCATATTATTGTGATCCATTCCACTGTCTGTCTTTCTTAATTTGCATAAAACGTTCCAGTATGCACCTTCTTTCAATTATTTTTCAAATCATTTTTAAACATGGTAAGAAAATCCAATGCCCTCTGATCAAATTCGTGCAAACTGAAAATATTTTGGAGAATTGATGATGATGGCGTGCCCGCGTTACCACGGAAAGGGGGTGCAGTAGCTTCTGAGGGTAAAGGCCCCTGAGAACCCGAGGGCACAAGTTATTAACGTCCCGCTTAAAGCGACACTAGGGTTATTTTGGGACTGACCTTATAATTTTGGACCTCGATCAGATGTCGAGGAAGACACCTGAGCTGGCACCCCCCTCTCCACATCACGCCACACCAGCGGGAGGACGTTTGGTCATGACGAATTTAAAGTGCAACAGACCCTCTTACACGACGGTTCTTCGGTGGAATCGGGACACGAACCTGAATCCCTCAAGTTCAGAAGCCGAGACCTTACCACCAGGCCACCGAGGCCCTACCCGAGGGCAGAAATCTGACTTTTAGCTCATATGAAGATGAAACTCATACATTCGCTTGTACAACCCCTTTTCACAGGGGGGCACATTCACACACCTCACAGATAGAACGCAGATGAAGAACAACCATGCCCGAACCAGGGTTCGAACCCGGGACGCCCAGATCACAGGGAAGATGCGCTACCCATAGGCCAGGACGCCGGCTTTTGGAGAATTATTACATTTATTACGAATTTTCGAAGTTTTATTAATTTATGAAACACTCTGTATATGATATTCATATCATCTCACCATTAAATAGTACAGAATGCTGTGGTATAATTTAAAAATTGCACAATATAATTTAAAATCTTAAGCTATTGGAGTATATTCTTATCAAAATTGTTATCTTTAAAAGTCTGTACATACCTATTGCTATTGTGATTCGGATGGCAGCAGATAAGAATGGATTCTCGATTGTCTTCAACACACGAATTCTCACATCTCTGGCATTAGTTGATAAACTCAGTAAGAGTAATCATCTCTCGGTTAACTGGTGATCCAACTTTTAGTTGATTAATTAACTGGTTAGGAATTTCTGGCGCCATATGAAATTCCATCGTAATTAATCTTCTAAAGATCTCTGCACACATATGGCATCACTAAACTGGAGTGACATATCCGGAATATTTGGAGATATTTAGAATATCCAATTTTCTGTAGGAAGATTAATTTAATACATTACTATGTCTTAAAGTACTCGAAGATCTGATTGAATGTTAAATAAATTGGAACAAATCTCATGCAAATTCGTGATCATTATCAAGTGATATTGGATTTCAGAAAGATGCGTCTTTTTCCAAGTTAAATATAGATTTAACTTGGTATTTATTTAGTTCTTAAAGACAAGGTAAATTAAAACCTGCCCCGGTTTTTGCTTAGATTTTTATGAATAGCGGGATATATTTTAATTCGCCTCGGAAAGTTGAAGTTACTCATAATCATATAAGTTTAATAATTTATCTAAAGTTTTTCAATCAATTTGCAATGCTTGGCGCCAGTGGTAAATGCGTAAATAAATGAAAAAAGCAAAACATACGAATACAAAAAACACACTCAAAAAATGCAAATATAAAATGCAATATATACAGTGGTGGCGAAAATTGTGGACACTTTTGAAAAAGTTTATGCTTTCTAACTTTGTATGCTTATTTAAAATGCAACGTTTCACAAAATGCACACACTTATATATAATTTTAAAAAGAATTTAATGCTGATTTCGATACAAAAAGCAAAATTCAAATATTTACTGTACAAAAAAAGTTGAGCTGAAATAATTATAAAGATACATTAGATGTTGTTGACTGCAATGAGTTATCAATACTTAGAAGGGTAAACTTTCTATTTTATTGCAGCTTCACACTGATGTTTCAGTGAGCTGAGGGGAGTTTTAAGTTCTTGCTTCCTTATTAAATGATGCCAGGAAACAATTATAGCCTCAATTAATTCTCTTTTAATTGATGAACACTTCATATGTACAAGAGTTTTCAAACGGCGACATAAGTTCTCAATCATTTTGAGGTCAGGACGGTTTCCTAGCCATGATAACAATTCAATTCTCTTTGTACTAAACCATACTTTCGATATTTTTGCTTTGCGGCAAAGAGCTGAATCCTGCTGAAAAATAAATGATGTGTTGTTGGGAAAGAGATCACTGACGGAAGGTGTAAGTTTTGGCTCTAGAATAGTGTCAATGTATTTTCTTGCATTCAATGTTCCATAGATAACATGAAGAAGACCAATACCGTCTTCTGACATGCATGACCAAGTCATAACACTAACTGAGTTCTTCATAGTTGCCTGAATGCAGTCAGGATGTAGCTCTTCGCCTATTCTATGTCCTACATATTTTCTCCATCACTACCGAATAACAAAATCTTTGTTTCATCACTCCGTATAACTTGAGATCACTGATCACCTGTCCAATGAATGCTTTCCTTTTCCCACTGTAATCTTTTTATACACTACTGTAAATTGAGATAAGGATTTTTTTCGTTGAATTCTACCGCTTTGTCCAACATCTAATAATCTTCTCTTGATTGTTCTTGAATTGACATAAATGCCAGCATCATTCATTTGGCCGCTGATGGCATTAATCTATCTTGGAAACATAGTCATTTTATTCTTCTATCATTAGAAGATGCAGTGCACTTTTTTCAGCCATTTCCTGCTTTGTTTTTAATGGAATTTGTCTCCTGATATCGTAAAGAAAACTTTCTGACTCCAGATGTAGTCATAGATCCACCCAACTGTCTTGCAATTTCAGCATAGGAAAGACCGCTTTCTTGTAACACATTAATCTTAGTTCTCTTTCTAGTTGTCCAATATATTCTTTTATTTGGTGTCATTGCTTCTTAACTAAATATTAGAAATATTTACAAAAATTCAAACTATATATTAAAATGATTAACAAAATTTCTAACTTGCAGTTTGATTACATAAAAAACAGTCTTCCTTCAACAGAAAAAAGCACAATAATGACTTATTCCAACTTTAAACATGATGTCAGCTTCGGCTACCAGGTATTAATATTTGATTGGTTCCCGAAACAAGAACAGTGATTTGTCAGGAAAGTTATAAATTACAATACATTTCATCAATGTGTTTGTTATTCAGATTAAAGTAAGAATAACTTTTTTTTTATTGTAAATATTTGAATTCTGCGTTTTGTATTGAAATCAGCATTAAATTCTCTTTAAAATGATATGTAAGAGTGAGCATTTTGTGAAATGTAACATTTTCTATAAGCATACAAATTTAAAAAACATAACGATTTTCAAAAGTGTCCACAATTTGGGCCACCACTGTATATATATATATATACAAATCAAAACCCATCAGTACGTTGTGGCAATTGCAGTGATTAAATGTGGAGTGTCGTGTGTTTAGTTTAGTTATATTAATGTTCCGTTTTAAAGCACCACTAGAGCTATTTTTGGACAGACCTCGTAATTTTGAACCTCTATCAGATGACAAGGACGACACATGAGCTGTCAGCCCCTTCACCAAACTTTCACACCACACCAGCAGGAAGACGTTTGGCCCCGATTGATTTAACGTGCACCAAACCCGCTTACACGACGGTTCTTCGGTGGAATCGGGTCGGGAACCTGAAGCCCTCTGGTTCCGAAGCCAAGAACTGACCACCAAGTCACCTCGGCCCTCAGGTGTATTTGCAATGCAATGCATTTTTAACTTTCATAACGATATATGCTTTTTATAAAAGTTTGTGTTTTTTATAAAAAAATAAATAAACTGTTTTATAATAAAAATTGTTATTTGATGTTTTATGTTAATTTTGAAACTGTGAGAGATGGAATTAAACATGTCCCACTCTATCAAAAAAGACATTCAAATGTTATTTTTTCTTATTATGAGTATTGTTTTATGTTAAATAATCAAAATGAAAAAAAATTTTAATTTTTTTTTACAATAAAAAATATGTGCAACTATAGATTTTATTTTCTTTACATTCATGTACTTCAAAGAGATGATCTAAAAAATCTTGTGTTACATGGAGTGTTATACAGGATGTGAAAAAAAAAGTGGGCAAGCTTTTATTTAAAATATTGCCCCAAAACGTATGCTATATTTTATACAGCTAAATTAAATAAAAGACGATTATATGGATATACTTCGGATCCTGTAGGGGTTGATAATGAAATACTTTTTAATACATTTTTACTTGGTTATCATAATGTAAAAGTGTTAACAAGTGAAATATTTTTCTTACAATAATCAAAGTACACAGATTTTCATTGTTCTATGAACTAAATTTTCAGAGATATTAAAAGGCAAATTTATTGACATAAACCACTTTTGAAATTCAAAAAGTTCTTCGTTACGGAAATGCGTCGTTTTTAAGCTTAATATCACTTACATGTGCTTTGTTTATGCATTAGTATATACAAAATGTCCCAGAGATATTCATAAACATTAAGGGTAAGTCAAATCTACAAAATCATGTTTTGCAATAGAACATAGGGCTTGAAATGCAATGGTAAAGGATTTGCTGGGGAATGTTTATCAATAAATTCTATAAAAGAAAAGGATACGCTAAATAAAGTATATATTGCGCACTTCATGGAATACAAAATTACAGCATAATGTCACTAGTAATAATATAATAAATTGTACGTAGCATCGATTAGTTTAGTTATATTAACGTCCCGTTGTAAAGCAACACTAGGGCTATTTTGGGAGGGACCTCGCCATTTTGACACCTGAGCAGGCACCACCCTCTCCACACCACACCAGTGGGAGGACGTTTGGCCTTGATGGATTTAACGTGCAACACACCCCCTTACACGACGTTTCTTCGGTGGAATCGGATCTCGAACCCGAAACTCTACGCCTCACGAGCCAAGACCTTACCACCAGGCCACCGCGGCCCGTACGTAACATCGAAGAAACGATAATATTAATTAAGGTAACATCGACAACTAGTCTTTCGAAAACTGAATTTAAGTGTTCAACTGGCGTATGGTTATTGTAAATGTATACTAACTTTTCTGGTTTAATCACTTCCTTTAATTAATTCAATGCCGGCGTCTTGGCATAGGGGTAGCGCGTCTTCCCCGTGATCTGGGCGTCCTGCGTTCGAGTCCCGGTTTGAGTATGGCTGTTCTTCCGTTGTTCTATCTGTGAGATGTGTAAATGTGTCCTCCTGTAAAAAGGGGTTGTGCAAGCGAATGAGTAATGCGCGAGTAGCAAAGTCGAACTCTTGGCCCTAGTTGGCGCTACTTAAAGACAAGAGATGCCCCCCTCCCCTACCGGCTTAAATCGCTGTCTTTGTAACAGCGGGCTTGTCCATGGCAAGTGCCATAAGAAACAAAAATATTTAATTCAATAAAACAAGTCTCTGGATAATGCATCTTTCTCCAACTCCACATTCACTTGTAAAAATGTGTGACTTCAGTATTCCAGGTCTGTCATTCGGAAACAATCTTCCTTAACACCTTGTACAGAGAATGTTATATTTTGATGCATGTATGCAATAAATTGTCTTTAAATACTCTTTTAAAATTAATTCCTTTTCTCACCACTTAAACAAAAAAATTTTAGACATTTTTATTTTTCCAATCCTGCAGGATTTTCCTTTTTTTCCCCTTGTCTGTGAAATCTTATTACCGCAACTTTAATAATCTGCGAACTTAAAATGGCCAATCAGGATTTCTTCGACAAAATTTTCATTTGGTATACAAAAAAGCTGTTGATTGCGTTGGCAATTGTCTCTTTCTGCTTCGAACCTTCACCGGTAAACCTCATGCTGTATATTTCTTAAAAAAAATAGTTATGGTTCTGATATATTTAAAAAAAAATACAATGTATTTTTTCACCTACATCTATATATACCAAAACGGAAAGGGACCACAAGAACGGAGGTGAGGTATGGTGTAGTGTTAAGATCTATTTAAATATCATCTGAAGGGTTTGAATTCATTTTTCATTATTGAAAAAATCTATCTACCAAATTTTCAAGAATAAAATGAACGATTTTTTTTTAATCCTTAACAATTTTTTTACTGAAATTAAAATGTCTTTACAGCTGAATTCCTATAAATTATACATATTGGTTATCTATAACCCAGACAAAACTTTTTTTATGCAAATGTATTTTCTCAAAAATATATCACATATAACAACATGAAATCTACGTTAAAGTAATTCAAATTTATTTTTCCTTTCAACTACTACTTTTTTTTGTTTTGTTTTCTAGAATGGATTGATTAATTTCCATAAAAATAATCTGAGAAATCAACAGTCGAATTACAAACTACTTGGGCAACAAATACCATCTTGAAAAGGCTATTCTCTTAAATCTTTGAACCATTACGTATTTTTAAACAGGCTGTTTCAATAATATCCTGATAACATCTGCAACTGTAGTAGAAATTAGAATTTTGCAGAAAGTCCAAATTACTTTAGTTCCTAAAACAATTAATCATTTTTCATAAGTATAGGCAAAAATGTCTTCCTCATAACCACTTGAAACTCGCACTAACTGTGTCAAAGTCAGTCCAGACATTATCTTTTGAAAGCGGAAACACAACAACGAAGTTAAATTTGAATTAAAACACGCACGGATCCAAAAGTTTGTTTAATGTAAGGCTAGGACTTAACTACGGTAGATTTTGATGTAAAATATATTGCGAATGCTCGGAATAATTCTAAATTTCTAAGCACCCCAGTTGTTGAAAATGAATTCTAGATGTTTTCTAATGAGGAAAAGGGATGGTGAGTTTCCTAGAACGAATTGAATTTCCCTATTAGGCAAAGTATTAACTTTATGGATATAAATATCTTGGAAGGAAATATTGTCAAAGATGTAATGATTTCATACTCTATCTGAATACATATGCATAATATCATTGCCCAAATACTTAATGAATAAATGATAGCATAATTTATATTCAGACTCAAAATTATACGTCTGTTTATATCACGAAACAAATTCTGTAATTGAAAACGATTTTATGAATTTATTTTGTCATAAAAGTTAAACATTCCATTAAAAATTATTTTACAACATTATTCACCATTATTTTTATTAATTATTAATTAATTAATTAATTAAATTTTTGTTAATTAGAACGATATTATTCATTTAAATAAAACACAAAATTTATGTCAGCTGTAAAAAAAAAAAAAAAAAAAAAAAGATTTTATTCATTTACCCGAGTATTGGATATTTCTGCAAACGATTTTTTTTTTTTTTTTGATATTTTATTCGATTGCAAATTATTATGCCTATTTTTATACGAGATTTTTCTGAATTCATAGGCTACGTACACAAAAACAAATCGTTCCTTGCAATAAAACATGAGGGAAGAAAATGCAAAGTTGGAATCGCTATAGGGGTCTTTATTGTCGATAAATTAAGGGGAAGAAAAAATACACCAATTAAAGCATACAATGCAAATTTTCTTAATTTAGCCCATAGTATAATATTCTCTTATTTCCTGATCTCATTCCTGTGTAAATCCAATCAATCTACGTATCAAGAGAAAGTGATACCTTCAGTGCCCTTGAAAAGGTGTCAAAAGTCACCACGTGTATTGAATTAGCGCGTGGCCAGAAATCCTATGTTATATAAGACTAGTGATCTTTTGTTTCGTTTCTCTTTGTTACTTTTGAACTTCTGATTTTGTGCCGCACTGCGTCTGCTTGTAAATAAATTGCTTTCCCGGTATGGATATTAAAGAAAGAATAGTGAATAGTAATATTATATATATATATATATATATATATATATATATATATATATATATATATATATATATATATATATATATATATATATATATATATATATATATATATAATAAAATATTTTCAAACATCAAATTGTGATAGATTTTAAAACCATTTTAGTTTAATAGCTTTTCACTTTTTCTGTTTATTAACTATATTTAAAGGCATATTCCATTTCATCAAAAAGTCATAATCTATTTTAAACTGAAGGTTGTCTTTTAAGTTAATGAAATTCCACTTTCTGGTTCTTCATGTAAAGTTCGTATGTAATAATGAAAAAAATCTTTATTCCTTAGATTTCAATGAAGAGAAAAAAAATCACCGGATTTAGTATCTGGTGAAACAATGCAAAAGGTTTGAATTTCATTACAATGATGAAATATGTTATTGAAAACTAAGTACATAGTTTTTTTTTAAATGTCGAAATTCAGGGGAATAATCGTAGGGCAATTAAAAGAGAAAGAATGCAAAGAAAATTTTTAATTTTTTGTTTAAAATAATAAATTTCTAATTTTTAAAAATATCGATTTAAATTTTAATTAATTTGAACTTAGTTTTTAAATCTTTAAATTTAAGCATTTTAACTGCTTTTTTTTTAATTTCAAAAACGCTGTTTCGTTTAATAATATTTTCAGAAGTTATCTTGGAAAAACAAAAAAACCTCGATTAACATTTCATTAATTAACATTCTTATTTTCTATTCTTCTAAAATTTCAAAGATTTCTTAGAAGTTATCAATTTTTATCTTCTAAAGTAAAGTGTACTATAAAATTTACGCAAGATTTGAATTTGCCACTATTCGAGCAGTAAAGTGTTGGCAACCCTATTCTAAAACCTATTTGACAGCTGATATATTTAGGGTTAGTAAAAATGAAACGTTATACTATAGAACAACGTGTTTTCACAATTGAACAGTATTTCAAAAATAAGGAAAGTCTGGTAACTACAGCTCGAAAGTTTGAGAATTGCCCCCCCCCCCTGTACCGAGTGATTTAACACCATTGGATTTCTTTTTATAGGTTTTTTTGAAGTCAAAGTTCTATGCCAACAAGCCCTACACACGCGGGCATTGAAGGAGGAAATTCAACGCTAAATGAACGAAATTCAGCCACATTTATGCGAAATGGTCATGGGAAATTTCGAAAAAAGAGTGCGTAAGTGCTAGCAAAAACGTAAAGGCATTTGTCCTATGTGTTATTCCATACATAACTCTATCCTATGTACTTAACGATTAAGTAAAAATACAACAATTTAAAGAAAAAAAATCCTAGGTTTTTTATTTAATTCAAATTTTGAGTTAATGCGTTGTCCCATCGTGCAACGCTTCGTTTTTATTAACCCTAAAATAAGAGCAGTCAAATGGTTTTTTAATTGGATTGCCAATACTTTACAGCACGAATAGTAGAAAATTCAAATCTTGTGTTCATTATATAGCATTTTATTCTTAGAAATGCCCATGTTTTAATTTCACTATGTTTCAAGTAATATTTTCTAAATTAATTGTTCTTTTGAATTCCACCATCCAAGTCTCATTCTTACGTCAAAATATATAAGAAAGTCATTAACAGAACACGTCCGATTTATTAGAATAGCCATAAGAAATTCGAAATCATAAAAAATAAAAGCAGGGTTTTGCTTTCCATTTTCTTCTGATTTCCAGACCATTCTTAAAATCCCAACCCATTTATTCCCATTTCATTTCTATGAATATTTTACTTTTCTCTTGACTAGAGAGTATATAAACTTCGAAGGAAAAACTTCGTCCACTTTATTACTTTCCATCGCATGGTTAAAAATACTTTTAAAATGAATTTCATTTTAAAAAATAATAATAAATAAACCCTCTCTGCACGAAAATCAGAGAGGGAAAAAATTTTCGCAGCAGACGATTTTTTTTTTCTAATCGAAAACTTGAATGACGCTGGATGAATAATAAAAAAATTTTCTTTTGTGAATATAGTCCATTAAAGCAGGTGGAAAAATCGTCTGTGTTATCCAATTTCCAGAATTTTAAAAGAATCATCCATGCGTAATCAATCCAGTCATGGCACCTGCCAACGAGTTTGAATGATTGACAAATCTTCACTGTCAGAAACTGTTTTTTTAAAGTAAAAATTATAATTCAAGAAATCTCTAGGGCCATATTCTTGTATTTTATTCATACTCAGAAAGTAAACTGAAAAGTAGAGATATGATGCCAGAAATTTTTGATTTTATTGATTTCTGCCTTCTTATTGAAACTAAATGAGAATTCTTGCGAAACCTTAAAAAACACTTGCCGAACACCTCCCATTGACAGTTTAGTTTAGTTACAGTAACGTCCTATTTTAAAGCAACTTTAGGGCTATTTTGGGACGGACCTCGTCATTTTGAACCATAGTCAGATGACGAGGACGACATCTGAGGTGGCACATCCTCTTCAAACTTCCACGCCGCACCAGTGGGAGAGCGTTTTTCTCCGACGGATTTAGCGTGCATCAGACCCGATTACACTACGATTCCTGGGCGGAATCGGGTCTCAAACCTGAAACCTTCCATTTCAGAAACTGAGACCTTTCTACCAGGCCACCGCGGCCCACATCATCCCTTTGGCCAGAATACGTGTTTCGCAGTCAGCTAATAAATTTATAAGTGTTTGAAATTTTTATTAATTAAAGCTTCATCTAATTATTTGATTGCTTTAATAATTAATTATCTAACTAATAATTATAATTATAATAAATTTTTTATGATATAATAACAAAAAAAGATAAAAATTATAAAAACTTATTTAGTACAGAAAACTTGAAAACTAACTACAAACTAAATGAAGTGAAACTAATGAACTGGAACTTTGCCTCCTAACACTTTTAAAGCATTTGAAAATTGGTAAATTCTACTAAACTAGCAAAAAGTAAAGTCTCGAAAAAATTTTCACACATTTCTCTAATAAAAATATTATCTCCTTCCCCTGCCCATAAAACTTTGAGGAATGCCACAAATGTTCAGATTTTTATTTTCAGAGCTCTTAACATGAGAGCTGTGATGTTCGTAGCATAAAAAAGAAAACTGGCCCTTTTTCAACATTTGTTTCGCAGCGAGCTAATAAATTTATTGTATTTCAAATTTTCATTAACTAAAACTTATGAAATCACTTGATTGTTTTAACAATTAATTATCCAATTAATTAGTATAATATTAATAATTAATTATTATTATTTTCATAGTATAACAAAATTTGAGATAAATTTTGTAAAAACTTATTTAGTATAGAGGACTTAAAAACAAACTACAGGCTAAATTAAGTAAAACTGGAGAATCGGAGTTTTTCAGGTATTTTTCCTAACAGATTAAAAGCATTTGAAAATCAGTAATTATATTCAATTACCTAAACAAAACTCTTCAAAATTTTCTCTCAATTTTTTCTAATAAAAATATTGTCCCCTTAACTCTTACAAAAAAATTTTAGCCTTTGTCAAAGCCATGATTGCCACAAATGCTCAGATTTTTATATCCAATCTCCTACACATCAGAGCTATGAAGTTCGTAGAAAAATAAAGGAAACTGGTACATATATTAACAACATGATCTTGACGAATAATAATTAAGAAATATCGACTGTTATCATGAATCCGGAGCTTTTAATGAATCTAACAATTAGTTGGTATACGATTAATGCACAAATACTAGAAAATTAATTACTTATTCTAAAGGTTGTTTCAGACTGATTGAAACAAAAATTTGAGAACGAATTATAATTATAGACACAGAATTATACAATGAATGTTATTTATTTAAATCTTTGCATTTTTAAATTATTGACTTTATTCACATGAATGCGATAATACGGGCCAGCAGACAATCAATAGATTGATGTATTTAGTTCAAAATTTGATAAAAATAGATGATTTAAATTCGAATCAAATTTATTTGAGTAAATTGTTGGGTGTTTTAGTTATCTCTGTCACAATCTCCCAGAAGTACGGACCTACAGACTGCTAACCCTCTAGCAGATTTGATTCCAAATTTGATATAGATTTACATCTTAGATTTTAAAACTTTGGACCAAATTTTATCTATTCAACTCTTTACATTTAGTAATTCGTGTTCCCTTTTACACATACAAATGGACAGACAGGTCCCCCAATTGAATATCGTTCATAATTTGAACAGAAATCCACTCATTCGGTGTAAAGACTATATATACCAAATTTCATCTATCAAGCTTAAAACGTTTTTGAGGTTACAGTCAAACAGACGTAATTCCTAAAATATGTATTTCGAAATCGTGAAGACAGGAAACGCAAAGATTCGTAAATTCACGATTTCGAATTTTTTGGCAATTACAATTTTTTTTTCCTATTGTATTTCGTATACGAGAAAATAAAAATTAAGTCTCGATAATTGTGCTGATTACTATTAAAGTCTTAAATCATGAAATTCTTGAGAAATATGAAACAAAGTGGAAAAATTAAAAAAGATTAAGACTAAAGAAAAGACTATACACTAACAGTTCTGTCAGTCAGCATTATTCAAAAACTGATTGACCAATGAATTATTGCCTGCAATTATACCTGGTCTATTAACTGGAATAACCCAGATTAACTTCCAATTCATACACAAATGTGGGTCTGTTTCCCCTGAAAATCCCCAAAAGCAAGTTTTTATTCCTTCTAAAAATAATTTTGATATTGATTAGGTTTAAACTTCATCTTTCATTTCGAAAACAACGTTAACCTAAATGTCCAGAACATTTAAGATTTGAAATGTGCCGAGGTGTAAGCATAAGGAAACTTATTCATTTGTTAATTATTTTTAGGTGGTAAATGTGCACCAAGATGCAATGTATATGCATATATTGATAGTGTGAAATAAGTAAGTTACTACCATCAGTACGGAATGGCCATCATTTCATGGAAAATAACAGCTACTGAGACAATCAACATGTTTAGATTATGACAAAAATTTAATTCTTTATCAAAATTCTTCATTCATTTTTCATTGTGCCTATGTTTTAACTTTATGGGGAACAAGCTTTAAAAAAATCAAGTTTAATATTCTATTTTTTGTATTTTTCGTTCAAAAAAAATAGATAATTCGCAAGAAGATTTTTTCCATTATTATAAAATGCATGCTTTAAATTACAAATGACATTATTTCTGCACAAGCATAAAAGCATAAGCATAAAGCACTTGCAAGCTTTATATGAATTCTTTTTCTTCATTGAAAAATTATTTTATGTAGTGAAAAATTATTCTTATAAGAAATTCCCATTTTCTTTCAATTTTTACAAAAAGATGACTGAGCACACTTCTACCTCATATCCTCTTCTCCCTCGCAACCCCTCCCCCCCCCCCCAAAAAAAAGAGACGACTGGAACAGAAATCGAAAACTTCCTTTTTGCAAGAAAAACAAACACCGCAGAAAGTTCGAAGCAGACGACTTTTTTTATCAAAACTTTTTCACCTGCCTTACTAGAATATATTTAAGAAGGAATATTCCTTTTATTATTCAGTAAATGTCAGTCAAATTATTTTACGCCATCCAATTGTCAGAAATTCAAAAGGGTCGTTCTCAATTGAAATCATTCTTGTCTAATCATATCTCAAAAAGTTTGGTTGATCGACATCATGATGAATTGCACACACACACAAGCAGGCATGCGCAAATTTGTGACAGATAGTAAAACCGAAATATTCAAGTTATAAATAATGTTTATCAAATTAAATCTGTGCTTTCAAGATATTAGGGTGTCTCAAAAGTTTTTTTCTCATCGCTCTATGAGAGAGAGGCTTGTCACTGGAGACGAAACTTGGATTTTATATGAAAATGTGTATAGAAAACGCACTTGGTGTAAGGACAATAGACATTCAACTGTCGCAAAGCCGGGACAACACCCCCAAAAAGTTCTTTTGTCCGTTTGGTAGGATTGGGAAGATGTAATTTTCTACGAGTTCCTTTCTTAAGGTGACACAATAAATTCTACGGTCCTCAACTGGATCAATTGAAAGCTGCCATAGCAAAAAAAAAAAAAAAAAAGGCCAGAATTAATGAACCGACGAGGCTTTGTTTTTCATCATGACAACGCGAGACCACGTATTGCATTAGTCGTAAGGGAAAAGCTCTTACAGTTTGATTGGAATGTTTTACCGCTACCTACATACTTTTCGGATCTCGCTCCATCTGATTATTACTCCTTTCTGACCTTAAAACATTCTCTTGGCGATAAGCGCTTTAAATCCATCAGCGAAATAAAAGCGCACCTGGAGGATTATTTCTTGCCCAAAACACAATTTTGGTTAGTTAGTTAGTTATATTAACGCCCCGTTTTAAGCAACACTAGAGCTATTTTGGGGCGGACCTCGTCATTTTGAACCGCTGTCAGATAACGAGGACGACGCCTGAGCTGGCACCCCCTCCCCCTCTCCACAACACGCTACACCAGCGGGAGGACGTTTGGCCTTGACGGATTTAACGTGCAATAGACTCCCTTACACGACGGTTCTTCGGTGGAATCGGGTCTCAAACCTAAACCCCTACGGCTTAAGAGCCGAGACCTTACCACGACCTTAAAAACACAATTTTGGAAAGAAGGCATACTGAGGCTTCCTGAGAGATGGAAGAAGGTAATAGAGGAAAAAAAATTGTTCTTATAAAATAAAATAAATAATATCTTAAACAGTAAATATTGTGTGTTCATTTCATAATAGGAAAAAAACTTATGAGACACCCTAATATTAACTGGTTAGTATGTAAAAATCATATATTTTAATAAATTATTAGACGAAAACTGATCACTTTCATTTTTCCATTATTACAGAATTTAGTTTAGTTATATTAGTCTATTGTATTGAAACAACACTGTGTCTATTTTGAGACAAACCTCGTAGTTTTGAACTACAGTCAGATGACGTGGATGACACCTGAACTTTCTCCCCCTCTCTGCACCTCACCACTAGGATGACCTTTGTGTAGACGGGTTTAATACACAATCATCGGAGAATGTACTGAGTTCGCTTATTCTGTATTTCTTCAAGGGAATTGGGTTTCGAACTTGGAATTCTAACTTTCTGAATCCCAGATCTAACCACCAGACTAATACGATTTTAGAAACAAATGAGTGGATTGGTCTTTCTGGTATATTCTCTGATAAAGATGTCATCTCCTCAATTGAAAATAGCGGTCCCTAGATAAAGTCGGAAACAGATGAGAGTAACCAGACTTTTGTTCTCGAAACTGGAGATCAATGCAAGGCAGAAGGTAGACAGAATAAGCAGGAATACCTCCCTCTCCTCTTTCTTCTTCGATATGTAAGAGCACAATATAACACGTTTTGCATTTAATGTAAGGAAAAAAGCAGAATATCATTTTGGGTGCTTTTTTATTATATAAGAACATGATATTGTTCTGGTAAGGGGTTTTTGAAGCCTCAAAATGCACGGGCAGAAAATTGGCGATTTATCACTTTTGTAATTTGTTGTTGTTGTTGTTGTTGTTGTTGTTTGTTTTTAGGGTTACTGTCGCATTTGGAGGCTTATAAGCAACAAAAAATTACAACTTGTTGCAAATGTCAGCCATGTATCCGATTCTCGTGTCTGGCCAATAAAGGACTTGGGGCGTAAGAAGTCATCGCTCTACAAAGCACAGGGAAAAAATATGAATGAACGTGGAACAGCGAGAGAAAGTATCGAAAGTTATATATATATATATATAATGATATTTTAATTCTAATTTCAATTTAATTAATTTCCAAAATTTTATCTTAATTTAGCCCATAGTAACTTCATTCTAAAAATATCCTTTTATTTCGTGATCCAATTCCACTTTCGGTTTAATTAATTCCTCTGTAAAACTAATGCGCGATAAGTACTACGTATCAAATAAAAGTGATATTTCCGTTGCCCTTGTCAAAGGCCAACATATGTATTTCATGGGCACGTGACCGGCAATCCTATGTTATATAAGACTAGTGATCATTTGTTTCGTCCTTTCTTGACTTCTGCTTTTGTTTCGCGCTGTGGCGGACGTGCCTTGTTCGCGTCTCTGCTTGTGAATAATTATACTTTCACGAAATGGATATTAAAATTAATTTTAAAATAAAACATGTCTCTTCAACGTCATCGAACCTGCATTCTGCTTATATATATATATATATATATATAAAAAATTTTCTTGCTGATAAAAAAAAAAGTTTGGGGCTCGAACGATTTTGAGATGGAAAAAAAAAATCATTGCTTTTTAAAAGTTGACGATAACGCATTACAATAGTCACTGATCATTCTAAACCAGTTTAAACCGGATTTTCGCAACAAAAAAAAATCTGTCCTTGAGATAAAGTTTTGGAGCTCAAACGATTTTCAGATGAAAAAAATATATCTATCGTCTTCTAAATATCGACGCATGCGTAATCTGATAGTCACGTGATTGATTTAAACCGGTTTAAACTGGCTAATGATTTTAATTAATTACAACAAACAATGACAAAAAATAATGTTCTTACAGAATAACTTGAAATTTGGGATAGTAGATTTTAATTTTATATTATTTTTTTTACTGTATCATACAAAAAAATTTTCAGATCCGCAATCTGAGCTGCAAAACTCTGTACCAAATTTTATTCGTTTGATTATTAAAGTAACTTTTATCCTTGACAGATTTGGTCCATACTTTGACACTCCTGTTCATTAAATTTTGTACTAAGTTAAATCATATCTAGCTTTCACCATTTTTGAGTTACGATTTCACATGACAGACAAAATTTTTATCGATGGATTACGGATTAAAATTTTTTAATTTTGTCTTTACACACTTTTAACTCAATGTATTTTTTGGGTTGGATTTATAGAGTGGTAGACATACATAATACCAAAAATGTATTTTTCGGATTAATAAAGGTCCTTAATTCGAAGATTTATCAAAATATAGATGTCAGATATAATGGTTGTAGTGCTTTCTATTTCAATGTCATATATACAATAAAGTAAAAAGTGTGCAAATAAATACTAAATGAAGATATGATTTCACCGTATTTTTATATTTTATTCAAAAATAGACATGTCTTTCGGCTAAAACAAAAATTGAAATATATAAAGATACGTCTTAAAGCATATTCCTCTTAAATGGAATCTTAAGAAAAAATTGTTTTTCTTTTTTAAGCTCTTCTATGTATAGTTAAAATTCTAGTGCCTTGATTCCAATTCAATTTTTACGAATATTTTCATTTTGCTATAATATAAAAAAATCTATTTTATGCATCTTAGAAAAATATTTCCAACCTATTCTTACTACTTCCATTACATGGCTGAAAACACTCTTAGGGGGAACTTTATTCCCCCCGTCTTACCCTAAAAGAAAAAGGAAGAGAATAGGAACCGTAGACTTCCTTCCTGTACAGGAAACAAAAAGAGAGCAAAAAGTTTTAGCAGCAGACGACTTTCTTTTTTTCCGGAAAACTTGAATGGCATTCGCTAAATAATAAAAAGAATATTCTTTGATAAATAAACTCCATTAATGCAGGTTGGAAAGTTCTCTACGTTATCCAATTGTCTGAAATTTTAAGAAATCGTTCAGTCCTAGTCACCCTGTTAAACCAAATGTCAACGCTTTTGAAAAAGTGACAAATTTGAAGACCTTGTTTCAACTTACACAAATTCTTCATAAAAGTAAAAGCATTGAATTCGTACCTAATTCTTTGATTGTGTATACCCTTATTTTATTTTAAATAAATTTAAGTGTTAAAATGGTGTATAAGCTATAATGTTTACACCCTATAAATAAGCATGTGTTGACAATACTTTTTGTCCAAATAAATTGAAGCAAAAAAAAAAATTAAATTGAGCAGATTTCGTTAGAATTTATTTAGGATTTAAATCAGGATTTTAGTCAGCCATAAAATAAACATTTGATTATTAACCATCAGTGCAAATTATTTGTCGGCATCAGTAAAAAAAAAAAAAAAATCTCAATGTGTTCAAAATTAAAAAACTTTGTTTGTAAAAATGTAATTTTATAATTTTAATCTTTTTTTTACGTTAGCAGATATTCAAAGAAAACGATAATCGTATTATTTTAAAATCATATAATTATCTATTCAGTGATTACAAGTTTCACTTCATTGCATTTCAGTGCAATTTCCAAAAATCTGTTCACATTTTTTTCAATATTAGCTAGATTTCTATACCTTCAAATACATCTATTTAATATTTTCACTAGGTGGCGTGTCTATTTATGCATTTAAATAGCATGGTTAACTAAAGAAATGTCCTATATATTCTTTATAAATGAAAGGCAAAAAGCAATTGAATTCAAGCAATGAATACAATAATTAAAAATGCATTTTATATTTCCATTTAATAAGAATGACAACATTATATGTTAAAAAATAATTATAAATATAATGCTTTTAGTATATTTTAATACAATTTTGATTGTAAACAACTAGCGCCATTTAGTGGCAAATTTGAGGAAAAAGTACTAAAAGATCCAAAATTATTTATAAAAAAATGAAATTATACGAATTAATAAAATAAAAACTCAAAAAATAAAATAAATTGTTTCAAGAACAAAAAATTCTATTTTTCACTTGAAAATAAAATTTTATTAATTAAATTTTCATAGCTATTATAATACTTCATATATATATATATATATATATATATATATATATATATATATATATAAAATACAAGAAGGCAAGGCTCGGATAGCCTGATTGGTAGGGCGTTAGATTCGTGTCCCTTGGGCCGGCCAAAGACTCCCCGCGTGTGAGGTGACTGACGCGCGTATAAATCTGTCGTGGTCACAAAGTCCTCTATGTCGAGGGTACTGGAGCAGGGATGATCGTTCTCTGATTCAAGTCTAAATTACGATATGTGAATGAGTGAATGAATGAAGTCCGCCCCGTAAAAAGGGTTGTGACGTGTGTGTAGCTACGTCGTACTCTTGGCCCTAGATGGCGCTACTATAAAAACAAGAGACGTACCCTTGGCTTAATTCACAATGACTTCTTAAAGTCAGTGGCCTTGTCTAAGACAAGTGCCATTAGAAACAACAACAATAAGAAGAAAGTAAACCAGCATGGATATTGTACCTTCGTCATTTTCCTATAATAGTAACATAATATATATAATGTACTTTGAGCTTTATAATATAGTAAAGAAAATAAAGAAATTGATTTCGTTATCTTCTTATTGATTATCTTATTGATTTCGTTATCTTCTTTTACACAAACTGAGTCAAAAACTTTTTACAGATCTGTAATATTGATAGTGAAATCGTGCTGATTTTCATTTCGATATATCGCCGTATTTTTCGGATTGGTTCTTCCACATATTTCCTAGTCACAGTCAACCTTTTGACTGAATATATCTAAAGTTTGTCAAATCTGTAATTATAATAATTAAATTTATTTGCATAATTTCATCCATATTTCTGTAGAATATCCTATGTTCCTGTAGAAATAAGCAAAAAGTGGACATATTTCTCAAGGCCGTATTTTATTCAAAATTTGATACAAAGCTTCAAATTTGGGAAAATGTCTACATGCCAAATTTTATGTTTGCCGACCGTTGCATTTTTGAACTATCGTGCTTCCATATAGGCAGATAAAATTCCCAAATTGAATTATAGGTAGATTCCTATAGGGAGATTACCTATTTCAACAATTCTCATGATAAGACTTCGGGAAAATTTCTTCAGTTCCTCACCGATCATGGTATCTAGAACCCAAAACCACTCTTCAATCAAAAGTTATAAATAAATATATATATATACTTCTAACGCTTTGCCCATGTTATCATGTCAAAAGGATAACAAGAGAAATTTTGTTTGGATTTTAACTGGTTTGGTTTTTAGTTTTAGTTATATTAACATCCGGTTTTAAGAAACACCGGATGTTACACAGGATAAGGGTATTTTGGGACGGACCTCGTCATTTTGAACCACGGTCAGATGACGAGGACGACACCTGAGCTGGCACCCCCCTCTTCATAACCACGCCACACCAGCGGGAGGACGTTTGGCCCTGACGGATTTAACGTGCAACAGACCCCCTTACATGACAGTTCTTCGGTAGAATCGGGTTTCGAACCAGAAACCCTTCGGCTCACGAGGCGAGAACTTACCACCAGGCCACCACGGCCCCTAACTGGCTTGGAATATGTTGTTAGAAATGTAAAAATCTCTGGCCAGTTCGTAAAAGGTCCATCTATCTCAAAGGGAGTGGAAATGGATAGGGAAGGTGAAATTTTCATTTCGCTATAACTTTCTTAATATTGAAGATAGATAAATAACTGCAATTAGCCAAATTAGCACCTTATTAATACAAACAACTTTTGTATTCCAAATTTTTCGATAACTGATATAGCTTAGTAATTAGGGGCTAAAAAGTGATTTTCTAGCCTTCATTTTGACTGTTACTAACATCACCAATTTATGTTTCCAGATAGTAATTCAGATGTAACGGAATATACCTTTGCCTTCCAGCTTACCGAGAAATATTTTTTTGGAATTAGGAAGTTATAAAATGTCGTGTTTCGTCAAAATCTCGAATTTCAATTTTTTGACGTTTACAGTACTTTCGTATACAAGAAATTAAAATGAGGAAATAGTCTTCACAAAGATTTGATTTATTTTTTCATTCAATACTGCATCTGACCACATCCAAAGTATTTTTCTAATTTTAAAATAAAGGTAGTTTTAATAATTTATGCAATTTCCTTTCCTAATAATTAATATATAATATTTTTGACTTGAAAACTCATGCCCTATGTTTTACACAAGAACATATATTCTTCATAGTTTTCATGTTTCTATAACATACTTCGAAGCAAATCCAATATTCACTATTGCAATATGCGCATATAAAATAGCTGTTGAAATCATATCCTCTTTGTAGTTTTGCTTTGGAATATTTTGTGTCATTCCAGTTTCCTGTATGAAACACAATCTATATCCAGAAACAAAATTTTTTTATCCCCCCCCCCCCTTTTACAAAATATCGAAATCGTCAAAGGATTCTATTTTCAAGTTTTGATGAATATGATATATACCTTTTTATATCCGGAAAAGTCATTTCTACTTTCTGCTTTTCGAAATATACAATGAAAGGAAGTATTATAAGCGCACAAAAATTTGACCTTAAGGTTTTGTTTGACCTTTACATTTCAGATCGTTTTGAATGCAAAAAACATGTTTTTGAAATTAAGCATGTAATTTTATTCATTTATTCATGCATACCATTGTTCATGGTTGATTGGTTGACATTTTCTGTTTTGATTTAACAAACTAGAGAGAGTGTTTTCCACCCTCCTCCAAATATTCTCGCATATTCTCTAATAAAGATGTTATCTCAGAGAACACCAGGGCCGCAGTGGCCAGGTGGTAAGGTCTCAGCTTCGAAACAGGGAGGATCCACCGAAGACCCATCGTGTAAGCGAGTTTGGTGCACGTTAAATCTGTCCGGGCTAAACATCCACCCGCTGGTGTAGTGTAGTGTGGTGTGGAAAGGGGGGTACCGGCTGAGATGTCGTCCTCGTCATCTGACAAGGTTCAAAATTACGAGGTCCGTCCCAAAATAGCCCTAGTATTGCTTTAAAATGGAACGTTAATATAACTAAACGCAACTCAGAGAACACCTCGCATATCATTGGCGTACAATAATTATGAAATATTAACTTTTGGCATGAATTTAAAATTTTTACTGAATCTATTTTGCGATTCTTGGCGAGGGTTTTTGGTGATTTCTCTAAGGATAAAAATTTTTTCGATTCCTGTTTCACGAAAGCTCAAAACATTTAAAAACTAGCTAGAATAGTTTACCCAAAGTTTTTTCCCATGCTCAAATAAAGATGTTATTCCAGAAAAAGTCTTGCATAGCATTGGCATACAATAGTTACGAAATATCAATCTTTGGCGTGAATTTAACATCTTTATTGAATTTGCCGTGTTTTCCTTGGCGAGTTTTTTGACGTTTAATCTTTGGCATGCGTTTAATAGTATCCGAAGATCGAGTGTGTGTTTTAGGCAAATTTTTCCCTACCAATTGAAACAAAAATTTTACACCTGTAGCTAAAAAATCTCATACCAAATTTCATATATTTAAGTCAGTGCGTTTTCAAACTATCGCGTTTACGTGTTTTTTGAATATATAAATCGACAGACGGTGATTCCTAAGTTAGAGTTTACTCAAAATTTGAAATATATACAATAGAAGTGAAATCATTTTACTGAATTTTATCAATCTAGCTCTCTTCATTTTGTAACTATTGCGTGAACTTTTATTTGGACAACCGGACTGAAAGACTTCCTCTGAAAAGATTTTACTAAAATTTTGATAGAAATCTATAAATGTATTCTGAAAAAAATATACCAAATTTCATCCGTCAAGTTCAAAACGATTTTGAGTTATCTTTGTCACAGACAGACAGATGGGCATTTTCCAAAAATGTGTTTTTTGAACTCAGGATCATATAAAACATGAAGATTCATCAAAATCTAGAGTTTAAATTTTTTGACGATTATAATACTTTGTCTATAAAGAAGAGAATGTAAAAACATGGGGGAGTTTCATTAAATATGAGGTGTGAACCAATTAATAAGCAGATGTGAATCACAAGCAGGTCGCGGGCATCCTAAATATAAAAAATGAAAAATAGCAGATGTGACTCACAACCAGGTCGCGGGCATCCTAAATATTAAAAATGAAAAATAGCAGATATAAATGACAAGCAGTCTTTCACAAATTTCACATTTTTTTAATGGAGCAATTTTTGAAATCTGATATTCGTTTAGGCGCCCCCCCCCACAAAAAAAAACTGAAGAGCGTTTCAATTACATTCTTCATCAAACAACCAGAGAAATTTTTAAAAAGTATATTTAAAAATTATTATTCAAATCAAAAGTCTAAATTGTTAATCGAAGAATGTAAAATAGATATATAATGTATTCTTAAATTGCATGAATTTGTATAACACAGCGAAAAGAATGATAGCACAATAAATTGTCTCGATAGTTAATAAGGACTTGACTTGGTTTAGTTTAGTTTTTCTGTTTTCAAATAACACATGAGCTATTTTGGGACGATCTTCGTAAATTTCAGCCATGGTCAGATGATGAGGAGGGCACTGGAGCTAAGATCTGCACCAGATCCGCTTACATGGCGGTTCTTTGGAGGAATCGGATTTTTAACATGAGCGATAAATTTAGTATTTTCATCGTTTCTGGTTTCTTGGTGAGAAAACCCAATATAAGGCATTTTATCCCTTACTTGTTTATTTAAAATGTTAACATTTCACACACAATGTACTTTATTACAAATCCACCTGTTACATTACAAAGTCTGTAAATGATTAACTTGTTTATTTAACCCTTATTTGTTTATTTAAAATGTTCACATTTCACGGACAATGTACGTAATTACAAATCCAGCTGTTACATTACAAAGTCTGTAAATGGTTAACTTGTTTATTTAACCCTTATTTGTTTATTTAAAATATTCACATTTCACACACAATATACGTTATTACAAATCCACCTGTTACATTACAAAGTCTGTAAATGATTAACTTGTTTATTTAATCCTTATTTGTTTATTTAAAATGTTCACATTTCACACACAATGTACTTTATTACAAATCCACCTGTTACATTACAAAGTCTGTAAATGATTAACTTGTTTATTTAACCCTTATTTGTTTATTTAAAATGTTCACATTTCACACACAATGTACTTTATTACAAATCCACCTGTTACATTACAAAGTCTGTAAATGATTAACTTGTTTATTTAACCCTTATTTGTTTGTTTAAAATGTTCACATTTCTCACACAATATACGTTATTACAAATCCACCTGTTACATTACAAAGTCTGTAAATGATTAATTTGTTTATTTAACCCTTATTTGTTTATTTAAAATGTTCACATTTCACACACAATGTACTTTATTACAAATCCACCTGTTACATTACAAAGTCTGTAAATGATTAACTTGTTTATTTAACCCTTATTTGTTTATTTAAAATGTTCACATTTCACGGACAATGTACGTAATTACAAATCCAGCTGTTACATTACAAAGTCTGTAAATGGTTAACTTGTTTATTTAACCCTTATTTGTTTATTTAAAATATTCACATTTCACACACAATGTACGTAATTACAAATCCACCTGTTGCATTACAAAGTCTGTAAATGATTAACTTGTTTATTTAACCCTTATTTGTTTGTTTAAAATGTTCACATTTCTCACACAATATACGTTATTACAAATCCACCTGTTACATTACAAAGTCTGTAAATGATTAACTTGTTTATTTAACCCTTGCTTGTTTATTTAAAATGTTCACATTTCACGGACAATGTACATAATTACAAATCCAGCAGTTACTTTACAAAGTCTGTAAATGGTTAACTTGTTTATTTAACCCTTATTTGTTTATTTAAAATGTTCACATTTCACACACAATGTACTTTATTACAAATCCACCTGTTACATTACAAAGTCTGTAAATGGTTTTTAAGAATAAAGAAACTAAAATTAAAATTTAATAAAAGAATGTACACATTTAATTCTGCCTTGTTGTTCCTCTATGTTGAATCTGAATCCAAGAGGAAAAGTTCAAATTTCCAAAAGATAATATTACAGGAATTTTATTTCCGAATAACACAGTACCGTTCACAATATATTAATTTCTAGGGGGGGGGGAGGTGATTATCATAACTAACTTTAACTCGTTCGAATTCAGAAGCAAGCTTGAAATTGCATGAAATCTTATGATAGTACCTTGTATAACGTAACTTAATATTACGTGGAACTTGCTGTTACAGAAATCATCTAGGGAGTATGCAAAGAGGTCTTAGAAGCTCAATAACGGATATCGACGCTTTATTCTAAGAGAAAAATATGAAACACAACGGAAATAAACACAAAGACAATACTTGCAGAAATCTTTAGCAATAATTCGCTGTTTGCGCGTGTGTTAAACAACAGCAATGATGAAAATAGATATAGCTTAGTCCACATTTAGAACTCCAAAGAAAGAATTCATTCAACCGATTTTCTTAAGTTCTTTCGCATTTGTAAAGGTTTTGTGACAAGGCATACTATTTTCTAGCCAATATTCCTACATTTACAAGAACCTTCATTTGTCTCCAAATTCGTCGCTGTATTTATAAATGCCAAGTTTGTCGCCAAAGGAAGATACTCTCTTAAATCTCTCTTCATAACAGTGAGTATACCACTGCGCGGGGCTTCTTAAATATGGG
This sequence comes from Argiope bruennichi, assembly GCF_947563725.1. Lineage (NCBI taxonomy): Eukaryota > Metazoa > Arthropoda > Arachnida > Araneae > Araneidae > Argiope > Argiope bruennichi. The sequence continues at coordinate 45,203,856 of NC_079160.1, forward strand.
GGAATGAGAAGCTTTCGATATGATGATTAATTCCCGCCATCTTGATGAATACAGAAATGATGATGGGTCAAATACTCCCTTCAAATGGCGGGAAATGCCTCATAAAGGAAGAGTTTTACTGTAGCAGCTGATGGCCCTCAGGACTCAATGTTAGTTCCTGCCTATGTTGTACGGTCTATAAGATTTATCCTTGTAGGTCGAAGGTGATATGGTTATTATGGTTCCTTATAGTGAGTCTCCGCAAATACATTCTCCATGATATAGAATTTTCTAAAAACATCTCGATCCCAAATAGAGACAACACCAAAATTCTTGTGTTTTCTATAGCCTCCGTTTTTGTCGCCAAAGTCGGTTAATGGACGTCAAGGTAGAGGATCATTGGCCTGGCACTCATTAAGAATATCTGTAAATCGTTCTATATTACTACGAGACTAAATGTGCAGGAAAATATTGTCACGTAGATACTTCAGTGTGGAACGCAATGACACACACAAGAAGTAGAGCTAAACCAATTTATTAACTCAACTCTGAACTGAGAACACAGTGACTGACAAATCTTCTGCTTTTATACTAGCAGGGAAAGTTCCAGAAAACTTTTCTGGAGACAATAAGAAAAGTCCAGAACACTTGTTGGTAAACTAAAGAAATGGCCAGAATCTTCTGGAAGATGAAATAAAGGGAAAGATAAAATCAAGGAATTAAATATTTACACAAACTGTGAATCGCATTGTCTCTAGCGGGATTCGAACTTACAATCTCTTGATTATGAGATCAGTGCTATGACCACTCGGCCATGGAGAGTCGACTGCCTCTTTTCAATGCGGCAATATTATTACAAATTTATAATACTATTAATCGTCTTGTACGTGAGTCCAGTATAAAGAATTCTTCATAATTATCTTTCAATAACTTCTCACTTAGGCTGCGGTGGCGTAGTATAAGGTCTCGGCCACGGGATTTCAAGTTCGAGATCCGATTCCACCGAAGAACCGTCGTGTAAGTGAGTTCTAGTGCACGTTAAATTCGTCAGAGCCAAATGTCCTTCCACTGTTGTAGTGCGGAAATTTGGAGAGGGGGTGCCAGCTCAAGTGTCATCTTCGTCATCTGACCGCGGTTCAAAATTACGAGGCCCATCCCAAAATAGCCCTAGTGTTGCTTTGAAACGGGACGTCAATACAAATAAATTGAACATTCATCACTTCTCTTAAGAAAATTTGATACTTTCTTGTACCATTTATGCCTAAGAATCAAAAATACATTCTGTTTAAATTTTTATTCAGAATGTAATGGTGTTATTTTCAGTAAAAAACGGTCTTCATATTGGACATTTTTTGAAGCGTCTGTTTTTTCCATTTGATTGCGTCTGGAATTGAAATAAGACATTTTAGTCTCGATATCGAGTTTTCAAAAATACATAACTCTCTTCCATTAGGTAATTCAAACCCATAATACTACTATGGCTGTTTTTCTCTTAGTTTTATGAGTTTTCCTGCACGTCTGATTTCACAAATTATTTTTTTATTTCAAAAATTGAGCAAAACACAGGATACACTGTTTTCCTCGAGATGTACATCCTCTACAGACTACTTCCGTTGGAATTTTTAAAATATTGCGCTGGGGCCGTTCTGCGAACCGGATATTTCAGAGTAACAATATATATAAATAGACTAGAACTTTGGAAGTTTGAAAAATTACGTCCATTCATATAACTCCTGTTTTGCCCAGACAGTTTGAGAAGTTTTATTTTTTTCTTAACCGTCTCGTAAATCACATTTTCAATATATTTGCTAAGATTTTTTCGGTACGTATATACTCTTAAGATGAGTAGATGTAAAGAAAATTTACCTGCGAAACCCTTTTTCATAAAATGAGGAATGATTTTCATAGCCTCTTATCAGGGAAATATAAAATCACATGTTGCATAATGGATATATGTTCTCATATTCGAATCAGGACTTTTTCATTATATTTCTGCTTTCCATTGTGCCTTTGATAATGAATTTTTTAATGCCATTAATTTTCATTACGCTTCTACTTATTATTTTGCTTCTTTAATCAAATATTTCATTATTAATCTAATTTTCATTAAGTTATGTGATCACAAATATTCCATTATTAATCTAATTTTCATTAAGTTCTGTGATCACAAATATTCCATTATTAATCTAATTTTCATTAAGTTATGTGATCACAAATATTTCATTATTAATCTAATTTTCATTAAGTTATGTGATCACAAATATTCCATTATTAATCTAATTTTCATTAAGTTATGTGATCACAAATATTCCATTATTAATCTGATTTTCATTAAGTTATGTGATCACAAATATTCCATTATTAATCTGATTTTCATTAAGTTTTATGATCACAAATATTCCATTATTAATCTGATTTTCATTAAGTTCTATGATCACAAATATTTCATTATTAATCTAATTTTCATTAAGTTCTATGATCACAAATATTCCATTATTAATCTGATTTTCATTAAGTTATGTGATCACAAATATTCCATTATTAATCTAATTTTCATTAAGTTCTGTGATCACAAATATTCCATTATTAATCTAATTGTCATTAAGCTCTATAATCACAAATATTCCATTATTAATCTAATTAAGTTCTATGATCACAAATATTCTATGATTAATCTGATTTTCATTATTAAATTACAAATATTTCATTAAGCATCTAATTTTCATTAATATTGGATTACAAATGTTACATTAAACATCTCATTTTCATTAATATTATATTACAAATATTCCATTACGCATTTAATTTTCATCATTAATGGATTACAAATATTCCATTATGTATCTAATTTTCCTTATACTTCACCTTAATATTGTTATTCTTATTCTGATTTTTTTTTATTTTGTTGCAGCGGAAGCTCCAATTGTAATTAATGTAGAAAGTTATTAATTTTTCGACTTCCGTGTCAAAAGCTTGGTTTTTAAGAATATCTTTTAAAGTCTATCTAGAGCTTATTAAGGCATCAAATGTAACTACAGAGATTCTGATTCATAGTTTTGTCATTCTGAATTTCATCAAGCTAAAACTTTTTAAAACAGTGAACAAAATGACTACTATGCGCAGTTGTTGCAATAACAATGCTGTTTTCGTTCTTTTGCGTTCAAGTCTAAATTCTTTTAACTTTTATTCGATTTTTAAAAAAAAATTAAATCTTTTTTTTATCTGTATGGAGAATTCAGAAAACGAAATACTTATAGCGGCAGCTATCTGATTTTCGCATTGTTTTCATATTAGAATCCTAAATAAAGTGAAGACTTAGACAGATTTTTAAACAGCTATTTAGATACATTTACAAATTGATTCAAATTTGAAAAGTTTGATAAAATAACTATAAAAATGGAAATAAATGTAAAATTATTTATATTTAATTCCATTGTAATAAGAAAAAAAAACTCACAGAAATTGAAGAAAGTTGAAGAAAAGAACTAAATTTCAACTCAGTATGTAGTACCGCACATTCAATATTGAGTGATTTATTTTCATGTTAAACTGTTCATAAATAGTAAGTGAAACTTCAAATAGAACTAAACAATAAAAAAAAAGAAAATTTGTTTTTTTTTAACTAAACAAAAGAAATTAAAAAAGCAATAATCAAAATAAAATTAAATAAGCTGTAATCCAATTATCATTATGTTAAAACAAGTGATATTATTATTAGAGGAATAAAAGAAAGCATGTCAAAGTAAGTTAGATTTGACTTACGACATTTTGATATAAAATTAATGATTGCCATGGAAATTGATAATCATACCCCCATGAAATTCCATTCTACGAAATGATCCGTCTTCAAAATGTTGTATCATACAAATTTAAAGAGTGGTACTTGATTGGAGTCATTTAAGCATGGCTTAAAATCGCGTTATCCGCTATCTATAATTGACTATATTAACGTCAGAAATGAAAGCAAAATTAAGGCTATTTTGGATCCGGAAATTTTGAATCCTGGTCAGATGACGAGGACGACACCTGAGCTGGCATCCCTCTCCAAACTCATGCACCACTTGAACAGGAATAAACGTCGTTTATTCCCGCTGAAGTAGTTTCCCGTTCATTCTCTTACGTCCAATGTCGTTTGGCTCATGAGTCAGGTGTAATGTGCACCAGTCCTGCATACACGATGGTTCTTTAGTGGAACTCTTTCAATCCTGATGCCCAGCATACTGACAGATATATTTATTTAAGCTATACTCAACGGTCAGATATAGGGATGGTTGGTCGTCGTTTTTTGAATGGGTACAGAAAAGAGAGATGTTGTTATTTGGGTCCATTGCCAATGATGCGTCGTAATTCTGTATCTATGAGAGGTTGACAAATTTACAGTTCGTAATGGAAGGTATAATGAGCCGGCCCAAAGCCCCCCCCCCCTCTTAACAGTGGCACATGCAGCTCAAATCGTGGCGATTCGCTTATTCAGTTCATTAACAGATATTTGATTTGGGCGCATGAAATCTTTTTGGTTACATTAGACAAACGTTTTAGCGATCGGAAATTTTTCGCATGGTGGTGAGTTCTCGCTCCTCGAATGAGTTCATTAATGCTGCAGGGTCGAGTTACCTCTACTTCCATGATGGGACGTATCTGCAACGGAAGATAATGTACTGTGGTCGGTGGAGGTTACTAAAATTAAACTCTTAGTTCTCGCCTTCATGCTGTCATGATGAGTGTCATTCAGATTTCCGCAGAAACTTGGCCACGATGGAGAAAACTCAGACGGGGTTACGGTAGAGAAAATGAGGCCATAACAACGTTTGATTTGCTCTAAGCTCTACTACAAAAGTTTAGTTTTAAACAGTGTAGTAAATGTTACTGGCACTTTTAAAATTTACATGGCTCCCAAGAGACGAGACACTTGTGATTTCTAAACTGTGTTCAGAAGAAGAGGACGACACCCATGCCGGCACCATTTCCACGCCACTCGGCGAGAAGACACTTGAGCCTCGAAAACAAGCTTCAGGCCCACATACATATTATAATGAAATCGGATTTCAAACCCGTAACTTTCTAAACATGAAGCCAAAACAAAGTCACCTCGGTTCCTTCTCTGATATAACAAAATATTTAAAATGAATAAAGTAAAAGAATACCTCACAAAGAATGTTTTAATTTATTTATCAAGAACTACAATCATAAACACATGAATGAAATAATTATTAAGTAACTACCGGAGTATTTTGTCCTTGAATTTTGAATTCTCTTAAAACAGTCTAGAATCATTTCTGCTCTTCTTTGAATCCCTGAAAGAATGGCGGAGGTAGAGAAGCTTAGGAAGAATAAAAGGCAAACCCTCGAAGATCATGGAAATCCGCAAGCTTGAGAACCTTTGTCTTCAGCATATCGTGGTGAAGGATGGTGCGTTCTCTGCTTCGTAATATAGTTAAGAAAACTTGAAGCTTTGCTTTTCACTGAATGAATCTAAAAATTGGGCAAAGATCTACAATTTTGCTTACAAGACTGTATATTAAATTTTATTTATCTCAGTCGTTGCGTTTATGACTCAACAGCGCTCAAATGTATTTTATACACAGACAATTTTAGTGATTATACCAAATTTCTTTAATATAACTCTTATATTTTTATTAACAGTGCTCCCATACATAGGGGCAGGCAGATATACTTCCCTACGAGTGATTTTTCTATCAAATGTATACTTCCCTACATTTTGATAGAAATCTACAAATTTAGTATCAAGACCTTGAACCAAATTTCATCGATCCAGCTCAAAGCGTTTTTGAGTTATCGTGTTGATAGAGAACAAACACGATTCCAAAAATGAATTTTTGAACTCAGAGATCTGAAAGTTAGAAATTCATCGAAACCTCGAAGTTCAATATTTTTTTTTATTACAACACTTTTTTTTTTGTATAATTAATCGAGAAAGAAACCAGCGGAAACGATCTCTCGCATACTCATCAATAAAGATCCCCCCCCCTCCCAAACACACACACATAAAACTGCGAAGCTCGAGTAAAGCCGCAAATGCTTTACGTGAGATTGCCGGACGATAGCTACGAAATATAGATCGTTGCCGTGAATCTAGCATTTTTATTGAATCTATCGGGAGAATATATATTTTAAAAGCCTTTTCTCCGATCGATTAAAGCCAGAATAAAAATAGAATCACAATTATACTCACAAAATCGCATAACAAATTTTTTACATGTGAGTCATTGCGTTTGCGAGTTATCGCATTTACATACCTGTGAAAGCACAGACCGACAGACGGTCAACTCCTTGATGTATTGGGTTCAAATTTGATACTTACAATTTGCATGTTTCTGTGCATAATTTTTTCCCTCTAGCTTACTTCATCTTTTTAGTTATCGTGTTCACTTTTATTCGGACAGATGGACAGACTTCCTCTGAATGTACTGCATTCAAAATTTAATAGAAATCAATATATTTGATCTATATACCAAATTACATCCATCCAGCTCAAACAGTTTTTGAGTTATCGTATTCACAAATGTGCGGATAAACAAATATGATGCCAAAAAAATGTTTTATTCGAATTCCAGGAGATTTCAAATTCAGAAATTCATTAAAATCTCGATTTCAATTTTTATTCATTTATTTGACGATTACAATATTTTTGCTATACATTATATACTAAAAAATAAATTTTATATTTCTGCTAATGAATCAGTAAAGAAACTATCAAGGATGCGTTATAATTTTTTGCATTGAACAATGTTTAATTGAATTTGATGATTAACTTAACTCATTTAATCTCGTTCTGGGCCACGGTGGCCTAGTGGTAAGTTCTCGACCTCGCAACTAGAGAGTTTCAGGTTCAAGACCCGATTCCATCGAAGAACCACCGTGTAAACCAGCCTGGAGCATGTTAAATACGTCGGAGTCAAACGTCCTCCCGCTGATGTGGTGGGGAGAGGGGGATGCCAGCTCAGGTGTCGTCCTCGTCATCAAATCAAAACTGAATGGACGAGTCATCATTTTCAGTTTTGATTGAACAAACTAGAGAGAGTGCCCTCATCCCTCCAAATATCCTCGCATACTCTCCAATAAACGTCTTATCTCAGAGAACACCAGGATCGCGGTAGCCTGGTGATCTCAATTTCGGAGCCGTAAGGAACGTTAAATCTGTCCGGGTCAAACATCCTTCCGCTGGTGTAGTGTAGAAAGGGGGGTACCAGCTCAGATTTCGTCCCCGTCATCTGACAGCGGTCCAAAATTACCAGGCCCGTTCAAAAATAGGCCTAGTGTTCCTTTAAATCGGGACGTTAATATACCGAGAATAGAATTTAACTTAATCTCTTTCTAAAGCTATATTAAAGCTCCGTTTTGATTGACCTCGGGACTTTAAAATATAGTAGTAAAATGACGAAGGTGAGCACTCAATTGCCCCACTCCCTCTCCAAATTTCAAAAATCACTCGGAAAGACAAATGTTTTAACATAGAGAAAAAACTTACATATCGCAGATATTCTAAAATTAGGGTCTCGAATTCATGACCTATCTATTTCGAAGTTTTCTAGCAAATCACTTTTTTCTGAACTTTACATTAAATCCACAAATAAAGGTTTCAGTACCGGACACAATGCATTTAATGGTAATTTATTCAGTAGTTAAATGGGGAATTCACTGTAAAATGTATTTTTACACCTGCAACTGTAAAATTATTCAAATAGAATATTTGCATGTAAATTCAGATTTTTTTTTAATGAAACGCATTATTGTTTATTTACAACGCAAGAATAGTCGAATGTAATTTATTGGTATAAAAGTGAACTAATACATGGAAGTGGTGAAAATACTTTATTGAAGATATTATCATGAGCAAATTTACATGCATGTTATAATTATAGTATATATTATACAATATATATTGTAATTTTAATATTCCTATGATTTTAAATGTAGATTTTTAAATATGTATATATATATTGCTGAAATTTGACACATGTGCTCTTCGAGACTAAAGGAAAGTCACTGAAAATTTTTCAAAATTCAAACGTCCATTAAAATTTAAGCAACTCCCAACAAGCATTTACCATTACCAAAAAATATTCTTACAAAATTTTATTTAGATTATCTTAAAATTCAAAAAATTACTTCATTAATGATATATAACTTTTGCTATTTTTCCGCTATTTTATCAAAAAATATCTCACAAAAAAATATTTTTATATTATCTTAGAACTCAAAAAATTACCTTTTTTAATAATATATAACTTTTGTTATTTTCCCCCTATATTATCAAAAAACATTATTGCACAAAAAATATTTTTATTTTTTCTTAAAACTCAAAAAATTACCTTTTTTAATAATATATAACTTTTGTTATTTTCCCCCTATATTATCAAAAAACATTATTGCACAAAAAATATTTTTATTTTATCTTAAAACTTAAAAAATTACCTTTTTTAATAATATATAACTTTTGTTATTTTCCCCCTATATTATCAAAAAACATTATTGCACAAAAAATATTTTTATTTTATCTTAAAACTCAAAAAATTACCTTTTTTAATAATATATAACTTTTGTTATTTTCCCCCTATATTATCAAAAAACATTATTGCACAAAAAATATTTTTTTTTTATCTTAAAACTTAAAAAATTACCTTTTTTAATAATATATAACTTTTGCTATTTTCCCCCTATATTATCAAAAAACATTATTGCACAAAAAATATTTTTATTTTATCTTAAAACTCAAAAAATTACCTTTGTAATAATATTTAACTTTTGTTATTTTCCCCCTATATTATCAAAAAACATTATTGCACAAAAAATATTTTTATTTTATCTTAAAACTTAAAAAATTACCTTTTTTAATAATATATAACTTTTGTTATTTTCCCCCTATATTATCAAAAAACATTATTGCACAAAAAATATTTTTATTTTATCTTAAAACTCAAAAAATTACCTTTTTTAATAATATATAACTTTTGTTATTTTCCCCCTATATTATCAAAAAACATTATTGCACAAAAAATATTTTTATTTTATCTTAAAACTCAAAAAATTACCTTTTTTAATAATATATAACTTTTGTTATTTTCCCCCTATATTATCAAAAAACATTATTGCACAAAAAATATTTTTATTTTATCTTAAAACTTAAAAAATTACCTTTTTTAATAATATATAACTTTTGTTATTTTCCCCCTATATTATCAAAAAACATTATTGCACAAAAAATATTTTTATTTTATCTTAAAACTCAAAAAATTACCTTTTTTAATAATATATAACTTTTGTTATTTTCCCCCTATATTATCAAAAAACATTATTGCCCAAAAAATATTTTTATTTTATCTTAAAACTCAAAAAATTACCTTTGTAATAATATTTAACTTTTTCTTTTTATCCTCTTTGTCCTCTTCAGTCCTGATTTTTTTAAAACTGGTTTAAAAATTTGATTTCAAGATCTTTTACCTTTGTTACATCTCAATAGTATGTGAAAAAAAATTTGCTGATCAAACAATTTTAAGTCCCATAATTTTAAGGTACACATATGTGTACCTCGGGTCTTAAATAAGTCAAAGCATCCTCGACAGAAAAAAATATTTAATTTTCCTGGTTACTTAATAGCTATACTTTTTTTATTCTAAGACCATATAAATGAAAAAAATACAAAATTTATTATATTAAGGTGTATGTACACACTTGAAACTTCGAAAATCGTTCAAAATATCGATTTTTTTTTATTGCTTAATAATGCTCTATGATCTTTTTTCTTTCAATCGATACCAAGTTTTTGTCAATATTCGAAATATTTCTCGAATTATAATTATTTTTCTTGAGGTGCTTTCATTAAAAACTCTAGTTACGGTGTTTTTAAAACTCATTTTATGAAGAATGATATTTATCTACTATGTTGCTTCATTCAAACAATCATAACTCAACAAGAAATTAACCATATACAATTATTTATGCATCAAAATAATCTGTATGAAATAGCGGATGTTTTGTGCCTCAATCAAAGTTATATTTATAGAAATAAATTTTTAATGGCTGTTTAAAAGTTAAAATGACAGAAAAAATCTCACTTTTTCTATTCATCGTTGATGAAAAAATTGTTTTAAAAAAAACTATACATTTTTATAACTTGTTTGAGGCAGACAACATGAAGACTCATATTAGGCATAATTTCTAACTAGAATTGTGTGTCTGTACAAATTAGAATTTAAGATATCATGTTTCAAAAAATAGGCTAATTATCTCATTAAATCTTATTTAATTAATTAATAATGAGTGTAATATGGTTTTTTTCACTGAAATGAATTTAAACATATATTAATAACCTACTGTGAAAAAATGGATTTTTAAAGTTAAAATTTAAAAAAAAAAATCTTTAAGTGTGTACGTACACCTTAATAATCTATTAAACCTTATTTTAAAGGAAATTTCATTTTTTTTTTTTTTTTTGATATTACGCAAGTAGATACTGCATTTTGAGCACTTGACTCTTTTCCTAAAGAGCATTTCGATAAATACTTATCGTCCATGTAATGTTGTAGATGGCTTGACATATCTATTATTTCTTTTTAATTGGGAAGGAACAATTTTTCTTGCTTTTTTTAGAGGTATTTTAACCAGATAGGGGTAATGAAATCTCCAATGGTCTTGTAGTTGCATTTCCATCATTTGATGACCCTTCTTCTATTAATTTGTCTTCATTGAAAGATGTTTTTTTTTATATATCTTCTTGGTTTCCTTTCTTGCTGGTGATGAGAATTCCCTCATATTTCAACAGGGACAGAATTATATGCATTTGAAATTCAATAAACTCATAAGTTTTTCACTTTCATTCCTGACAGCTCAGCTTGTCGCTTTGCCACCATTTTATAGTATATCAAGCAATTGACAACTACTAAATCTGAAAAATGCTTGAATGCTCGCGTCGGTCATTTTTTCGTAATTACTGCATACCGGTAATATGCAAAATAATGGTCGATGCCTCCGATATAATATGTTTTTATAAAAGCTGATTATTTTATATCAGCTTTTTGTTTCAATTATTTTGTCTATCTTCTGTCTATTCCAATTGACTCATTACCTATACACGTGGATAATAGACACGATTTATTATCTTTCTACTTGACAAGGCACATTTGACTATGGTCTGTGAATCATTCATCGTATTTGCCAGGTTTCCTTATTTTTGATACATGAAAAATTCTATTGTTTCCCCTAAAATCTCTTTTCCCTAAAAGTTCAAAAACCTCCTTTTGAGTTAAAATCACTTGACGTGAAAAAAAAATATTATTAGCTTATAAAATTCTGTATAATCTATACATAATGTCGGTTTGAAATATCAATTACTAACTCCAATACAGCTATAAAATTAAATTTCTTAAAAAAGTTAAAAAAATTAATATTTTTAATTTTATATTTTATAACATTACAGAACATAAGAATTATTTATTATAAAAAGTTATACAATATATTCAAGGACAAGAAATGACAATTTGAAAACAAGCGCTCAAAAGATAAGCAACGCAATGGATCGCAAGCAGTCAGCAAACGGGCGCGAAAACGCCCGAGGTATACATATGTGTACCTTAGTTAAATTTGTATTTTCACCGATCCTATTATAGATAACAAGATATAATTTGGTAATGTCTTTAACCAGGCACTTAGTATTTTATAAAAAATATACAAGCGTTTATTTTAATAATAAATATTAAAAAATGTACTTATATTTGTTGCTTTTTCTGTTCAACGCCATTTTCGTTATGTCTCTAATTAATAGCGATGGATATGAAAAAAATATCGAACTGTAGTGCTATTTATTGATGCAAAATGGAAGCTAAATTCATAAACGGTGAAATGCATGCATTATTTCGTCAAAATTTAACTTTACCGGATAAGAAAAATGAAAAAGATTGCAGGTACACATATGTGTACCTCGGGACTGAAGAGTATATTATCAAAAAATATTACAGCACAAAAAAATATTTTACATTATCGTAAAACTCAAAAAAAAAACCTTTTTAATAATATCAATTTCATTCGCATACATTTTTTAATAAATATTAAATTTAATTTGATACACAATTTGTAATGTGTTTTTATTGTTATATGAAACAAACAATTTTTAATGTTTCATCAGGCCATTCAATTGCGTGCTTTAGCCAGTGCTAAATCTAAAATTTTAAAAAAAATTGTTTTCTTTTAACATTAATTTTGAAATAGAATTATTACTCCCACTGTTATTTCGTTGTATATACACTTTTAAAAGCATGATTATTTATTTTTAATTTTAAAAAATCATTCATTATAGGAAAATAGTCATAGGTTACATAAAAAATAAATAAAAAAAAAATTCAGGTAATAATATGGTATATTTATTTTGAAAAAAAGTTTATGTAGACTTTTGGCAACTTACAGTATTTCCCAAAAATCTAGCTTGTATCTATTATAATTTTCAAATACAACATCAAACACTGATAGCTTACCTAACAACAGAAATAATTTTTTTAACAATTAGATTAGATAGATCACTTTTTTAAAGGAAACTCGACAGTAGAAACCATCTCTTCAGGTAACACATTAAACTTCATCCATCACCATATTCAAATGTAAAAGAATGATATAATTTACCCGTCAAAATTTTACCGTCAAAAGTAATGCCGCCTTTTTTCTTTCACACATAATTTATTGTCTATGTTTATAAACGTGCGTTCGAAAATGGACACACTCAGATTTTTTAATAAAATTAAGTGGAACTGGATGTAGACAGTTGGCAACAATATACTTTTAAGGCTTATTTTGCACCCGCAGTAATTTGTTGTAAACTGAATCCATTAAAACCATTCTTTTAAGCTTTATCAAATAACAATATAAATTTTTACGCAAATAGATTCTATAATAAAAGTTTAACTAGGAAAGCTCATATTCAGGCGAACAAGCTGGTCACCAGAAACGGCTAGAATAAATATCTAAAAATATCGATTCCTAAACGCTTCCAGTATCGGAATATATCGAAGAGATAAAACGGTTTTCAATTTTTTGAGGTATTACTTGTTAATTGCTTAGAAAAGCATGCGATTATTTTTAAATTTTTGATACTTTTAATATAAAATCATCTCTAAAAAAATATAAATTCTAAACTCATAAAATTTTTCATCAATATCCAAGAATCGTAGATAGCATTTTTTTTAAGATGCTAAAAATAATAAATTCATTATTCATTAAATTTTCAACGCATTGGAAGATAAAAGAATGAAACAAAAATTTGCTGTGAAAAAAAAATGTTGTCCCATTATTGTATATATCGTTTGTGTAAAAAAAAAATCACTTAGAAAACTATAAAAGGAATTATCCTGCTCGAAAACTCTTAATTTTTTCAAATGTATCAATTTAAGAATTCGTATTGCTTTGGTATTCAAAAGATAAAAGAATTTCAAGTGCTTCAATAAATTTTTTCGTTAGAAATAATCAAAATCAATAATTACTTCATTCTTTAGAAGACTTCAATTATCTAGAATAAATTGGATTGTGAATATCGCCATCGATTAAAAACCAATTTCATACAACTAGATGTTGAAAAAAAAAGAATTCCTTGTAAATTGCTAATAATCCAAAATGCTTTCAAATTTAAAAAGATCATTGGCAGATTCCAAGTAATTACGATTTTATGAACATCAGTTTAAAAGATCCAAACTAAGCATTTTGAATTATCAATAAAATGTTATTAAAAATTAAAAAAAAGATGCGGAGTCACATTTAAATGAGCAATATTAAATATCGTTTTCAAAACTGAAAAAAAAACCCTTTATTTCCAAATAATTCGAAAACATTTGTGGCGACATGTCCCAAACAGTTTCGCCAGTTTAACAAAAATCGATATAAAGTATTAATTTTATGGAAGTTAGTTAAAAGTTTTTCTGGCTTGATTTTTTTTATGCCAGCTAATATTTAATTAAAGAGAAAAAAACTTAATCTATCAATTTTTTTCGCATAAAATTTATTAAGTTGTTACAAAAACTTTATAAGATAAAAACTATTTTTTAAAAAAAGTATCTTCTTGTAAAGTGAACAATTTTTAAAACACTGAAAAGTATTAAATATTATAGAACACATCTTAGTACTCAGAAAAAATTTACGAGCTTTTATAAAATGGATAACTTTACTTAAATATTTCTAAGTTACATGTTGAATTAGACCCATTTTTTTATATTCTAGATTTATTTACTTATATATAAGAAACATTTTATTTTTCACACGAAATATTAATATCTCATTTATTTAAATGTATATTTAAAAAAAAAACAAGATTACTGTATTTTTTTTCATGAAATTACATATAAATTCATGAACAAAATTATATTTTTAATATAGATATGTTTATCAATATGTATAATGCTAAAAAAAATTCTAGCGAATGACCTTTAAAATTTATATAGCTATTGAATTTTTATTAAATTTTTTAAAAACATATAAATGAAAAGTAAAAATTTTCTTTCTTAATATCTTTTTTAGAAAGTAAATTCTTAATATATGCTTCAGACTAGTTCAAAAATTGAAACATTTTAATATTATTTTAAAGCATTTACAAAATAGTATTAATATTAGATCTTAATATAAAGTATAATTTCAATTCAGTTTAATAGAGATTCAAATTTTTATTGTAGAGCATATCAGTTTTCAAAAAATAGTGATTTCAAACTTTTTAAATACTACAATTAATATATCTATGCATTTATTTATTTATTTTAATTTTTCATCAAATGATAGAAAATTACATTTAATTAAAAAGCCTTCTGAATTATATTAATATTTATTTTCCTTTGTGAATCTACAAGAAAATCGTCTGCGAATACAGCAAAAAAAAAAAAAAAATAGTCTGCTAATACAGCAAATGAGAAACGAATGACAAAATTCTAAAAATATAGCAGAAATATTACCTATAAATAACAAAATAAACAATTCTGAAAAAAAAAATTATTATCTTACCTTCAAACGTCACATTCTGATATCGCTGAATGCATTCTATCTCTTGCTCTTCCATAACAATCATTATGTCTTGAACCTGTGCCATAGTTTCGAAAATGGTTTTCACAAATTTAGAACACTTTTATCACAAATTTTCACTTATCATCAGTGTTTTTCCAAATAGTTTTAAAAACGGAAGAAAGTGTCAAGTTTCAAAAAAAATTATATTTAACACAGCACAAAATATAAGCAGTTA
The DNA here is from genome assembly GCF_947563725.1 of Argiope bruennichi. NCBI lineage: Eukaryota > Metazoa > Arthropoda > Arachnida > Araneae > Araneidae > Argiope > Argiope bruennichi. The sequence continues at coordinate 45,219,058 of NC_079160.1, forward strand.
AACAAGTTATACACAGTTCTTGATTTTAATTTTTATCCTAATGTGTTTTTATGGATATGGTCTCTAATTTCTGTTGAGTCTTGAAATCATTATTGTATTTTTCACCGTTTGTATCGGTATTTAACACTGAGAATAAGATTATAAAAGTACTTGAAGATATAGTAATTCTTTTTTTCAAATCTCTTGTTCTGATCGAATGAAAATACCGTATTTCCAATTAAACTTCTTAAGCTTATTACTAGATATAATTTACTTTTATCTGAGATACTTATGTAAAAGTTTATAGATACTGTACATAAAAGTATTATAGCGTTATTTTTTTCACAGGCATTTCCAAGAAATACTGATATAATAAAGTCTATTGACAATTTAAATAATTTTTTAAAAGAATTATATTTATTTTTATTCGAAGAAATAAATTATTTTTAAATTTAAAATAAAAATATAAAGTTATTTTTTCCAATTCAAGTTTATAAATATTTATATAAAATGTTTAATCTTTGAAATAAAATCAAATTAAAATTAAAATAAGTCACTTTTAGAATTGAATTTTTAAACTAATTCACTACTTCGAAGTTGAAAAGGCGAAATTACAAATAACAATAATAATTCACTCAATTATTTGGAAATCCATAATAAAGACAAGCTTAAGAAATTTTTGGGAAAATTTCTCTTCAAAAAACTTTTGATAAAACTTTCATTTATGATAGTTTCATTTTCTTCAAATAATTTTCCTACTAAATAGGAAAAAACTCTATCTTCTAAGCAGTTTCGAAGTACTAGATATCAAATATCGAAAAGATAGTTCTATCTGTTAAGCGTCCGGTTCAGCAAGATGTGGGATTTAAGTGACAACTCACTTCTGTCTCGCGCCACGCGAGTTTACAAACTCCGCGCGAATAACTTATCCTCCATGCACTGATTTTTGTGTTGGCGTCAGAGTCGCCAAAATCGCTTCCTTTTCTCGCCAAAGTCTTGGAACTCGCATCGGTTACGGAAAACTGTTGCTCAAATAAATGAATATGATATTTATTCAATATAGTTCTGTATATTCTAATAGGAAAGAATAAATTTTGGGTACTTTTTCTCGTTTGCTTTGGCTAATTAAATCGGCTTCTTTTAAATTTCTATATTGATAGAAAATTCAGTCTCTTGCATTATATTTATTTTAATAAAAAGTATTTATTATAATTATCATAATAATTTATTATTAAAAACTAGTATTACAATTATTCTAAAAAGTTATTTAAATATATTACAATGCCAGTTCAAAAAGTTAAATTAAGTTAGTTAAGATAAAATAAAGATTATTTTATGATTCATATTCTATTGTTTCATATTACAAATTGCAAATAAATATGTAATACATAATAATATTACATATTATATATGCATATATTATATATACAGTATATTATAGATAAATATTACACATAAATTACGTGTGATATTTTATTATTTATATATTACAGATGAATACAATCTACTAAGCTTTTTATGGAATACTTTTTAAAAATTATTTTTCAATTTTTTCAACTGAAGCTAAGATTTTGTTTTGCCACTAAATAAAAAAAAATTAATTTTGGGAGAAACATAATAAAAAATGTATCTTTCAGAAAAAATGTGTTTCTAAAAAAAATGAATGATAATATCTCATTATTTAATTTAAATTTGGCGTTATAAATTTGGCGTTCTATTCTTTTAATGTGATATTTGATGTAATATTTGCAAATTGTATATCGTGTCACGCATATCACAAGATTAAAAACCATGCAATCACTTTATAGCGAAGATCGTATCACTTAGAAAAGTTACTTTATAGTTACTTCTTAGATAGTAGTTGCTCTTTAAAAAAAGAATTTCTTCAAAAAATTTTAAAGTTTTTTTTAAATAAATGAAAATTACTCTAAATTTCTTGCTTTTACTGTCTTCAATAAATTTAGAAACTATTATCTCAAGAAAAATTATTTATACCACTTAAAAATTCAAAAAATTAGCTTTTCCATAAAATTAATTTTTTTTTCTGTACGATTTTACTTTAAATCTGAAAACCTTTTCAAAACTGGTTTTAAGCAAGACATGTATGTAACAATGCTTTTTATTAAAGTAAAAAAAAAATTCAAAAGAATTCATTATTGCATCAAATCTTTCAATCGAATACATTTGTCAGTTTTCAGGATCGCAGGGGGCTGGTGATTAGGTCTCGGCTACGGAACCAGAGGATTTCAGGTTCGAGACTCGATTCCACCGAAGAATCGTCGTGTAAATGGGTCTGTGCACTATAAATCCGTCAGGGGCAAAAATCCCCCCGCTATTGTGGTGTGGAAGTTTGGAGAGTGGGTGCCAGCTCAGGTGCCGTCCTCGTCATCTGACCATGGTCCCAAATTACGAGGTCCGTTCCAAAATAGCCATAGTGTTGCTTTAAAACGGGACGTTAATATAACTAAACTGAACTAATTGCCAGTTTTAAAAAGTTTTTTGAAAATTAATCCCAAAATATAATTTTTATTAACACGTAAATGTTTGCAGACTTTCTTTTCAAACCTATGTGTAAATCTTTTAAGCATAGAATACAACGACTGATGTAATTACATCGAATGATGACAGGTCAGATGAATCAAGACAAAAACATTATCATGATTTTATATTTAGACAAAAGTTTCCAAATCTAGACAGAGTTTTCATTCAATATATCTAAAAAAACATCTCAATCTCATTTGCAATGTTGAAACATTTTATTCCTATAAGCAATTACTTATTTCTAACAGCTATTAATATGCATAGTTTTGCATCTAATTTAACTGTGAAAGCATTTTGCGAAAAGCCTTTTTATGAAAGCTTTTTTATAAATTTTCTATTGTAATCAATTGAAAAAAATTGTAGAAAAATGTAATGTAAATTTTTAGAATTTAAAATTCACCAACAAAGCAATCTAAACTTTGTAAATTGCATTCTCGTATGGAAATTTTTTTAATAGTTTTCCAACACTTAATAAATCTCCAGATGTTCCTTTTGCCTCCTTTAATCAAAAAAATAATAACTTTAAGAATTCTGATACTTTGTCAGGAGGTTTGCTTGAATATGATAACTCTAAAAACTGTAATGAGTTGGATTCATGCAATATAGGTAACAGTTTTATTAGCCACTTTTGATGATAGTTCTCGTAGAATACTATTTGTAACTACTGAAATACTGGTTGTTCGTAGGTAAGAAATTATGTTGAAAAGTCTATTTTTTCGTGATATTATTATTTTTTATTTAATATTTTTAATGTTTGACAGGTTTATTTATAAAAACATTAAAATTTTGTTTCTATTTTGGGGGAAGTTACGGAGATTTTTATATTTGTATTTGCATATATTTTAATGCTATTTTACATCTTTAAATGTTATTTTTCCAAATTCTAATCTTTGATAGAATTTTTTTACGAAAAAAACTCAAAATTTAGAATCTAAAGCATATTTGTTTGTTCAAATTTAGTATGCTAATTTCTCAATATGTTCTGCAGTTACCGAGCCAGAAAAAAAGAATCTTATTCATTTAGAAATATTTTATACCAGATTTAGAAGGAAAAAAAATTAAAAAATTCGTGTTATTTATCAATCTAATCCTAATATTTAGATAGAAATATGGCAATTTTTTT